>NW_024423453.1:69798463-69995271 GCF_017311325.1 Ursus maritimus
GGGGGGGGGGGGGGGGGGGGGGGGGGGGGGGGGGGGGACGGCTGTCTTGAGAGGCCTGGTAAAGCCACAGAACCAAGGAAGATGGATGGATCCAGTAGGTCAGAAGGAGGCCGTGGCTGTTAGCCCGGCTGGCCTTTGTTTTCCCTGTAAGTTGAGGCTTGGGGGCTGGAGGAGCGCAAGGCAGCGGCAGCGGAAGCGCCGGAAGGGACTAAGAGCACGGCGCCTTGGGTGCTGCTTTGTGCGTAAGCTCACCTCCTCTCCTGTGAGTCCGTAGTTCAGATTCCGGTCAGTGAATCATTCTGCCTCCCGCCTACCCCCACCCCGAATCTTCCTTAATTTCTACCTATTTGATGAGCTGGTATTTTGGGGTCACTGATTGGCTTTTCGATAGAGAGCACTAACTAGTGCCAGACTGTTACCATCTCTTAAATTAGGCCTACATCTCTGACAGCCTGAAACTGACTTAGAAGCGTGGTGCTCAGAATAAGACCTTCTCACGGCTTCAGTGCAAGGTTCCTGTACCAGATTATGTGTGGTTGGTAAAAGAACATAGATGTCTTCTTGGATTGTGCCATCTTTGTGACTTTTCTCACTTTCTGGAACAGGACGTCTCTAACTCCAGGAGGACCCCATTATTTCTGTAAAGGTTGTGTGAGGACTGACTCCTAGAACGTTGCCTGATCTCTCGTCCGTCAGCATGGGGAGGTGAGTGATGGTGTCTCATCACGAGCACTTGTAAAACCCGAGGTTCTGGTACCACAGGAACAGATCTTGAAAGGAAAAAAAATTCCAAATTCCAAGTGAAAAGTGTTCAGAGTGATGCTCCACTTCTGTTTCATGCCTTTGTTCTTGCCGGCCTCACTGGGCACCTGGTACAGAAAGTGTCATGCCAGGTGCATTCTGCAGGGGTTGGCGTAGCTTACTGGGAAGGACAGGGGTGTTGGAATCTGTGAGGGCTTGTATTAAGCATAGGATAACTGTCTGGAAGCCTCAGGGGAGTGGCAGGGGATGACACATTCTGTGGAGTGGCCCAAGGGCCCACATGGAGACTAGATACTGCAGGTGGAAAACTGCATTGGGTTAGCAGCATATCTCCCCCTTCTGTGAGGTATTTTAGTCCAGGAAGCACTCTTTAAAGGGAAGAGTGTAGAAATTAACCACAAAACAATAACATTTATTCTAAAAGCAGGTTGTTTTAAGCCTAATAATAATAATCTCTTATTCCTAACATAAATGGAGAAGAAAAGAGTTTATTTGCAAAAATATCTCAGAAATAATTCTAAAAACACAGGACATACAAAACTCATTTATTGACTTTATTATGGAGACGTTAAAGATACTGCTTTTCTCCCATTTTCTCACTCATCAGGGAGTTGCCTTGGGATTCAGGGTTAAGAAAATCCTCCTCCTGAGCTGTTTTTATGTTTCTAATCTAATGGGCAAAGTTTTGGCCTCTAGGCCACCTTTACAGGCCTATCTTATTACATGTATTTCTTTGTACGGAGTTGTTTTTTGGTCTCATCATCCTTAAACCTGAGTTCATTACAGATTTATATATTTATCATATCGAACTTACTCTTGTCTCTGATTTTTTTTTTTTTTTGGAACAAAGCAGGGTACAAATAATAATCTACATAATATTGTCAAGAAAGGTTAAAAAATACAGATGTGTCATAACCATCAGGGTGTAATTCTCATTCATGTTGTTTTATAATAATGAGTAAAACAGCAGAATAGCAATAGGAAAGATGCTGGCATACAGCTACCTCCCAGCAGAACGGGGGTGGCTTTAGCCAAATGTCTTAACCTTCAGATCAGTTTAGGTGAGGAGAGGCCTCTTTGGAGCAGATTTGCTTTAAAATCAGTTTTTCTGGAATTTTAGGATCGGCATCTCCTGTCTTTTTCCTGCTTCCTGGCATTTTAGCATCTCTCCAGTGGGGTGTCCTCGAATTCTGAATACCAATTTACGCCAGATTATGGTCATTAGCATCCTGGCTGCTGCTGTTTCACTTATATACTTTTCTGTTGTTATAATCCGAAATAAGTATGGGCGGCTATCCAGAGACAAGAAGTTTCAAAGGTAAGAGAAAAAAACATTTCTAGATGGGGTGCTTCATTTCACAGCTTCAAGACTTTGGGGAGTAGGTTGCAATTGAAGGAGCGTGTGGCTGTAGGAAACAGAATCTGTACTGAATACAGCATGGCAGGAAAAGTTCAACTGTTGGAAACTGTTTAATCATTAACCACCAAATCCACATCGTAAGAGGATTTAAACATAAGCTTCTTCCGTGATATCTTTTAAGCTGATTTTTCAGTTAATGTCAATAGTTTGGGAATAGTTTTGCTTCTCAGAACTTGTTTGAACTTCTTAAAAGGAGTAGTGACTGTGAATCTGATTTAGATTATCTTTATCACTATCACTCGTTTTGTTTTCTTTTGACTCTCTAATCGTTTGGCAGTTGTAAAAATGCCACTGTGAATCAGCTCAGAATTCACGGACTTGGTGTGTATTTATTGCATTTGCTCTGCTAAGGTTCAGGATGATAGTCTCTGTCTCAGTAAAAGCATGTGTTCATTTTTCTGAACAAGGTACTTGGCACGAGTTACTGACATTGAAGCTACAGACACCAATAACCCCAATGTGAACTACGGTATCGTGGTGGACTGTGGTAGCAGTGGATCTCGAATATTCGTCTATTGCTGGCCAAGGCACAATGGCAATCCTCATGATCTGTTGGATATCAGACAAATGAGGGATAAAAACCGAAAGCCAGTGGTTATGAAAATAAAACCCGGTACGTAAAACATAAATATCTGATTGGTAACCAGGTTCTGTCTTTTATTCTCTGTGAGGTCTTTCATGTTCTTCACTCCTCTTCCCGAAATCATCGCCCTGGTTCAGAGCTCACACCGGGACCTGATTGTTTCACTTTCTTTCCCCTCTTCTGTCTGTCCCACATGAGGTGACTAACTCCTTGATAAAATACCCAAACCATGTCTTTCTTGTGTCTCCTGCAGCATTTATCACAGTTTCTTACTCATGTGTCTACTCAAGTGTTTGCTAGTTGACATTAATTATGGAGGGATTTTTTTTTCCTATTTGGTAGCCATTGGTCTCTATCCCTAAAAACAGGGTAATTTTAGATAACTCGTGGATATCTGTACTCTAATACATTGGCATATATTTCTCTTTTTTCCCCTCATTTTTAAAAAGTGACCCAATATATTTCTTTTTTTTTTAAGATTTTATTTATTTATTTGAGAGAGAGAGCACGTGCGCACACATGTGGGTGGGTGGAGGGGCAGAGGGAGAGAGAGAATCTCAAGCAGGCTCTGCTGAGTGCAGAGGGAGCCCTGAGATCATGACCTGAACCCAAAACAAGAGTCATATGCTTAACTGACTGATCCACCCGGGTGCGTCCCCCAATATATTTCTAATCGTCTAGATTATTTAATAAGAGTGACTATAGAACTTTGAAGAACTGATGTTATAATGTCCAGTTTTTAAAGATATCACAGTTTCTAAGTGTGTTATGTAAAAATTGGGATTTGCTTTCTCCATTAAACAATTTAAATCAGGCGTTCTCAACCTTTTTCTGTATGTTCACCGTTTCCATGGGGATTGCCCTTCTGTTAGAAGTATTAGGAATGGAAGATGTCCAGGAGTACCTTGCAATAGGCAGTTTATGTCTTGATAGTTGATAATCACTGATCTAAACAGTGGACCACGGGATGCCTGGCTGGCTCGGTTGGAAGAACATGTGACTCTTGATCTTAGGATCATGCATTCGAGCCCCATGTTGGATGTAGAGATTACTAAAACAATAAAGTAAACTTAAAAAAATAAGACAGTGGACCACAGATCTTAATTGAGATTCAGCACTTTTATTTCATCTTGCTAGTGTGTTAAATAGTAAAATATTAAACCCAAATAATCCAAGGAACTTATCTTGTAAAATATTAGAGAATGTTGATAAAAAAATAATTAGCTTAGCTTATTTTCTTCTTTTTCAAATATGAAAATGTAAAGGAGGTTCAGTTTTAATGATAAAATACCTTTCCTCATAAAATGGTTCCTAATGACATAGACTGTGGCTCTATTATTCTTCATTGATTAATTTAGGCCCCACTTCCTTCTTCAGTCAACCCTGAACAAGTTGATCATTCTTTGATGTTTGGGCAGGTGGGCACCAGCATATTGCTCAGAAAATCCAAAATGTCTACCTCGTTTCTTAGGTTAAAGAGAGGGAACTTAATCTCAGCCTCTCATATAAGCATGATTTTGATAACAAAGTACATTTCCATGAACAAAAATCATCTTTTTTTAATAAGTCTTAATGAATGACTATGAATTTTTAGTTTTCTGTTATCCCATTCCTTAAATTTTTTTTTTTTTTAAGATTTTATTTATTTATTTGACAGAGACAGCCCACGAGAGAGGGAACACAAGCAGGGGGAGTGGGAGAGGAAGAAGCAGGCTCCCAGCGGAAGAGCCTGATGTAGGGCTCGATCCCAGAATGCTGGGTTCACGCCCTGAGCCGAAGGCAGGTGCTTAACGACTGCACCACTCAGGCGCCCCCCATTCCTTAAATTTTGATGTACTCCTAATGTAGAAACATTTTCAGGGTTAAAGTAATGTTGATCAAATAAAAAATTCACCAGAAGATTGAAAAATAAAGCTCTGTAAAGCACACTGCATTTCATCTAGCTTCACTTACCAGGTTCCATCAGTGATTAAACTGCTCACTTGAAATAAGATAAAATCTTTCATGCCTTGGAGTCGTCCTTTGGGACATCATCCCAAGCTTAACATGGTTCTTTCTGATGCTACAGAAAGTGTTGGAAGTAGAAATTCAAGTACCTTTTTATGGCACTTCTCGGTCCTGAAGCAGGGACTCTCACGTACAGCATTTCATCAAAGTTCTCGAAATTTTCTTACTTAATAGATTATGGGTATGTTGGGGCTTGGTGTCTGTCGAAGCAGCATTGTATGTGGAGTTAAAAAAAAAATCTGGCTTTTGGTCTGTTCTTTGCTGATTGCTCTGACAAATCACTTAATCTTTCTGGATCCACAGTTTCCTAATCTGTGAAATGAGAAATTTTTGGACTAAAATTTAAAGCCAGGGAGATACCCTTTGCATAGGGAGTGGTCGAGGGATCGCCAAGACTGGACGTAGGATGTGCTGCATCAGGCTGCCAGAGGGATGAGGAGAAGTGAAATAATGTGAAAGGAAGCAGGGAGAGGTGATCCATGACACCCAGAACACACATTGGGAGAGGGAGAGGGGTTTTAACCAGAATCCTGGCTTGGGCTGCTGGTTGGCTAATGATGGTGGTCACTGGAGTCGGTAACAAGCAGTAAGAGTAGATTTGTAGTGGAAGTTGAGTTCAGGTTTGTATATGTATATATGTTGAGTTTGGGGGTCTGTGAGGAAAATCACCTGGCCGTGTCTAGGGGACAGTTCCCTCTTACTGATCTGGAGGTTGGGAACGCAATCTGGTGGCTGCTGGTGAGATTTGGAGATTGGAGACACAGAGATGGTGGTGGTAGCCAAAGGAGTGAGTGAGCTTGCCTGAACAAAGTGGGAACACGTTCTGGCGGGCAGGTGTGTGAGCTCACGTGCTGTCGATCCCAGCGTCTGACACATAGTAGTTGCGCAATTGGGCCTCAGTGTTTTGGAAACTGAGAAGAGAGCGTAAGACTGAACATTTGGTACCACCAGCACATAAGGAAGAGAGACTGTGGAAGTTGTCGCTAGAGGGCTAGGGAAAAACTAGGAGAGTGTGGTGTATAGCCAGAATTTCTCTCAAATGAGCCACATTGAAGAAACATAACTTAATAGTTAACTATCAGCTTGTTAACAGAAGTATCCTTTTTTCCTGTAGGCATTTCAGAATTTGCTACCTCTCCAGAGAAAGTCAGTGATTACATTTCCCCACTCTTGAACTTTGCTGCAGAGCATGTCCCACGGGCAAAACACAAAGAGACGCCTCTCTACATTCTCTGCACAGCTGGAATGAGAATCCTTCCTGAAAGGTGATCTTCCTCTTGGGGGCCGGGGAGGCCAGGCCAGGGCGGGGGGTCCATGGTGGTGGCGGTGGTGGTGGTGTATTCCCCCCCCTTCCTGTCCCTTTGCCTTCTCTTCCTCCTCTTCCATTACCATCACCAAAAGGAAGACAGTAAAAATTCTTTATTCAAATTTGGAATAGTACCAGAACTATTCCCTTAGCCCTAACTCACCAAAAATCTTTTCATGTTGTTTATTACTTTAAATAGTAAACTATAACATAAACAGTAAACTATAACCTATAAAGTGGTCATAAAAAACCCTGATTTTCTATGTTATTAATTTAAGGATTGCAGTTGTAGTTTTACATCTGGGAATCACGGAATTCACACAACTCATGAAATTCCTTCCTTAAATAGTTTTATTCAGTGAATTACTTTGGCTTTAAAGTTTACTGTTTTCATACAAGATATACCAGAGCCATAGTTTTTGTTTTGTTTTGTTTTGCTTTTTCTCTTTTTAAAACAGAAAAATGTAGGGTCCATTTTGATGTGTCAATTTTGGGGTTGTCTTGCAGCCAGCAGAAAGCCATCCTGGAGGACCTGCTGACTGATATCCCTGTACACTTTGACTTTCTGTTTTCTGACTCTCATGCAGAAGTCATTTCAGGGAAACAAGAAGGTTGGTATATTGGTCTTCAACTTGAAATTTGGGAAGTTATTCCTTTAAATCCTCCCCATTTTTCCCAGTGTACACTTTATTAAATTACTTTTACTATCTTAAAATTTGGGAAATCATAGCCTTGAAATATTATTTTTAAATGGCAAGATTTTTCTTATATGACTGGTCGTTATTATCCAAACATTAAGCCATTAGAAAAATAGCTTCGTTTGTCTTTACTGCATCTAGGAAACATGCATTGGATTCATTTTGATAGAAAAGGTTTGTGTTCCTTGCCTGAGGTATACAGCTTTTTGGAATCATGATAGTTACTGTGTTATTGGAGCCTACTTTTGATTTATTTGCTACAAAGGGGAAATTATTCTTGACTTTGATACACTGAGAAAATATTAGTTCTGTTTTCAAGTAAATGATTCTGCTTGAGAATGAAGTGACAAATCAGTGAAATATTCTTTGGGGAGTAGTTTGCTAGAAATGGAGAACAAAAGCATTTATTTCAAAATCATCTATCATTTCAGCAGATACCTCCTCTATCAAAGGCACTGTAGAAAATACAAACTGGGTGAAATTCAGATATTGCCATTGAGCTGTTTACAGACAAGTGAGGTACACAGTTAGCTGTCATATGAGGTGGAGTCTTAGGTGCCATAAGGAAGGTAAGGAAAAAGTACCATGGGAGTTTGAAAAAGGGAGATTTTTTTTCTTGGCTAGGGACATCATGGAGCAAGTGGCAGTTTAAACTGTGCCCCAGGGGATAGTCAGTTATAAGCATGCTGGAGCATGGTAAGGGTGGGGCTCTGAGCGAGGGATAGGAAGTACATTCCAAGCAGAAGAAATGATTTGAGTCAGTGTAGGTTAGAAAAGCTGCACTGTGGACAGGGGAACAAAAGTAGTTTGAGTGGCTTATGGCCCCTTTGAAAGGTGGTAGTAATATGAAAAGTTGGACAGGTCTTGGTGATGTCAGTGTCATGGCAGCATGAGTTGTTCCTTTTTTCTCTCCCTTTTGATTTAAAACTAATCAGACATCCATAACTCAGAAAAAGCAGCTCTGCAGGGGATACCCAACAGATCTATCCATCTGCAAATGGGTGGCTTGAACCTCAGAGGAGCCTATGGAGCCAGGCAAGTGGCGGCAGTGGCACCAGTGGTCCAACAAGATTTTTCTAGCAGAGGAGGTGGAGGGTGAAGGTGGTGCATTAGGGGTTTACCCGACAGCGCATGCCAGTGATCTCTCCGAGCAGAGATCGCGGTGACTGAGAGGAGGGAAAGGAAGAGGAGGAAGGCACAGAGAACTGAAGGAATGTGTTTCCTGCTGTCTGCCCCCAGGATTCTGGCAAGAGGATCACCCATGGACCTCTGGGAACCCCCCCCCCCACTCCCACTTGATCCCCTAACAGGCTGTGGGCACATTCAAAGCCCCAAGTACTAAGCACTCACCTCCACCAACTCTGTGGTCACCCTTTTTTAAAATTACCAACGTATTGAACTGTTAGAATCAAAGTAAAAAAAGCCATACCTAAATAAGAAAGGTGTCCACGGCTTGAAATGCAGCAGAAAGAGCACTTTTTATCAAACACTGAAAGATCATGTTAATATGGTATCACAAAAAGAACATGGCAGTTTTCCAATAATTGAGCCCAAAGACATGGAATATTTAAATCTAACTGATAAAGAATTTAAAATACTGTTATAAAGAAATTCAATGAGCTATAAGAAAACTCAAGCAAATACAGTGATCTCAGGAATAGAATTAATGATCAGAAGGAGTACTTTACTGAAGAGATTAAACTTCTAAAAAACCAAACATTCTGGAGCTGAAGAATTCAATACATGAGATGAAGAATGCACTAGAATGCATTGGAAATAGAGCAGATGGAGGAGAGAATAAGCAAGCTTGAGGACAGGAATATAGAAATGTTTCCCGTAGAAAGAGGAGCAAGAACTAAGATTTTTAAAAAGTGAAGAAACCCTATGAGAACTATCAGACTCCTTTAGAAGAGCCAACATAAGATTAGAGGGTATCCCAGAAGGAGAAGAAAGCATATTTAAAGAGGTAATAGAGAACTTCCCAAACCCAGGGAAGGAACTGGATATGCAAGTCTATGAAGCTAATAGACCACCTTATTTAACTCAGTGCAAAAAGACCTTCTCTAAGACACATTACATTAAAACTGTCAACGGTCAGTGATAAATTATTTTGAAGGAAGCTAGGGTAAAAAAAGACAGTAACCTACAAAAGAAGTCCCGTCAGAGTATCAGCAGATTTCTTAGCGGAAACTCTACAGGCTAGGAGAGAGTGGAATGACACTTTAAAGTATTGAAAAATACAAATTGCCAGCTGAGAATACTCTATCTGACAAAGTTATCCTTCGGATATAAAGGCGAAACAAAGGCTTTCCCAGACGGAAGCCAAGGGGGTTCACCACCCCCATACAACTTAGAAGAAATGTTGAAATGAAAAGCTGAAATGAAATGAGGAAGGTACACAAAAGTCTCATTAAGGTGATAAATAGAAAAACTAACTTTTTTTTTGGAATAATATATATTAAACAAGTAAAAAGGCTAAAGGAAAAAGCATTAAAAGTAACTGTAGCTACTACAACTTGGTCACAACATCACAGCATAAAAAAATAATTTGTGACATCAAAAATATAAAAGGGGAAGAGTAAAAGGATGGAAACTTTATAGGCGAACAAAGATAAATTGGTATCAGTAGAAAAAGGACTGTTCTACCTATGAGATGTTTTATGTAAATCTCATGGTAACCACAGAGCAACATCAGAGCAGAGAGACACGGAACATAAAAAAAGGGGAAGCTAAGCAAACTGTGGAAACCTTGGAAAACCACAAACTTACAAAGGTAGACATTAACAGAAGGAAGAAAACAAGGGAGAGACAAAATAACCAGAAGGCAAAACATAAAATGGCAGTAGTAAATCCTTACATATCAGTAATCACCCTAAATGTAAACAGATTGAACTTACTAATCAAAAGTCAGAATGGCTGGATAGATTAAAAAAAAACAAGACCCAACTATATGCCACCTATGGGAGACTCAGCTCTGAAGACACACATACACTCAAAGTAAAAGGATGGCAGACAGTATTCCAAGCAGTGAAAACCAAAAGAAGGCAGACATAGCCATATTTATATCAGACAAAGTGGACTGGAAGGCTAAAGGGGTAACAAGAGATAAAGAAGGTCATTTTATGATGATAAACAGGCCAATACATGAGGAAGATAAAACATAAGTATATATGCTCCCAACACCCTGCCATTGAGATGTATTAAGCAAATACAGGTCTTAAGGGAGAAATAGAGAACAATACAATAATAGTAGGGGACTTCAGAATCCCACTATCAGCAATGGATGAATCATCCAGACAGAAAATCAACAAGGAAAAACATTGGAATTGAACCACATGTTAGCACAAATGGACTTAACAGATAAATACAGGACATTCCATCCAATAGCAGAATACACATCTTTTCAAGTGTACATGGAACATTCTCCAGGTTAGATCATACGACAAGACACAGAGGAAGTCTTAGCAAGTTTAAGAAGATTGAAATCCTGGCAACCATCATTTCTGAACACAATGGTATGAAACTAGAAATCAAGAGGAAGGTGAGAAAATCTACAAATATTTGGAAATTAAATAGCACACTTCTAAGCCAGTGGGTCAAAGAAGAATTCAAAAGGAAATTAAAAAATTAAATGAAAATGGAAATAGAACATAGCAAATATTGCAGGATGTAGCAAGAGCGGTTCTAAGAAGAAAATTTATAGCAATAAAGGCATATATTAAGAAGTTAGATCTCAATTAAACAACGTAACATTATACCTCAAGGAACCAGAAGAACAAATGAAGCCCAAAGTTAGCAGAAGGAAGGAAATAATAAAGATCAGAGTGGACGACATAAAATAAAAATCATGTGATCATCTCAAAAAAAATCATAGAAAAAGAACTTGACAAAATATAACATCCTTTCATGTTAAAAATCCTTAACAGAGTGGGTGTAGAAGAAACATACCTCAACATAATAAAAGACATATATAACAAACTCACAACTAACATTAGATTCAATGGAGAGAAATTGAAAGCGTTTCCTTTAAGGTCAGGAATAAGACAAGGATGCCTACTTTCATCACTCCTATTCAATATGGTACTGGAAGTCTTAGCTAGAGTAATTAGGCAAGACAAAAGGCATCCAGATCAGAAAGGAAAAAGTAAAATTGTCATTATCTACTGATAATATAATCTTATGTATAGAAAATCCTAAAGAGTCAGTAAAAAAAGCTGTCAATCATTGAATTAATCAACAGTTTCAATAAAGTGGCAAGATACAAAATCCACATACAGAAATCAGTTGCATTCCTGTACACTAATGATGAAGCATCTGAAAAAGAAATAAAGAAAATTAGCTCATTCACAGTGGCATCAAAATCAATAAAATAAGAATGAACTTAACCAAGGAAGTGGAAGATCTTTACAATAAAAACTACAAGACTTGACTGAAAGAAATAGAGGAAGACAATTGAAAGACAACCCATGTTCATGGACCAGAAGAATTAATTTTGTTAAAATTGCCATACTACTCAAAGCCATCTACAGATTTAATGCAATCCCCATCAAAATACGAAAAGCATTCTTCATAGACATAGAAGAAACAGTCCTAAAATTTGTGTGGAATCACAAAAGACCCCTAATAGCCAAAACAATCCTGAGAAAAAAGGACAAAGCTGGAGGTATCATGCTTCAATTTCAAACCATTCTACAAATCAATGTTAATAAAAACAATATGGTACTGGCACAAAAAAGGACCCGTCGACCAGTGGAACAGAATAGAGAGCTAGAATTAAATCGCAGCTTATATCACCAACTAATACTCAACAAGGGAGACAAGAACACCCAATGGGGGAAAGATAGTCTCTTCAACAAATGGTGCTGGGAAAACCGAAGAAACACATGCTAAACAGTGAAACTGGACCCCTAACTCCCATCACTTGCAAAAACTAATTCAAAAAGGATCGGAGAGTAAACATAAGACCTGATACCGTAAACTCTTAAAAGAAAATATAGGGAGGAAGCTCATCAATATTAGTCATGACAATGATTTTTTTAGGCATGACACCAACAGCACAAATAACAAAAGCAAAAACCAACAAATAGGACTATGTCAAACTCAAAAGCTTCTGCACAGTAAAAGAAATAACAAAATGAAAAAACAGCCTACACAATGGGAGAAAATTTTTGTAAGCTGTATGTTGTATAAGGGGTTAATATCCAAAATATAAAAAGATCTCATATGACTTTAAAAAATTAAGAGACAATTTGATTAAAAACTGAATAGACATGGGGTGTCTGGGTGGCTCAGTCAGTTGAGCATCAGATCTTGAATTCAGCTCAGGTCATGATCTCAGGGTCTTGAGATCGAGCCCCACATTGGGCTCTGTGCTCAGCAGGAGTCTGCTTGAGATTCTCCCTTTCCCCCTCCCCCCACACTCGCTCACTCTCTCTCAAATAAATTAAAAAAAAAAAAACAACAGACATTTTCCAAAGACATCAAAATGGCCAACGCACATAAAAAGAAGCTCAGCTCCACTAATCATCAAGGAAATTTAAATCAAAACCACAATGAGGTTTTATCTCATACCTGTTAGAATGGCTGTCATCGAGAAGAGAAGATAGCAGGTGTGGCAAGAATGTGGTGGAAAGGCCTTATACATTGTAGGTGGGAATGTAAATTGGTCCAGGCACCATAGAAAACAATGGAGGTTCCTCAGAAAATTGGAAATAGGTGTACCATTCAGTCCAGTTATTCCATTTCTGGGTATATACCCAAAGAGAACAAAAGCAGGATTTCAACAGGACGTTTGCACTCCTATGTTTATCGAAGCATTACAAGAACCAAAATAAACAATCCAGATGCCCATCAATGGATGAATGGTTAAAAAAAAATGTAGTACATATACACAATGGAATATTATTAAGCCACGAGAAAGGAGGATATCCTGCCGCTAGTGAGGAGATGGGCACACCTTGAGCACATTATCCTAAGTGAGATAAGACCAACAGAGAAAAGATAGTACCGTTTGATGTCACTTACTTATGGAATCTGAAAAGGTCAGACCTATTTAAAAAAACAATAAATGGTGGTTATCAGGGAATGGGGGGGTAAGATTGATAGTGTTTAAGGGTGCAAGCTTAGAACAAGTAATAAATAAGCCATTGAGTTCTAATGGGCAGTATAATGAGTATAGACAGTAATATTGTACTCTATGTAATGTGGTAAGTATCACTATAAGGGCAATCATACTACAGTGGATAGACCTATCAAAGTAACACAGTGTACACCTTAAACTTATACAATGTTACATGTCCAATTTATTCAATAAAAACAAGTTGGAGAGGTCTTGGATTGTCAGGCTGTGGAGTTTGGCCTTGTTCTGGAGGTCAGGCCAGTAGCAGAGAATAGCGTGGGTTGGAGTGCAGGAGGAGAGCAGGAAGATTGACTAGGTCTCGTGACAGCTTAAATCAAGGTGGAAATGAAAGTGGGTAAAGACTGGATAGAGGAAATGTTGTAAAAGGGGAACGAGGCTCGGCAACTGAGTGAAAGCAAGAGATGAAGGAACTGGAAGAGTCAGAGTTAATTTGTTTCTTCAACCTTGCAGTTGATAAGTTTAACTCCATAAAGTAAATACTCCATTATTTCAGAACAATTTCAAATGAAAGCTGGCACTGAGGGAATTCTATTTTTATGTACATGATAGGAAACTATAAATTTTAAAGTTGGGAGTTCTTGGAAAGCCACTAGGAAAATATAAAATACATCAGTAGGAATGCATTATTTCAAATAATGTGTCCACAGGTTGTCAGGGAGTAAAGTAAATGAGTTGTTTGCACTAACTGCGTTGATAAGAGTTGTACAAAGTATCTTAAAATTTTATCCTTCTTATCTTCCCCCTGTGAAATGTCTATAGGTGTATATGCTTGGATTGGCATTAATTTTGTCCTTGGACGATTCGAACATATTGAGGATGGTAAGTATCATGTTTCCAACCAACGTGTCTGACTGGAAATGATGGCTGTTCTGTCTACTCCCAAAGGATGAAAAAGGAGCTAAGTTTTTGTTTGGTTTTGTTTTAAAGATTTTATTTATTTATTTGTGATAGCATGAGCAGGGGGCAGAGGGAGAGGAAGAAGCAGATTCCCTGCTGAGCAGGGAGCCCAATGTGGGACTCGATCCCAGGACCATGGGATCATGACCTGAGCCGAAGGCAGATGCTTAACCAACCGAGCCACCCAGGTGCCCCAGGAGCAAAGATTTGTGACAGCTAAGTGTATAGAGTAGAGAGAGGAGCTGCTCTTTCCCACCATGAACTTGGTTTTAGGTGGGAGGAGTAGGCTGAGTTTGCCCCAATGGGCGTGAAAATGCCAGAAAAACAAGAGGACTCATCAGAGGATCCCCTTCTCCAGACTGGTTCTGTTCCAATGGCTGTTTCCTGTTCTTTGCAGATGAGGAGGCAGTTGTGGAGGTCAACATTCCTGGTAGCGAAAGCAGGGAAGCTATTCTCCGTAAAAGGACAGCCGGTATTCTGGACATGGGAGGCGTGTCAACTCAGATAGCGTACGAAGTTCCCAAAACTGTAAGCTTTGCCTCCTCACAGCAGGTTACTATCTGTACAAATTTTCTTCTGTTTGGTTTGGTTTACCTTTAACATGTCTCCATCCATTTTTGTTTTGTTTTCTGAGTCTGAACACATCTTTACTATGCTTGCTGAGGCCCTACCTTCCCAACCCAGGAGAACGGAGTCAGGAGGAAGCCACGCAAACCTCCGCTAAGCTGTTTGTGTTTGTTCATTGAAGTCAGCTGGTTTGTTTTCTGAACTGAGTGTTTTTGATTGGTATAAATTTTAGTCACATGCTTGGATTTTTGTTTCTATTTTCTCTTCAGTCACTTCTTTTTCAACAAATACTGTAAAACTTAATGTACTGGCATCATATTTCTGAAGTTATATTTGGGGAATGTACTGCGGTTTCTTCTAAGGCTCAGACAGCTTTTGACTTTCCTAGAAAGGATTGAGGTTTGTGTGCACTGCTTGCACATTTCTGAACTTAGGGTTTCCTCTGTTTTCTCCCATGCCTCTCAGAGCTCGCAGTCACTGCCTGTATTTTCCCAGTAGGCCAGGCAGCCTTGTATAAAGAGCACCAGAAAGGTTTCCACATGCGTTCCTGAAGTGCTACATGTCTTTATGACTCTGTTTCCACCCAGCTATAAATTACTACCAAAGCCTGGTTTCCTACACTTTCCCCTAGCAGGGTGTAGTGATTAAAAAAGTCTGGCCTCCATGGTCATGCTGGCCTCACTAGTTGTGTGACCTTAAGCGCACGTCACTTAGCTTCTTTGAGCTAGGTTCTTCATCTGTGAATGAATGCAGGCACCTCTCACACAGGGTTTTTAGAAAGCTGAAATGAGATAGCGCATATAATATCTCTGACGTATTGCCAGCCACCCAATGTTCACTCACTGAATTGGTATATGTATTACGCTGTTTACAAAAATGCTTTGTAAATTCAAATATTACAATTTGTGTATCCTGCTTCTCGTCCAGGCATGCCTCTAGAACTCTTACGTTTTTTGTTAATAGTCATGTTTTCCCCCTCAAGACAAAGTAAAAGATACATAGAAAGTGAGTTTGGAAAAAATACTGAAAAATCAGGGTTAAAACTTTTCCATGGGTGCATCATCCAAAAAAATCATTGTTAGCATTTTGGTGTATTTCTTTTCATTCATTTTTCCATATTTATAGTTTTTTTTCCAAATATGGTTGTTGTAATCTTATTGTTTATACAATTTTGTGTCCCTTGTTTAACAGTGCATAAGCATGTTCCTCCATAAACTATTGATTACCATAATTAACTAAATCTTCCTTGGAGTTGTAGATTTACTTTAAAAAAATTTTTTTCAAAGATTTTATTTATGAGAGAGAGTGCGCAGGAGCAGGGGGGAGGGGCAGAGGGAGAGGGAGAAGCAGACTGTGGGCTAAACAGGGAACCCAACACGGGGCTCGATCCCAGGACCCTGGGACACTTAAGGCAGACACTTAACAACTGAGCCACCCAGGCATCCCACAGTGTAGATTTAGATCTCAGTTTTTTCTCTCACAGAACAGAGAGGTCATCTTTGTATGTAGAGACTTTTCGATGTTTAGAATTATTTCTAAAGCATAGGCTTCCATAATTATGTAGGTTTACTAGATCGGAGGATATGAACTATATTGCTAACTTCCCTTTACAAAAAGCAACAGCATCACAGATGTGCATCACATCTGGAATTTCTTACGTCAGAATTATCATATTGAATTTGGAGGATGCTTAGAAGGGTCCTTGGGAAATGCAGAAGCAGAAATTTTTGCTGCTTTTAGATGAGAATCTTTTTAGATCCTTCTTTTTCACAGGGGGTAATTGTTTTTGTATTGCTTAAAATAGTAAAGTTTTTTATCCTTGTCCTGCAGGAAGAAGTAGCTAAGAACTTGTTAGCTGAATTTAACTTGGGTTGTGATGTTCACCAAACTGAGCATGTGTACCGAGTCTATGTGGCCACATTTCTTGGGTTTGGTGGCAATGCTGCTCGACAGAGATATGAAGACCGAATATTTGCCAGCACAGTTCAAAAGAACAGGTAAAGCACCTTGCACTTCTCAGCATTCACTTTCAAACCTAGAGCTCTTCTCATAGAAAACGTATCCAGGCAAAGCAGGGAGACCTCAAGCAGGAGAAGTATACCCACACCGTCAGCTTTCGTCCCCCTTGTCAGCTGAGAAATGAAAGAACAGCAGGATCCTAGCTTTGGCCCTGAATCCTTCCAGGCTCCAAAGGAAGATCTCTCAGACTCATACCTCCCTGGATTAGACTTTCACTGTTAATGTGTTGAAATAGTTCTGAGCCCTGGGTAGTGTATTTCACGTTGCACAGTCCTTGGGAAACTCAGCACCTGGGCCACTGCAGATGTCCTGGAGGCCTGCGGTAAGTGACGAGCAAACTGTCAGTAAGTGATGAGGGAAGTGAATGATGTGCTATTCTGCTGATGTTCTGGAAAACTAGCCTGTGCAGTCATTTAGTGGATAAGACCATAGAGAAATTATTCAAGAGAAAGAAGTGATCTAGAAGTCTAAGTTAGTGCTTTTAAACATTTTTAGCAGTGAAACTTTTAAAAATGAGTTTATGGGCAGCCCAAAATGGCAGCCAGCCACTACCAGGATTTCCTTAAGCTCTGGGAGGACTGGCCAGTGGATGAGCGCAAATGGGGCTGGGACTTGGGCGCTTACCTGCGGCAGCGAGTAACACAGGCCTTTCAGGAGGGAGAGAATACCCAGATTCCAGAGCCTAAGGCCTGTGGTCAGATATATGAGAGCTTAGCACGACTCCATTCAAACTATTACAAACACAAGTACCCTCGTCCCAGAGACATGGAAGAGTACAAGCTGATCCTGTCCACAGACACCTTGGAAGAGCTTAAGGAAATGAATAAAGGCATGTGGAAGACATTGCAGGAGAAGTTTGCCCCCAGGAATCCCCAGGAGAAGCAGAAGGCCTGGGCTCAGGCTTTATCTCGCCCATGCATCTAAGCATGGAGTCTTGTACCTTGTCATCATAAATAAAACTGCCCTGATTTTTACCAAAAAAACTGAGTTTACAAAAAATTCTGCTACAGAAAATATATACAAATAAATAAATAAAAGCACTTTATTTTTTTAAGATTTTGTTTATTTATTTGTCAGAGAGAGAGTGAGTACAAGCAGTGGGAGAGGCAGGCAGAGGGAGAAGCAGACTCCCCACCGAGCAAAGAGCCTGACACGGGACTCAATCCCAGGACCCTGGGATCATGACCTGAGCCACCCAGGTGTCCCTAAAAGCAACACTTTAATCAGTTTAAATTTATAAGTTTAAGTATATAGCAATTATTTATTTGAAATTGGTCCATAAGAAGAGCAAAGCTGTTTGGATGAATGTCTGAAATCTGGGGTTATATAAAATATCCTATTAATTACTGTGTTTAGTTTTCTTTGTTTTGATGATCAGTTTTGAGGGGGGAAAATATCCCAATTCATAGAGATAAGTGATAGTATATAGTTCCTTGATCAATTTAATCTTAATAAACCTGTGGAGGCCTGAACTTTAAGAAAGACCAAGGCAGAGCCATTCAGTACCACATTTTCCAGAAATTCACATATGTGAATAGGAAGAACAAAAAAAACTTGTTCTTTTTCTGCTCCAGACATTCATTGAATGGTATTAGTTAAGATAATGGTAGTTCCGTAGTTTCTTTTAAATGTGGTATATTTTGGTATAATTATTTTTTATAATAGTCTTAAATAGAAATATTTTGTGTTGATTCAATTAGAACTTTGGAGAAACACCTGCAATGCTAATTTTTACTAATTGGTTTCAATGTCGAGAAACTTGTATAATGGACAGTTCAGTGGTCCTTCTTAATTTAGATGTAGGGCAACTAAAAACAGTAGTGTTGAAGTACATTTGTCTAGTCTTGGACTTTTTTTTTTTTAAGATTTTATTTATTTTTGAGAGAGCGAATGCATGTGAGCAGGGGGATGGGCAGAAGGAGAGAGACTCTCAAGCAGACTCTGCACTGAGTGGGGCCTGATGTGGGGCTGGATCTCACAACCCTGAGATCATGACCTGAGCTGAAATCAGGAGTTGGACGCTTAACTGACCGAGCCACCCAGGCTCCCCATCTTGGACTTTTATAATAATTGTAAACATTAGTCATCATTTTTTACACATTTCATGAATCGAACCTTAAAATGCATAGTTATCTCTTTGCCATCAGTAGCAACTGAGCTTTAGAAACAAGACATTTTTAATTAATGGCAAAGACCTTAATTTATTACATTCAGGTGCATTTTGAGTTGTCTTGATCTTAGGAATAAATAACTTGTCCGTTGAGTGACTGATAGTAATATTTAAACACCTTTTAGGCCCACGTGATATCACGGTATCAGACACTAACGTAAGCCTAGTTGTTGTGAGCTCTTTTCTGTTCCTCAGTTGCTTAGCGGGGAGTAGCGGGGAGTACATGCAGTGGGATGACAGATCTTAGTGCGGAGAAACTGCATCGGGGAGTCAGTCATAAGCGCAGTGCATTTCAGCAGACAGTTAAGATTTCTTTTCCATGGGACTTCTTAGAACCTTGTATTACAATAGAAACTCTCTTACCTGCAGCAATTGGAATCAATAGTTGACTAATTTTTAAAAATCCGTTAAAACAGAGAGTCCAAAATAGAATCAGCCTGCAGGCATTTTGTCTTAACTAAGGTATTCACCTGCCCGTCTTTGCTCCGGACGGAGGTCTTTTCTTGGGCTACACCCGTCATAGCCCTGGCATGCACTGCACCTGCTCGTCTCAGGGTCATTTTGGCTTCTTTAAAGACTACCAAGGGCTTAACAGACATTTGTGAAGCAATTTGATACCAGTTCTCGATTTTCCCCATTTTTTTAGACCTTTCTAATACTGAATTTGACAGCAGTTTTCAAGCACCTTGCCCTTATCTAAGGCATGGAGCCTGGCTTAGACAGGGCCAGTGACTTCTTTCCACGGTCACATTTCATCTCCGTATACTGAAACCCACAAGCTCTAGTGTCAGAACAGGATTGGAAACAAGGCAGTTGCTGGGCATTCAGCTGCAGTGAACTTGAAACCGAGAGATGCGTAGGAACCACTGCTCGGGCTGAGAGCGCCAGGTCACGTTCCAGGGTACAGAAAGCACTGGTCATCTGACGAGATAGCTGTTTCACTGGACCCTGTTGCAGTGTCCACTGTACACACATGTGGATGGATGGTAAATCTCCGAGAGGGGCTCAAGAACNCCTAACCTCCTGATCCCAGAACCCTTTGTCATTCCCACACAACACTTCGCAGAGCTCGCGGTCCACAGAATGTCTTGAGAAACACTGACTTGCAGCTACTTCTTCCAAACACGGTTTTCTGTCAGTCTCAAATCAAGTTTCTCTTTGTCCTGTAGGCTCCTGGGGAAGCAGACTGGTCTGGCTCCTGATACTCCGTACCTGGACCCCTGCTTACCCCTCGACATTAAAGATGAAATCCAGCAAAACGGACAGACCATGTACCTCCGGGGAACAGGAGACTTTGACCTGTGTCGAGAGACCATCCAGCCTTTCATGAATAAAACGAATGAGACACAGACCTCCCTCAACGGGGTCTACCAGCCCCCGATTCACTTCCAGAACAGTGAATTCTATGGCTTTTCGGAGTTCTACTATTGCACTGAAGATGTGTTACGAATGGGGGGGGATTACAATGCTGCTACTTTTACTAAAGCTGCAAAGGTAACCTTCAAAGGAACGCTCTTCCCCCGCATGCTTTTGAGAGACTGGTGTGGACAGTGGCAGCTTCTGTCCCTCCTGCACTTTGAGAGGCCTGGGTCAAGAGAAGGGGAAGGTGGAGGACGGGAGGGTGTAGTACACCCTGTTGGGGATCCTGTTCCCTTGGTTGAGCAAGAGACATAGTCCCAGCAGGAGTCAGAAGTCCCCAGTGAGCTGACTTCGGCCCACCACTCCATGAACCGCTCTGATCATCAGTGGTTTCCAGATGGCAGACTTGTATACTTCGGCGTAATAATGTAGCCATGATCTGGCCACACTCCTGGCAGCCTTCCTGTCCCTTAGATGCCAGGACCCCTGTTCTCTTGTTGGCCCTTGCCTTTCTGACGGTTGCTTAGGCTCTTTCAAGGGTTCCCCTGACCAACCCTGGGTGATGCCCAACTTCTACCTTCAGCCCTTGGACTACAGGCTCTTAGATGGTCTCATCCATGCTCATGGGTCACTGCTACTGCCCATCAGGAAGAGGCTCCAGGGGCGCCTGGGTGGCTTAGTCGGTTAAGCATCCGTCTTTGGCTCAGGTCATGGTCCCAGGACTCTGAGATCGAGCCCTGCATCGGGCTCCCTGCTCAGCAGGGAGCTTGCTTCTCCCTCTCCCTCTGCCGCTCCCCCTGCTTGTGCTCTCTCACGCTCTCTCTCTCCCTCAAAAAATAAATTCTTAAAAAAAAAAAAAAGGCTCCAGTCCTGACCCCTGCCTACTAGATTTCATGTCCCAAAACAAACTCGCCATTCTCTCTCTATTCCCCTTGTTCTATGATGTTGTGTGGGTTAATGGCCATCCAATCCACCTTCCAAAGCTCAGGAGTTCTAGACTTCTCCCTGCCATTCATTCCCACCTCGCTGCATGCACCCCATAATCAGTCAACAAGCATATAGCTTTATGCATAATCATTTCTGAAAGCCTTACCCACTCTGTCTTGCTCTCACTGCCCTAGTGAGGCCTGCAGCTGTCACCTGCACTACTGCACGAGCCTCCCAGTTGGTCTTCTTGCCTCTGGTCTCCCTTCATCATTCATCCCTCACGCCACTCCCGGAGAGTTCTATCGAAGATACAAGTCAGTCTCCTTTCCTTTTTTACGGTCTTCAGCGGCTTCTTTTTGTACCAGGATAAATTGCAAATGCTTTCAAATGTCATCCCCCCCCACCCAGGAGCCTCCTCTCCCCACCTAGCACACCCTTCCTCTCATCACTGCAGACAGCTCTTTGTTCCCCTAACATCTAAGCTACCTCCCTTCTCGTCTTTGTTCACAGTGTTTCCTCTGCCCTAAATAACTGTCCTTGCCTCTCACCCCCGACCGAGTGCTGTTCTGTGTTCCCTGTGGCACGTTTCACCATCTCGCAGAGCCTCAGTTTCTTCATCCTTGAACTGAGGTTGGAATCCTAGCCATGCCAAGGAATGGCTTTAAGTATTACGTTCAGAAAAGGCACTTAGTGCTCAACAAATGTTAGCTATTAATATTATTACAAATAACTTCAGGAAAAGATGGCATCTCTTTTCCTTCTCCTAAGACAGGCCTTTTGTAATCATGTTGGTGTTCCCAGAGCCTTGCACCGAGGAGCACAGACATAGGTACCCACTCCGAACTAAAGTACAACTTCACTTTTCCAAAAGTTTATGACTGTCACAGGCAGTCACGCAGGGGGAAGCTTAAGCAGTTTTGAAGAGGTTGGTCATGGGCAGTAGAATTCTGTATAACAATAAGTAGCATTCGAAGACAGACCAGGCACTGTCTTTGCTCATCGGTAAGTATTTGCTGGAAGCTTGTGCATCTTGTCTTCATGTTACACATAGAAATTAAGCTTGTGTTGCCTAACTGGAAGGATCTGTTTGTCATGAATAGGTATTCAGTAAACTCTTTATAAAATGAAGAAACTGTTAAATCTTTGCCAATGACTGATTTGGGGTGAAATTTCTTCCAGGACTACTGTGCAACAAAGTGGTCAATCTTGCGGGAACGCTTTGACCGAGGACTCTACGCCTCCCATGCTGACCTCCACAGGCTAAAGTAAGCAGTTGGGGGGCTGAGCCCACGTGGTTTCGAGAGCCACAGCCTGGCTTGCTGTGCCTGGCCCCATCCTACTTTTGCATCCTCCTCAATCGCTGTTTCTCCTCATCTACCCTGGACTCCTTTCAAACGGGACAACAGAGACTTGTGTCCAAACATATCTGACAGTTTTTAACTCAGTTTTGCTCTTCCTTCCACCTGGAGTTCCCCTGTTCACCCCTTGCTTGTTGAAGTCCTGGCGAGACCTCAGAGTCAGGTCAGACTCTGTCCCTTTCGAGTCTCCCTCTGCCCATTCAATCAGACTCCATCTCTCTCGGTCTCCAGAGCACACATTATGTCTCCTTAGTGGTGTTTATCAGATTCTGCCTTATTTCATAATTATTTGTTGCTTTTTAAAAATCCTGTCATTATAAGTCATTTAACTACATGGGCCATCTTATTTGCTATCATATCTCATTACTAACTTAGTACTTTGCAATAAGTAAGCCTCCGATGAATATCTAGAATCATAGAATATCAGAGCTAAAAAGGACCCTTCTGCCTTCTCATTTTATAATAAAGAAACTGAGGTCCAAAGAAGTTGGAACTTGCTCCATATTTGTCAGAGAGTACATGATGGAAGGCCTGAGGAAAAAAATCTGTCATGGCAAAGATATAAAATCACACTGAGACCAAGTTTCATGCGTTAACCAGTCTTGGCAGGTGAACTGTTTCGGGTTGTGGGACAAGGGGTACAAACCAAGTCGATCAGCTGGAAGTGCACATGGTTGGTTTGGCTGCTCAGGGTGCTGGCCTGGTGAGGCCTTTGCAGCCACTGTGGCCGCGGGGGAAGGCCGTCTCGGTGTACGGTTCATTTTGACAAGTAAATGAATCCCACCTATGTTTGTGCTTGGTGTTTGTAGGTATCAGTGCTTCAAATCGGCCTGGATGTTCGAGGTGTTCCACAGGGGCTTTTCGTTTCCTGTCAACTATAAAAATTTAAAGACAGCCTTACAAGTTTATGACAAGGAGGTTCAGTGGACGCTCGGAGCAATCCTTTATAGGACCCGTTTTTTACCCTTAAGGTATGGCTATGAATTTGGTAACAAGAATCAAACAGAATAGGCTTTTCTGCATTACGATACAGCATAGCAGCTGTGGTTGCGGGTGTTTGGGGTGCGCGCTGGCCGTGGGCTGGACTATAGACCAAAGTTTGACTTTGGTTTTCCCCACCCATCCCATCACATGCAGCACAAAAGTGTTTGATTATTCTCAAGCGTCTTTCCCTAACCCCTGCACAGAAGGACTAATTCTGGGGTTCTTTACCTTTATGGCGTTGGACTCCTCCTCAAAATATTATTCTTAAGGTATAAAATAAATAACATAGGATACAGAGGAAACCACCGTATTGAAATATATTTATCAAAATAATACAGAAAACATGTCTGTAATATAGCAAGATGTGTTCTTTTTTGTTAACACGTGAAATAACCAATCTGGCAGCGGAGCTAGTACTTCTGTAATTTCAGTACAGTGACGTGTGTCGATATTTTGAGGCATCTGCAAACCACCACAGTGTGATCTAAAAGATCTTCGAGCTTCCCCACGATCAAAGTCACAAGTACTGCTGACACTACGGTAGTTGGTTGTCTGCATTCATGGTTAGTGGAAATGCCAGTCAGAGATTGGCCGATAAAGATGGACCTTTTCCCCAGTCACGTTCACAGACCTGGCTGTCCGCTGACCCCAACAAGAACCCCGGGGCCCTGATAAACGAGGAATCCGCTTTTGCGGTTTTCCCCCCTTCATGTAATTGAGCGTGTCCCAGCAGTCCGTTGAGCTGGGTTACCTGCAACCATTGTGAGTGGTGGGTATTGCTGCTCACAGACCGGTGCTCTCATTCCACACTGGCGTCCACGGGCTAGTGAAACTGTCACCGTTCTTTTACATTTCTCTGATTGTTGTTGCCCGTGTGACAGTGACGGTAAGGGCTGCAGACTCACGAGTGCACCGTCACGTGCTCTCTTGTTAGTACTTACAGCCAGCCTCTGTGAGGCCACGTAGCTTCCACCGTAGAGGTGAGGAGGCAGAGTGGCAGAGACGGCGGTGCCAGTTTCTGTCTGCAGCGCCGAGTCCTAGAGCAGCTCCCTGCGGCCCAGGTCCTGCGCACGTTGCGTCGCGCCGCTTGCCCGGTGAGTCCCGTTCTCTTACCGCGCTGTTTGCTTTTGTTTCCCTGCGGCCAGAGATATCCAGCAGGAGACCTTCCGGGCCAGTCACGCGCACTGGCGGGGCTTCTCCTTTGTCTACAATCACTACCTGTTCTCGGGCTGCTTCCTGGTGGTCGTGCTGTCCATCCTGCTCTACCTGCTGCGGCTCCGGCGCATTCACAGGCGGACGCTGCGCAGCACTTCCGCCGCCGCGCTCTGGCTGGAGGAGGGCCTTCCGGCCCAGAAGATGGCCGGGAGCCTGTGAGCGCAGGGAGAATGTCCGAAGGAAAAGCCATTTTGCCTCAGGGTTTCTCCTCTTTATTCTCATTTGGTGGTGTTTTTTCTTTCCCTTTTTGTTCCTTGAAACAAAAAGAAAATCCATGGTTTGTAAGCTCTGCTGTCCCAGAAGTATTGCGTGTAGCCGTCTGTCTACAGCTTTCAGTGGAGGAGCAGGGGGACGGGAGAATCACTGCGCTCCTGCTGCATAGGATAGCTACTAAGATTTTCTGTTGTTCTTGGAGGTACGTTAAATTTTAAACAGATGCACTTTGGTATTGGAGGGAGTGGCAGAGCTGTGTTCCATCAGAGGAGGTAGCGCTGACGAGTGATGCTTTCTGTGAACCGGAACCCGACTGGCTGAATCATAGTCCTCTTTTTGACTATCTCAAAAGCTCCGACCTGCACGGGGTGATGTGTAGTTTCTATTTATTGTTCAGGTCTGTCACTGTATGTTTTCTTCGTAGACTTAAAAAATCAAAACCATTCATATCCAAAATAGAAATATAGGTACAAGGAGGTAACTATTTTTAAAATCAATAGTCTTGGAAGATGTGAAATAATGACTAGAGCAGTGTGTGTGTGTGTGTGTGTGTGTGTAAAAGAGAGAAAGAATGTAGGTGTGAAAGAATGAATGTGTGTGAGAGAATGTGAGAGAATATGTGTGTGAGAGAGAGAATATGTGTGAGAGTATGTGTGAATATGTGTGTGAGAGAACGTGTGACATGTTTTTTTGTGAGATGTTTGTGTCAGTGTGTGTGTGTGAGAGAGAAATGGTAAAGAGGATGAGAATGCAGCGCTCTTTCTTTTAAAAACACACACTTCAGAATTTATTGTTTCATTTCTTTTTATGTAGAAAAATCCCCATTACCATTGTCTTTCCTGACCACAGGTAATGAGTTTCTCAGTCCACCTTTCAGCAGCCCAAGAATATTATGTCTTTGAGTGAGTTGGAAAATCCATCAAGTTTCACTGGTTTCGATGTCATTGCAACGGGAGCTAGTGCCTACTGACAGGCAGACACGTCAGCGTTTCTTAGTGGTACATTTTTGCTGGTCTAATTGCGCTCCAGTTTCTTCCAACTTCAAGTCGCTGTTCCCCTCCTTAATGAAAAATGGTCTCAGCAGTTTTATCTTGGAGACCCCACACTTAATTTGACCAGTTGTCTTTCTTACAGTCATGGTTGAGGCTATGGGTGTAATGTCACTATAAATCCAAACTAAGAGAAGGGTCTGACTTTAATACAAGAAATAAACTCATATTTTGAGAGAACAAGTTCAACATTTTAAACAAAAACCTAAAGAGAGCAACTGGATTGGCTTATGTGAGATCAATTGTTTTTCACCTCTTCATTTAGTTTAGAGGCTTTGGGAATTCTCATACCTAGTTTTTTTAGATGAAGTTCTTTTTGTGAGTGTGTGTGTGCACACATGCTATTTCTTAATCCCAGAACAGTTAAATTCATCTGGTTGGTAGCAAATATGTATTTTGAGAACCAACAGCTGCTTCTCCAGACATCATTCATTAGAGAAAGGATTCAGATCTTGAAGCCCTTCTTTTACTTAAAAAATTGGATTTTTATCTTGTTTATTAACTATCTAAAGCAGGGCATACATCATAAGTGTATTGATGACTTGAAAAGACCACAAATATATAAAAGAAAGGCAAATTCTCTTTCTCTGCTCTTCAAAGTGAATATTCTAACAGAAAGTGATTGGCAGAATCTTTGTCTCTCGGATATCCAGAAGGTCGGAGGAGCTCGGTAGTGGTACAGCCTCTGATGTGTGCTCTTATGTTAGAGAGGAGAGAGGTAAATGTCCCTGTGGAAGATCCAGCTTCCAAACGCTGGTCTCCAGCTCTTGAAGGGCTTGGTCCCTGGTAAACACTGTTCCTTATCAAGACCCAGCCACAGATGAGCTGTGTTTTAGATACCCCAGGAGTAGAGTGAGCTGGCGTGCTTCCCCTTGAATCCTCGGACGGGGCTTGTTCTCTAGACTGGGTGGCATCAGTGGTGAAGAGGAAGTGTGTTTACACTTGAGCTTTTCTACCGCCATCCAGGTAGTAAGTAACCTGGAAATGAAACTTTTCAGGCACCTTGAGTATGTGATTTTGCCTTTAAAACAAGGCAAGGATTAGCCAGCTTAGCCCCAGATTTAAACGGGCCCAAATTAAGACTTCCTACCATAAGTAGCCACCTTTTAAATAAAGGGTGCCAGTTTGGTCCAGGTCTGTACCATTCGGGGAGCAGAATCGAGACAAATAGGAGTTCTGCTGTACTGGTCTAAGGATTCCTCGGCAAGGACCTACCTCACTGTCCAAAAGAAATCCCCAAAGCAGGGTTCCGAGGTCCAAACAGCATTATACTTTACATAGTTAAGTGCCCATGTTCTCCTGCCAAAGAACTCTTTGGCAAACTGTTGGCTACAGGGAAAATCTAGAAGACTCTTGAGCTGCGAGTCGTTTTTCAGTTTTGAAAGGGTTGTTAAAGAAAAAGAAGACTATGCAACAGAGACTATACGTGACCTGTAGAGCCTAAAATATTTACTAAACGTCCCTTTACAAGCAAACGTCCCTTTAAGATGTTCGCTGACCCCTGCACAAACAGCTCCATTCAAGAAAGAATATGTATTGGCATTCTCTTAATTCAGGAAGCTAGTTACCGTTTGTGGGCATGGAAAGACAGGCAAGAGAAGAGACCAAACTTTAATCTTAAAATATTTGAGTATGCACCAGAATTCCACTTCTTTATTTTTCCCTTTAGATTCTTTTTTCTTTTTTAAGATTTTATTTATTTATTTGACACAGAGATAGAGAGCACAAGTAGGCAGAGTGGCAGGCAGAGGGAGAGGAAGAAGCAGGCTCTCTGCTGAGCAGGGAGCCCGACACGGGCTGGGATCATGACCTGAGCCGAAGGCAGACGCTTAACAGACTGAACCACCCAGGCGCACCACCCCCCGCCCCTTTAGATTATTTTCAAGATCTGTTTTCTCATAAGCTGGCAAACATGCCCTACCCCACAGATTTAAAAAGTGCTGTTTGAGAGGGCCCACTATGTGATGCTGAGAGGGCTGTGTTCTTGAGAGGATCGCACATGGGTCTTTATGATGCTAGGGAGGGCCAGGCTGTGAGGCAAGTGTGGGAGGAGCTTAATTCAGGAGAAGAATTCATATCAATTAAGGGCTGGCCAAGAAGGCAGGGAACTGGGAATACTTGGAATAGGACACAAAAGAAATTGGACCAGTGGAAGCTTGCTAAGAGCCTTGTGGAAGAAAAGTGCTTTATGTTGAGCCTTGCTGGAATTGTGACAGAGGAAACACTGTTGTCCCATACTCCTACTGTGCGATGCTTCTTTCTAAACCTCCCGAGGACACTAGCAAGGATTTTATAGTCCATTGAAGGACATCACAGTAAAAGGACAAACATACCCATTTGTACTAGTGCTTTTTTGCATATTTTCGCACTAAACTGCTAGCATTAGGCCTGGGGGTAAGCTGGAGAGGCTGCCTGCGGCTAGGCCTGCCCCCCCATCCCCACCCCAGAGCCTGGGAAGGTCGCTCCTTGACCTCCCATTGTCCACATACCTGTGCACTCAGGTAGGCAAGCTCTAGATTGACAGATACTTAAATTTTAAATATCAGGCCTGCATAGTTTCCTTTAGAAGAAGCATGTGTCACTTAGCAAGAAACTCAAAAAGGCAAAT
The DNA here is from genome assembly GCF_017311325.1 of Ursus maritimus. Classification (NCBI taxonomy): domain Eukaryota; kingdom Metazoa; phylum Chordata; class Mammalia; order Carnivora; family Ursidae; genus Ursus; species Ursus maritimus. Next base: position 69,826,745 of record NW_024423453.1, read on the forward strand.
GTGTTTTCTAAGCTTTAAAAAAAAAATCAGCTTTAGGATTTTGTGTGGTTATGTGCAATGCAGCAGAACTACCTACACACATAAATTATTTCGTTATTTATTTCTACTTCGGTGTTTTGTTTTTTATGATACTGATTTTCCTGTTCAGTAATGAATGATGTGACCAACCCAGGAGAATTCTTTGTTCTGTTACTGAGATGATATTTTACAGTTAGGAATTATAAAAACTAAGGGAGAACTTCTAAATGTTTGGGTTTTTTTAAATTTAAATGATGTTTTCCATCCAAGGTAAGAATAATTATTTTTGGGGTATTGTAGTGTCATATCATTTTCCATGTTCGGCCACCTCATGTTGCCACACTTAAATACAATGGGTGTCGAGAGCCAATAAAATCAAAGCTCATCTGCTGGCCCATAGACTCTGTGTGAGCTTGCTTTCTTATGACTGAAATAGATTTTTCTCTGCTGTTCGAATCTGGTTACCTGTTGAAATGCTTAGTTGAACTTGAATCTAAATTCAGTAAAATAAATCGTCTGAGTCTGACTTCACACACTTGCTATATTTATGTGCACATAACGAAGCCCTGCTGTCTGGGTTCTGGAGGGAATGTTCTCTGTGTCCTGCAGCACAAAAGCCAAGCATTACCCAAGGAGAAATATTTACCAAGGTGTAATATCCACCCGTGTGTCAACAGTAAAGGCCATGTGAGACAACTGTTGATAGGGTTATCATTTTAGAATACCTGTGAACTATGAATATAGCCCCAAAACTGAAATTAACCAACTTTTATGCATTTGTTCTTATAAAGAGCGATTACAATGCTAACTTTATATTACACAATTCTGCAGTTAGAGCTAGGCTTAAAGTCACTGGCTTACTTCCAGAGAAATGTGAATCTCACTCTTGTTAGTAGTAACTATTAGAAACTACAACTCTCTTTCAGCTACTTGAGAATATATAAAATAGAGGTTTTCCCTGGGGTGGGGGGGGATGGGCGTGAGGCATAACCCAAAAAACAGATGATAGAGACAGATGGAGAGGAAAGAGACCAGCTGTTAACAAAAAGAAGAGCCTAAGAAATATGTCTGGGAAGGGGTGAGGGACCAGCAGAGCAAAATGGGAGTGCCAGGTGAGCACAGAGTCACGGGGCTCGGAAGGCAGGAGGAATGGGATGATAATGTTGAAAGAGAACGGACTGAAATAATTTCTGAGGTAGTATAGTAAATGTAGGTCTTTAGGCCTGAGGGTAAATACACGAAATAGTCAAGCACATAAAGATGTCTTCAATTTTACTCCACTTGATTGAAGAGAAGTACCTGTTTCCGACCACCGCCATGTTACCAGGGCTGAAAGGCAGTGGTTTGGGATTTTTGTTTGTCTGTCACCTGTTCACATTTGTCCCATGAATCTGGAGTGTACCAGTAGCTCTTTTTTTTTTTTTGAGATCCTGAAATGCTGATGGTCTGCACAGGTTTTGACACTCACACTGGTCTGGGAGCAAAGACGCAAACGTCATCTCTATCACAGTCAGACTCTCTTCTTACGGAAGGGTCACCAGAGGACAGAGGAGTGTCCTTTTATCCCAGAGGCCTACATGGCAGATTGGGCCATTTGCCTGGAGCATCAGCGTCTGCATGAAACCAAATACCTTGAAGTGTCCTCCCAGCCCCACCTTGTCTGAGAGCCCAACGGCCTCACTGGGCCACCTCACCTCCTTGGAACAAAAGGAGAGGTGACCTGTTGAGGCATTTTCATTTGTTCTTCACAAGCTGTTCGTTCCTCCTGCCCGGTGCAGTGTTGCCTCCGTCTTGAATACGTCCATTAAGGCGGACTAAGCCCTTCCACAGCCCAGACGGGGCACTCTACCTTTCCCCATCACCCTTGATCCTGTTTGGCAGGTGAATTACCTCTGGGCTCCAGACTTCATGGCCACTTAAACATTTCTGTCAACAGCCTGTTGTGTGTCAGAGACCCAAATAAGAAGCCTAAACAAGAAAACCCAACCTTCAGAAGGATTTCTGCCCTGAGAAAAATACCAAAGGCTCCTCACAGAAGATAATGGTGATGGTCACAAAAAGACCGGCATCTTGTCTAAATACATATACTCAACTAAATGGAGGGAAAAGGAGACTTTTTTTTTTCTCCTGGAAAATGGAGAAGGGGGTAGAGTTGGTCTGTGGCCAACAGGAGACAGTCTCCTGCTCATTCCCCGTGTGGGATGAACTCTTTCACTGTATTATTTCTAGAAAGCACCCAGGCCGGCTCTTCTGGCCATTCTCACAGGCTTATAATTGGTAGTTTTGATAGCACCTTTCACCTTTTTTGGCCTCTATGGTCCTCAGGGTTTGAAGTGGGCAACTTTGGAAAGATGAATCATGCTTTCTGCCTGTGATTTCACAGCTTCAACTCCAAGAACCACACCCCACACTTTCTCCTAAAATGCCAGCTTTTCCACCAGCACAAGCTTTATTTATTACCTAGATCTAAGATTCAAAAAGGCCGAGACACGTAAATATTTAATGGGTTCTACTTAGCCTTGTGAAGTTTTTATTCGGTCATGGCAGCACAAGAGGATTTTCTGGAACTTCCTGGCCTTTCTCCATTCTGTTCAATTACATGTCTAAATCACTTTCAACCTTCTGTGGGCCCATGGTCCGTCAGTGTGTCTGCCGGCCCTGAAGCTCCTTGCACGTGGGGTCATGATGTGTTTACTTCCTGTATTTTTATATTTATAACTAAGGCGGTGAAGAAATACTTTGTAACATATAGTTCTTCCTAAATGTACTAATCAAAATCTGGTTTCTTTGTCACATCACCACTTTAGGTTCCCAGGGTTTGTGAAGCAGATCTTTTTACAAATCATTCATTCTCCATCTGCCTTCTTCTTTCAGGATCACTGAGCTTAGTGCAGGTTTAGCCCTGCACTCGGCATGATTCGCAGGGGGACACAGGCTCCAGCCTCTCAGCGACCCCTCCGCTTCCTCCTCCCAGCTCGAAGCTTACTAAGGGAGTGGTGCCTTTTAGAGCTCTGTTTACAAAAACTTAGGAAAATCAAAGTTACTTCAGGTGGCTTCCTTTCTTCTTAACCCATTCAGTCCTGAAGAGAGAAAGAAACCTCAGAATCAGGTAGAAGTGAGTAGGGGCAAAGTAAAAGATGGATGTTCTCCAAAGCCAGCTTAGAGGAAATAATTTCTGTATATTGATCTTACTCTAAGCATAACTTCAGCTTTTTTTTTTACTCAACCCTTAAAAGTCAGTCACTTTTTAACCCCGCCCCCCACCTCCTAAAGCACCAAATGTAAGGGAGAAAGGATGAATAAGGAAATATCAGAAGAGGGGCACCTGGGTGGTTCAGTAGGTTAAGCATCTGCCTTCGGCTCAAGTCATGATCTCAGGGTCCTGGGATCCAGCCCTGCGTCAGGGTCCCTGCTCAGCAGGGAGTCTACTTCTCCCTCTTCCTCTGCCCCTCCCCTGCTTGTGCTCTCTTCCTCTCAGACTCTCCCACTCAGGCTCTCACTCTCTCAAAAATTTTTCAAAAAAAAAGGGAAGAAAGAAAAAAACACCAGAAGTAAGGATTTCTGTTCAACAGCCACCATAGTCATAGCTAACAGATGGCAGACCAAGAAGGTATTTGCAGTGACTAAAATTGACAAGGGATTAATATATATTTATAAGGTTTCTTGCAAATCAATAAGAAAAAGGAAGAAGAAAAGTGGGCTATGGGTCTTAATAGGTGGCTCACAGAAGGGCAGGCCCAACTGGTTAACAAGAAGAGATCAATGAAGGAGCCAGAGAAATGCAAATGAAAATAAAGAGCCCCTCTAATGCCAAACTTTAAGGGTCAGCGGTGATGTGGGGACAGTCACTTCTGTATTGCTGGGAGTGAGGTAAACCGCTGCAGGCGCTCTAGAAAGCGAACTGGAGGCGCTTTAAAACTTGGCTGTGCCTATGTCCAAGGGCCAGTGCTCCCTGGAGAAATGTCTACTGGGCGCCGTAGGGCAGCTACAGAGGGATGCTCTCGGCAGTGTTCCTCAAGCTGCCGTGGCTGGAGGCAAGTGCGCGCTTGGGTCCGTAAGTGGCAGGTGCCTACAGTAGACTACTATACGGCTGTTACAAGCAAGTACAGCAACATGGGTGGATCTTGAAAACAGTGTTGAACACTTAACAAAGAAATGGGATTTGTAGCATATGCCGTTATGTAATTACGGCACACAACACTGTGTCATGCGGGTGTGAGATACACCCTCTGGGCATCTCTTGAACATTAAAATGGATGTTTTGAGGACACAGATTGGTTATGGCAGGAGGACAAAGGATAAAACTGGTCTCTGTTTTCGGCTGACCAACCACAGCTGTTTGCCCAGGTCTTTCCTGGTTTTAGTCCTAAGAGCCTGATGTCCCAGTGAAGCCTCAGTTCAGGGCCAACAGGGATGGTTGGTTACCCTAATCCCATCCCGTCCCTTCAGCGTGGCAGCCTTGAAAAACTTCATTCAGGTAATGACTTTTGTTCGGCAGCATCCAACCAGTTCGCTGTCTAAGTCACTCAAAGGAAGAACCGAAATTTTTGTAATGGTCTATGAGCATACAGAGTGTGCTTCCCCCAGCTGCACCCCTCTCTGACCACCTGTATTTTCTCTCCCCAACTCACTCTACTCCAGCCCCACTGGCCTTGGGACCTTCAATGACTTGCTGCCCCAAGAAGGCCCACCGACTACCTACTTAAAACTGATACTACTTCCTCTCCCCAGCACTTTCCATCCTCCTATCATTTCCCCCCCCATGGTACCACCTTCTAGCATACTCTACATTCATTATGCTCACTGTGAAGCTCTCTACTAGAATGTAATCCATGGGCACTGAGGGTTTCTGTGTTCATTCCGGTGTTCTATCCCCAGTGCCTGACCCAGGATCTGATACACAGTAAAGGCTCAATAAATATTTGTGGAATGAAAGAAAAAGAGATCCTTGTGGGAGGAGGTAACTGTGGGCTGAGAACTGAGGAATATTCTTAACTCCACCTTCTGCCCCCGGGGTGTGAGGCAGGAAGCAGGGCTCAGTCTTCTTCCTTTTCTGGGGAGAAAGAAAGTGCTTCCTGTACAGAATCATCCCAGCCGCATAATAGCGGTCTACAATGTGCCTGGCAGGCTGTTGAAACACGTTATGAATTTACGTGCTCTTGAAGACACCATGAGGAGGTGCGTGTAGGACGCCCATTTTATAGGTGGAGAAAGTGACACGGAGAGGTTACGTAACTTACCCATAGCTACGCAGCTAGTAAGATGGGGGCTTGGGTTTTGGAATCTGGCAGCCTGGTTCCTGTCTACTCGAGAGCTACACTGGCCAGTATGGCATATGCAATGTGGCCAGTCCTAGCTGAGATGGGCTATCAGCGCAAAATACACACCAGGTTTCAAAGACTCAGCACAAAAAATTAAGTAAAATATCTCAATTTGTTTTTATTGGTTATAAAAGACGTGATACTATTTTGGCTATATTGAATTAAATAAAAGATTATTGCCACCTATTTTTACTTTTTTAATATGGACACTAGAAACTTCAGTGACTTGTGCACTTACGTTTTTATTGGATGGCACTGCTCTAGGCCCTTCTCAAAGCACGGTCCCGGGACCAGTGGCATCAATATTACAGAAGCCTGATAGACATGCCCACTCAGGGCTGGTCTCAGACCTCCTGAACCAGACCTTTCATTTTACAAGGTCTCCAGGTCATTCGTAATGCACAGTGAAGGTGGAGAAGTGCTGTTCTAGCCCAGGAGTCAGCAAAATTTTTCACCAAAGGGCCAGCTAGTAAATACTGCAGCTTTGCAGACCATACGACTTCTGGCCAAAACTTACTTCACTGCTCTTGTAGTGTGAAATTGGTGATAAACCATACGTAAATGAATGGGTGTGGCTTTCTTCCAATAAAACTTTTTTTTTTCCTTCACAAAGAGCAGTGGTAGGCCAATTCTTCCCGTGGGCAGTAGTTTTCCAGCCCCTACTCTAGACCCTACACTATGCTGGGGCTAATTTTAAGAAAACATCCTGCCTCCAAGATCCCATCCTCTACCTTGTATTTCCTTCCAGACTTCTCTTGAGAGTTACAGACCCTGATTTCTGTTTCCTTCCAGACATTACTTAGGTGTCCCACAGGATCCTGAAACTCCTGTCCAAATATGAATCCCTCCTCCCCCATACCTCCTTTCTTTATGCACCAGCTGGTAACTCGGACCAGAAACCTGGAAACATTCTATTTGATTTGTTATCACACTCTCTCGCCATCAAATCAGTCACCGATCAAGTATCAGATCCACCATTTTTCCTGGATGTAAGTTTCCAGGTGCAGCTTCAGCCATCCCATCTGGAAAGTTTCCCCTAAGAGCCAGACCAGGGGCCTGAGTGGCAGGTGCCGAGGAGCCCCTGGTCAGGGATGGAGTCTGCCTGCGGACCAGCTACGGAAAGAGATGTCGCCACCTAGTGGCTGCTCTAACTCCCGCGCTCTCGTGCTCCCTGTGAGAACCTGAACTACCCTACTGAAGAAGCAATGTGGCCTTTGCAACATAATCCCAACCTAAAAGTGCTCATGTTATCGGTGGAAACCCAGAAATGTTGTGTGAATTGTACAAGGTGATAGCGATAGTGAATATGAAGGCTTCGAGGCTCTCACTTGGACTCCACCGTCATGGGGAACCAAAGAGAGGTGATAATGTGACCAGGTAGTTCGCACTGCTTGCTCCCCAGAGCAGAGCTTGGCCTGAGAAGACCTGGAGAGCTGAGCCTGAGCATGACAGACTCAGCCCGCACTCCCGCACAGAGGAGTTCTGAGCTGTGCCGGTGAGGTGTGAGCGGCAGGCTAGCAAGAAATCCACTTCAGGTCAGCCCATTGGAATAGCGGGCACATTAGATTCCAGTGGCTGCCCCAACAAATCACCACAAAATCGGGTGGCTTAAAACAACAGAAATGTACTGTCATGGTTCTGGAGGCTGAAAGCCCACGCTCTCCACCACGGCTCAGGAGAAGGGTCCCTCCTCACCTCTTCCCAGCTTCCGGGGTTTGCCTGAAAGCCTTGGTGCCCTTGGCTGTGACAGCATCACTCCGGCCCTGCCTCCATCTTCACATGGCCTTCTTCTCTGGGTCTCTTCCGTGTTTCAGATCTCTCCTTACAAGGACACTCATCATTTAGGGCCTACCCTAATCCAGTACAATCTCATTTTAAGTCCATTCCATCTGCCAAGACCTGATTTCCAAACAAGGTCAGGTTCACGGGTCCTGGTGTTAGGACCTCATCACATCTTTTTGGGGGACAGAACTTAACCCAGAACAGTGGGGGATCATTTGTTAAGTATCTTCTAGGAAGAAATGGTTCTTGAGATGACATGGTAAATTGGACAAATGTAGGGAATCCAGTGGGAGAAACGGGCAAATTCACTATGGCAGTAGATTTTAACAGTCCTCCTATTTATTAATAGATCAAGCAGTAAAAATCAGTTTACCGAGCTTGAATAACACGCCAAGCAAACTTAATACATGAACGTTTATAGAACACACACTTTTCAAGCCCATGTGGAACATTTACAAAATTTAAGCTTAGCAAATTTTGAGCAATTCATTTCATACCGGCCACGTTTTCTGACCACAATATCTTTATGTCAGAAATTAATAACAAAAGATAATTTTTAAACTCTTAATATTTGAAAAAGTAAAACACATTTTTTAAAACATTTTATTTATTTATTTATTTGACAGAGACAGCCAGCAAGAGAAGGAACACAAGCAGGGGGAGTGGAAGAGGAAGAAGCAGGCTCATAGCGGAGGAGCCTGATGTGGGACTCGATCCCGGAGCGCCGGGATCATGCCCTGAGCCCAAGGCAGACGCTTAACAACTACGCTACCCAGGCACCCCGTAAAACACATTTCTAAGCAATCTGTGTACCAAAGAAGAAACCATACTGAGAATTAGAGAATAATTAGAGCTGACCATTAATGAAATACTACATCTAAAAACTTGCTGGGTGTGGCTAATGATCTGCTTAAGAAGAACATTTACAGCCTCAAAATGTATACGTTAGAAAGGCAGGAAAAAACTTAATAAGCTAAGTAGTAAAAAGGATAACAACGAAAAAATAGAATAAAGCAAACAAGCATAGAAATAGATCAGCAAAGCCAAAAGTTCATGCTTTGAAAAGACTGATGAACAAATCTTCAGCAAAATTGTTCAAGAAAAAAAGAGAAGGCACAAATAATTTTATGAATAAAAGAGAGCTGTAACTACAAATAAAGCAGATATTAAAAAGATCAGAGAAAATAGGAATATATTAATGCCACTATGTTTAAAAACTTAGATGAGGTGAACAAAATGCCATACAATTACAACTTTTTCAAAACTGATTCAAGAAGAAATAAGGAATTTGAATAGTCCTACATTCATAAACGAATGGATTGGTAATTGAAATCTTCTCACTGGGCCAGATACCTTTACAGGAAAATTCTACCAATATTCAAAGAACAGATAATTCCTGTCTTATGCAAACTTTTCCAGATAATATGAAATAGAGGGAACACTCCCCAACTCCTTCTGTGAGGCTAACCTAATGCTAAAAGTAGAAAAGGACAGTAGGAAAAGGAAAAACTAAGAAATGTATTTCTGTAATTCAATACCTTAATTAAAGACAAAGATCACATCAATAGGTACAAGAAATATATGTGACAAAATTCAACATACCTGTAATACTAAAATCTTCAGACAAACAAGAAACAGAAGGGAGTTCCCTGACCCTGTTAAAGGTTATGTACCCCAGCCTGCACCCAGCCCGATTTGTAACAGTGGAGAGTTACACATTCTCTCTACAATCAGAAACAAAACTAGAATTCCCACTACAGTCACCTCTACTCAGCCTCTTACTGAATGACCAGGTCTGTTTGTGAGGCCAAAGAAACAAACAAAATTATAAGAACTGGAAAGGAAGAAATAAAAGCATCATTTTCCACAAATAATATGCTTGCCTACATGGATTCTAATAAAAGGTTATTTGTTAGAATTAATAAGAGAGCTAGCAAGGTTTTCATATCCAAAGAACAATTGCATTTCTATACATTAGCAACAGAATTAGAAAATGTAATTTGAGGGTGCCTGAGTGGCTCAGTCGGTTAAGTGTCTGCCTTCAGCTCAGGTCGTGATCCTGGGGTCCTGGGATCGAGTCCCACGCTGGGTTCCCTGCTCCGCAGAGTCTGCTTCTCCCTCTGCCCCTCCTCCCACTCGTTCTATCTCTCTCTCAAATAAATAAAATCTTTAAAAAAAAGAAAAAGAAAAATGTTATTTGAAAAATGCCCATTTATAATAGCAATAAAAATGTAAAGTGCTTAGGATAAATGTTACAAAACATGAGCAAGACCTTTACAGAGAAAATTATACAATTTCAATGAGAAACCATAAGGAAGACCAAAAATCAAAAAATATACCCATTGGCAAAGATGCTTAAGATATCGATTATAAGAAATCGGTTCTCCCCAAATTGATCTATGGATTCAATGTAATTCCAACTAAAATTCTAAGAGGGTTTTAAATAGAAAAGCTGATTCTAAAATTTATATGGAGGAACCCGTGGTCAAGAAGAACCAAAATACTCTAAAAAAAACAAAGGTAAGACTTTTATCATAATGTCGTTGAGTCATATCATACATTACATGCTGTACGGTGCTCGTCTTAAGGGAGTTTGGAGGTGGTACTGCGTTCCAGCCTGGGCTCCTTTCCGCTTTCTCTTCCCATGGCTGTGACCACGTGGCCACGGGAGTGGTCTTCTGCTTCAGGGTCACTCTAAGGGGATCATTGAACCTGAAATACAGCCGGTTAACATGCCTAAATTTGAACACATCCAGCAGGATGGGCACATTAAGACAAACATTTAATTAATTAGGTTAAGTGATTGGTTTTTTTCTCATAGATTGGCAAATGTTCAAAACCAGTATCATCCAGTTCTGGCAAGGGCATGGCAAACTTGGCAGGTACTCTCATATGCCCTGCTTCCTGTGGGGGTATGAACTGCTGCAATCTTTGGGACGAGGAATCTGATAGTATCAACTCAAATTTAAAACACTCATCCCTTTTGGCTATGTCACCCCACTCCTAGAAATAAAATGTGTGTTGGGGCGCCGAGTGCAGGCGCCTAAGCATCAGACTCTTGGTTTCAGTTCAGGTCGTGATCTCAGGTCGTGAGATAGAGCCTGCATTGGGCTCTGCACCCAGCGGACTCCCTCTCGGGGCTCCTGGGTGGCTCAGTTGGTTAAGCATCTGCCTTCTGCTCAGGTCATGATCTCGGGGTCCTGAGATCCAGTCCCACATCGGGCTCCTTGCTCAGCGGGGAGCCTGCTTCTCCCTCTTCCTCTGCCCCTCCCCCTGCTTGTGCTCTCTCACGCGTGCTCTCTCTCTCTCAAATAAATAAAATCTTAAAAAAAAACCTCTCCCTCTGCTTTTCCCCTCTGTGTGTGCACATTTGCGTGCAAGCAGACTCTCTCTTGCTCTCTCTCTCTCTCTCTCAAATAAATAAACAAATCTTTTTAAAAATGTGTGTATAGGGGCGCCTGGGTGGCTCAGTCATTAAACGTCTGCCTCCGGCTCAGGTCATTATCTCAGGGTCCTGGGATCAAGCCCCGCATCAGGATCGCTGCTCCGCTGGGAGCCTGCTTCTTCCTCTCCCACTCCCCTTGCTTGTCTTCCCTCTCTCACTGGCTGTCTCTCTCTGTCAAATAAATAAAGTCTTTAAAAAAAAGTGTGTGTATATTACAGGATATATAGCTGACATTCCTGAGCTTTCGTGATGTAGCCAGACATGCCTCTACACTCCTCCTTCTGTGCATAACCTCATTTAATCCCTACAACAGTCCTACAAACAATGACAAGCAAGAGTTATTACTATCCCCATATTTCACATAAGGAATGAAACGTAAGTCTAGCGGCTTGGTAAAGCACATAGCTAGGGTGAAACTAGGATTCCAATGTAGGCAATCTGTCTCCATAGCAAACACTCCGAAACAGAATTGCTTGTGATCACAGAAATGGAATCTTCTGAGTGCTCGTCCACAGTGGAATGAATGGTTGAATAAATCATGAAACTACAAAATATTACAGTTACTAAAAGGAGTGAGTTAGGTTTAACTGTATTGTTTAGACCTTAGAAAGCTGTCTTTGATACATTTTTAAGTAGATGAGCAAGTTTCTGGTAATTCATATATTATTAAATGATTTCAAAAATATATGATCTATTTTTATGTATTTGTATAATAGATCAAACACTGAAGTTATTAATATTAGCATTTGGGAGCTATATTTGTTACAAATATCTTCTGGTTTGCAGGTTGTATTCTCACTTTCTTAAAGCTGTATTTTGATGGACAGAAATTCTTAATTTTAACACAATAAAATGTGGCTTATGCTTTCAGTTTTTAGTTTAAGAAATTCTTTCTCACCCCAAGGTTAGAAGGGTAATCCCCTTTACTGTCTTCTAAAAGTTTTTAACTTTTGACTTTGACCCTTATGTTATTAATACACTGGGACTGATTTTGTGTATGGTGATAACTGGGAATCTCATTCCATTTCTTCCATACAGATAACTAAATTTTCCAGCTTCATTCATTCATTCAATAGTCCCTTTCCCCTAGTCATCTGCTTGACTCTTTTCACAAATCAAAAACCTATACGTGAGTGGGATTGTTTGCAGGCTCTCTGTTCTGTTTCATTGTCAATTTGTCTACGCCTGTGCCAATACCACAATTCCTTAATAAATACACTTTACATTACAGCACATCTTTAAATCTGGTGAGTCAATTCTTCCCACTTCATTCATTTTGTTTGGAGGTATCTGCCCTATTCTTGATCAGTTGCTTTTCCATGTCATCTTCTAAAATTCCTGGTAGAATTTTTTACCCAAGTTGAAATAAACTTACAGAGCAACTTGGAGAGAATTAGCGTCTTTATGAGATTATCCTCTTAATTCATGAACATGGGACGTCTCAAAAATGACAAACAGCTCAGAGAAAATATGCGTCCAACAGTCCGAAGGGAAAAATGAATAGGCACAGGAGAAAAACCCATCTGGCGAATAAACATATGAAGAAATAAATACTCAGCCTCACTAGCAATCAGGGAAATGCAAACAAGATCACAATGAGATACCGTTCTACCCTCATTCAAATGGCAAAATTTAAGATGCCTGATAGATTTTGGTGAAGAAGTGGATTATTTCTAACTTACTGGTGGGAGGGAAACTGGTAAACATCCTGATATTATCATAGAAAGTTGATATTTCCACAATCTAGGACCCAGAAATGGCAGTCTAGGTCTCTATACACACTAGAGATAGGCACAAGCATGTTCCTGATAGCACTGTTTTTTCATTATATTAAACTGGAAACAATCCAGACCCATTGAAAGGCTAGAAAAATAAATTGTGGTGTAGGCACATAATTGAATATTATAGTACAGTGAGAATAAATGTACTTCAACTACACTCAACAGGATGAATTTCAGTAACATAAAATCGAATGAAAAAAGAAAGTTCCAGAAGATTGCATACAGTAGTATACCCTATTGAGAAACACAAAAACCAACCAGAATGATAGATAGATTGATGATAGATAGATAGATAATAGATAGATATTTAACAAGCAAAACAAGAATTATAAACTGACAAATACAGACTTCAGGATAGTGGTTGGCTCTGTGGAGGTATAGATCATAACAATATGAGAGAGCTGGGCTGTGTAGGTAAACGTAATTCATTGATAATGCTCCAGATCTTTGGCTGGTTGTTGTACTCATGAGTGTTCCTTTTATTAATAAATAATTAAACAAAAAAATAAGTAAATAAATACATAAATAAATGAAACAAAATAAACCTGGCCATGCACAATGGCCCAAGGATGTATGTCATGGTATGACGTCGTATGACCAGGGTATGTCATGAACCAGGGCTTATGAAGAGTTTGATTCTGGGCACCTGGAGTCCAAATTATAGCACACACATGGAAGGATACACAAATTTTACAGTGTTTACTTCAGGGAAGGATTTGGGGGGAAGAGGACTAATCTTTTTACCTATCTCCAAAAAGTTCAAACTGTTATAATGAGCTTGATGTGCCAATAAAATGCAGCACAGGGTCCATTAGGGTTCCTCCTGTCCCTTTGGGGGAAACTAAGCTACAGTGGTGAGGGTCTCTCACATCTGTCCTTCCTGGAGTGCCTTCCTATGCTCTTTTGTACAGCTTCTGATCCATTCCACACCATATCCAGATGCCAAGCCATGACCTTCAAAGTTCTTGTCGAGAAATCCAGTGTCCCCCAGCATTTTCATGGATCAGAGCTTCTTCTGAAGATATTGGGATACCCCCAGGGAGAGAGCCTACAGCTCTGTGTCATCTCCACAAATCCACCCTCTCACTCTGCACACCCTGCAAAGCCTGCACCTGAAGCATGACCCTCCCTGCCTCAGGCAGCCCCTGGAGAACTGTGGCCCCATCTCCCCCCCACTGCTGCTCTGATGTGGAGGAGCCCACCAAGCAGTTTTGGTATTTCCAAACCACACCTCCCTCCAGCTGAAACTTGGATGAATAAAAATTTCTCCATCTTGTTACATTTTGTTTGTAAAATGGGAATAATGAGACCTCTTTATTCTACACACCTTATGGACTTATTATGAGGATCCAATGGACCTCATGAGTTAATTGGCTGTATGTCTCCAAGAAGAAGCAAGAATGGATCTGAGGTTCACTCCTTTCCAATCAAGATCTGAGTAAGTTTATGTCTTCATTGGCACATGAGTAAAAGCTGCCAATTAAAAAAATAAATAGGGGCACCTGGGTGGCTCAGTCAGTTAAGCGTCTGCCTTTGGCTCAGGTCATGATCCCAGGGTCCTGGAATTGAACCCTGCATCAGGCTCCCTGCTCAGTGGGGAGTCTTCTTCTCCCTCTCCGCTGCTTCTCCACCCACTCATGCTTGCTCTTGCTCTTTCTCACTCTCTCTGTCAAATAAATAAATAAAATCTTTAAAATTAAAAATAAATAAGTTAATAAAAAGAAAATAAATTAATAGAATACAGTGTATCCCTGAGCAAAATTGGGAAGTGGCCACGCGGGCCCAGGGAAAGGGCCCACCCAGAAAAGACCTGAGAAGACCTTCACTTTACACCTTAGGAGGACCCCTGGCACAGAGGCAGCCTACGACAATCAAAAAAAAAGTAAACAATAACCATAGTAAAAATCCCCAGCAAACACAAGGAAAAGGTGAAAGTCTGATTCCCAGAGTTTCCTGAGCTCCAGACATTATTGGATTGAAATGTCCAGTTGTCAACAAAAAAATCAGAAGGCATACAAAGAAACAGGAAAGTATGGCCCATTCAAAGGGAAAAAATACATCAACAGAAACTTTCCCTAAAAAGGCCTGACGTCAGACCTACTAGACAAAGACTTTAAAACAGCTGTCTTAAAGATGCTCAAAGAACTAAAGGAAGACGTGGAGCTAGTCAAGAAAACAATGTATGAACAGAGTGGAAATATTAATAAAGAGAGAAAAACTAAAAGCGAAAAGAAAAGAAAATTCTGGAGCCAAAAATTACAATAACTGAAATAAAAAAATTCACCATCTTCCCTAGACTCACAAAGAATTTTTTGCCATGGAAGAAATGACACCAACACAGAGGGGAGCAGGGCTGATAGAGAGTAAGCCTCCAAACGTTTGGAATTCCCCCAGGTGCCACGGAATATGGGGGACATTCCAATGGTTTGGAGGCTTACTCTCCAGAACCAAGGACAAAGACCAGACAAATTCTTTCTTATACAACAACACCCAACCCCAACACACACACACACACACACACACACACGCACACGCACACACACACACACACACACACACACACTGAAGAAATCTGCAGCTGCTGCAACACAGCCGAACTCTGAACAGCATGCTCGCTCTCTTGTGCTTCAGTTTTCCCTCAGCCAAATGGACATAACTTTCTCTGACTTTGTAGGGAAGAAGTGAATATGTCTATAATGTCATCAGGAAAACCTAAGGATTTTCTGAGCGATGTCAGGAGGTGAAGGTGATTGAGAGCGCTGAGATGAGGTGCCAAGCGGGATGGCATGACCAGCCTGGCCTCAGCTCCTCTGGCTCCCCTGGCCTCAGAGAAATCCATTCATTCATTCTACCAGTACTGTTTTAGGCACTGGAAATAGCAGTGAGAAAAGAAAACAAATTAAGAAAAAGCAAAAAAAAAGCAAGGTCTGCCCCTGTAGAGCTCACATGCCAGGGGAAAAGAAAATGAATAATGTATATGGTATGCTGGAAGGTTTGAGGGCTACTTGGAAAAATATAAAGCTGGGGTGACCAGGAAATGCCAAAGGGGGGGGTGGCTGGAAGTTAAAATATTACAGTCAAGAATGTTCTTCCAGGGGACATAGCTCTAGAGCAAAATCTTGAAGGAGGCGAGGGAAGAAGCCCAAGGAGACCCTGGGAAACAGAGTTTCAGCATGATGGAACCTGTGCAAAGGCCCTAGGGCAGGAACAGACCTGCCGCATTTGAAGAAGAGCAGAGAGGGCGGTGGAACTGGAGCAGAGACATCAAAGGGGACATGAGGTTGGTGATGCCTGCAGTTGGGGGGCAGAGCATATAGGAGTTCGTGGGCTAGTTGTAAGAACTTTGGCTTTCCCTCTCGGTGTGATGGGAGGCTATCACAAGGTGACGTCAGGGCAGAGATGGAATTTGATGCTTTGAAAGCATGACTTGGCTTGTGGGCTTGAAATCAACTGTTGAGGCAAAGACAGAAGCAAAGTGATGAGTTGCGCTATGTCGGTCCTCTAAATGAGAGATGATGGGTACAGGGGCGAGGCGTGGTCAGGAGTCTGGAGATCCAGTGAAGGGTTTGCAGTGAATCTGCGGTGTTAAAAGTGAATGAGTCAACAGGAAGGATAGCCTTACCCTTTCTGATGTGGGCAGATTTGGGGAGAGGATCAGGAGTGGAGTTTGAGCTGTCACTTTGATACCCAGGAGAGCCGTGAAGCAGAGTCGGACACCAGGCGTCTGAAGAGTTTTGGAGAGGAGCGGGCCAGAGGTCCACAGTTGGGGATTGGCAGCATCTAGAAGTAGTCGAAAGCCAGGAGCCTGGAGGGCATAACCCAGCCTGAGCCCTGGAGCCTCTGACGAGAAGAGACTTGGGCGAGACCAGCAGGAAAGTCATTACCATTAAAAAAAGAGCGAGAGTGTTTACCTTCAGGGCGGGGAGGCAGTTTGGAGAAGGAGCATGTGTGTTGCGGGGATGTTTCCGGGATGCCAGTAATATTCTAGTTCTTGGGCTGGACAGTAATTACATGGATGTTTGCTTTATATTAGTTCATTATGCTCATGTTTCTATATTATGCACTTCCATGCATGTAGGTATATTCCACAGCTGTAAAACTTTTGAGATGATAGATCAACAGGCAGACAGATAATGGGCTCATAAGGAAAACCAGGAGAATGAGACTGAAAGGCCAGAAGTTATTTATGTTAAATTGTAGAGAATGGGGTTTGGTTTGGTTTGGTTTGGTTTTTTACTACAGTTCAAGAGCTCCAGGGATTCTTTAAGGAACAATGATTACAATTCCTGAAGTAGAAGCTGCTGGAGAGACGGGCTGCGTTGGCTGGAGCCTCCCAGCAATGGTCTCCTAGCAACCAAGGAGGCTGGTAGTGGGGGACGGGCCTCTGACTACACTGATGCGTCTTGGGTTGCCCCACTCTTCAAAATCACACCCGATAATTAGGGAGCTACCTTCCCTGTCCAGAGCACATGCATGTTTAATCTCTTTCTCCTTCTCAATAGCTCAATGAGGTAGGTGGGGGAAGACACAATTATATCTCAATCTACAAGAAAGAACACCAAGATTCCAAAAATAAAAAAAAGAAAGAAAGAAAAAGAAAAAATAGAGCAATGCCATTTTTATAGCGAGGAGGAGCCTTCATATCTAATTCAACCCGTTGTCTCCTGAAGAGAAAACCTGAAACCGGAATCCAAATTGCCTAACCTAACTGGAGCGCTCCAGAACACCGGATCGTCAGTCTGGAGAAAGTGGCGCCCGTGGCTCCTGGCATATTGCCCCTCCAGAAAGCGAGAATAAAAAGGAAAATAAGGTCTTAGTTTCATAAAAGTCATTTGACCTCATGGACTCCTTTCAAAGGTCTTGGTAACCCTCAGTGGCCCCTGGAGCACACTCTGAGAAGCCCTGCTGGCCCAGAGCACCTGGAGGAGAGTTAGGGCAGTAGCCGAGGGAAGGGGCTGCTGGAGATATATGACATTGTGCACACATTTGGCGCATCTTAATTTATACTGCGCATTGAAAGGTAGGCGATGGGGGCTCTGGGAGCGAGCCTGTGTGTAGGAGGGGAGTAACAGTGAAGCTAGAGGACAAAGAAGCAAAAGCCCCGGGGTCACGATGTTGCCAGTGGCCCGCGGTGGCAGAGGTCTGGGAAGGAATAGCCATCTGCGTGTTTGTGCGAGTCAGCTCAGGCTGCTGACACAAAATACCACAGCTGGGCGGCTTCAACAGCCAGCATTTATCTTGCACAGTTCTGGAGCCTGGAAGCCAAGATCAAGGTGCCGGCAGTTTCTGGCAAGAGCCTGCTTCCCGCCTGCCTACAGACAGCCGCCTTTTTGCTGTGTCCTTACCTGGTGGGAGGACAGAGAGAGAGAGAGCTTTGATCTATCTCCTTCTTTTACAAAGACGCAAACCCCATCGTGAGGGTCCCACCTTCATGAGCTCATCTAACCTCATTACCTCCCAAAGCCGTGTCCAAATGCCATCAGAACTGGGTGGGGGTGGGGGGGGTGGGGAGGGCTTCAGCATGTGAATTTAGGGGGACACAGTTCAGTCCGCAGCAGTGTTCCTGCCGTGTTGGTGACTGGCGCTGTTGGGGCTTGGAGACTTTTTCCTGGACCATGCCTTCCTCGGAACCTCCTACCCTCTCCAGGTATTTAAAATAAGACAGCCACCTCTGTGGGCTGGTGCTGGGTCTTCTCCCCCAGGAGCAAGGTGCTGGTGGGCAGAGCAGGATTCGTTCCTCCTCTCCCTCCCCTAGGGTGCCAAGCTGGGTCTGGGCATGCAGGAGCCTCATAAATGCCAGTAGCTAGAATGGAATGGAGTCAGGCTATGTCCTCAGCCAACCCCGAGTGACCTGGCTGGGCCGCTCAAATGCTTTCTGGGAGGTGGCAATGCTTTGCTGGGCTGCGGCCCGGAGTGGGGGCCCTGCCAGATGCCAGCCCATCACTCTGCAGAAAAGCTCCCATTTTTCTCTGGCACTCCCCCTCCCTGTTTTAGCTGCATCTTTGAGACAAGGTGGTCAGAACTGGCACAAGCCAGGTGTCTGGGAATGAGATTTGGAACTTTTTTTTTTTTTCCCTCCCTCTAAATGACTGTGCTAGGTAAGACTCTCCCTCTTCTCCCTGCTGGAGACTTTCCTGGTGGAGCGGTCAAGTGGCAAGTGAGGAGAGCAGCAAAATTATAATGTGGGTGAAGCTTGTCTTCAGAACCTGTCACCCCATGTTCTGTCCCTTTGCCAAATCTCCAGGGTCCACTCTATGCCCAGCCACATCCCACCTGCTCCCAAATGTCCCAGAGCTCTCCCTGAGCAAGGATTAAGCTGTTTTCCCAGGTGTGTGTCTCCCTCCTGCCACTCCCACCTGGCCCAGCCTGGCAGGCATTGACCTTTCTTCCCTGCCTGTCTAGTCCCTACCCTCCTCTTATGCCCCACCCCCACCCATCACATTCCCCAGACACCACGCAGCCTCTTGGACTCTCTGGTCCCTCTGATTGCTGCTCACTGCATGCTGCAGCCACTTTGTACTGAATCTCCTACTGCTTAGTCTTGTTATTTAATTTCTATGTGATCTCCTCTCCTAAATCACAATATAAGCCTCTTGAGGACTGCATCAAGTTTTATTTAATCCTAGTACCCACCTCCTTCCAAATCCTATCTGCTACACACACACACACACACACACACACACACACACGCAGATGGCGAGAAAAAGGTCTGATACCCCAGGTGCTTGGTGAAAGCTCCCAGCCACAGACTGGGAGAAAATCTTTGCAATACACATGAAGGACTATATAAAATATACAAAGAACTCAAACTCAACAATAAGGAAACAACCCAATTAAAACATGGAGAAAATATCTGAAAAGATAGCTCACCAAAAAGACGAGCAGATGCAAATAAACATAAGAAAAGATCCTCCACATCATTTGTCATCAGGAAAATGCAAATTAAAACAGCAGTGAGACACCACTACAGACCTATTGGAATGGCCGAGATCACGTGCTGGTGAGGATGTGCAGCGACAGGAACTCTCATTCATCACTGGTGGAAACGCTCCACGGAACAGCCACTTCGAAGGACAGTTTGACAGTTTCTTAGAAAACAAAACATACTCTTTTTTCCCCCACAATTTCTCTGCTTTATGTGGCCTTTTTTCCCTATGGTTTTTATTATGGTAAAATACACATAACATAAAATTTACTATCTTAACCATTTTTAAGTGTAGAGTTTGGTGGTATTAAATACATTCATAATGTTGTGCAACCATAGCCACCATCCATCTCCAGAACTCTCTATACCATCTCAGAACTCCGTCTCCTTCATCATGTAAAACTGAAACTCTGTATCCACTGAACAACACCTTCCCGTTCCCCTTCTCCCCAGCTCCTGGCAACCACCATTCTACATTCTGTCTCCAGGATTTCAACTACTCTAAAAGTACCTCATATGAGTGGAATCACACAGTATTTGTCCTTTTGCATCTGGCTTATTTCAGTTATCCTGTCCTCACGGTTCATGTCCTCAGAGTTCATCTATATTTTAGCATGTGTCAGAATTTCCTTCCTTTTTAGGGCTGTATAATATTCCATTGCGTGGCTAGACCATTTAAATTAAGCAGAGCCTTACCATACAATCCAGCAGTTGTGCCCCTTGAAACTTACCCAAAGGAGTTGAAAACTTATAACCACACATGAATGTTTATAACAGATTTATTCATAATTGTCAAAACTTGGAAGCAACCAAGATGTTCTTCAGTAGGTGAATGGATTAAAAAAAAAACCTATGGTACAACCAGACAATGGAATATTAGTCAGCCATAAAAGAAATGAACTATCAAGCCATGAAAAGACATGGGAGAAACTTAAATGCGGATCAGCATGTGAAAGAGGCCAATCTGAAAAGTTTACATGCTATAGACGCCAACTCTATGACATTCTGAAGAAGAGAAAACTATGGAGAGAGCACAAGGATCAGTGGATGCTGCGGGTTGGGGGAAGGAAGGGAAGAACAGGCAGAGCAGGGAGGATTTTTAGGGCAGTGAAACTCTTCTGCATGGTATTATAATGATTAATACATGTCATTATACATTTGTCAAAATCCACAGAATGTACAACACAAAGATTGGACCCTAATGTAAACCATGGAACTCAGTTAATAATAATGTGTCAATATAGGGGCGCCTGGGTGGCTCAGTCGTTAAGCATCTGCCTTCGGCTCAGGGCGTGATCCTGGCGTTCTGGGATCGAGGCCCACATCAGGCTCTTCCGCTGGGAGCCTGCTTCTTCCTCTCCCATTCCCCCTGCATGTGTTCCCTCTCTCACTGGCTGTCTCTCTCTGTCGAATGAATAAATAAAATCTTTAAAAATAATAATAATAATAATAATGTGTCAATACGGTTCATCAATTGTAATGAATGTACCACCCTAATGCAAGATGTTAGTAAGAGGGGAAATTCACTGTGTGAAGGTTGGATAGGGAGGAGCTCTCTGTATTGGCTGCTCGATTTTTTTGTAGACCTAACACTAGTCTAAAAAACATAGTAACAAAACAAAAGAAGACACTTCCGTGTAGATTGGTTTAAAGCTAGCTGGTGGTGCCCATGCGCCAGGCACTTTACTGCAGGCATCTCACAGTTATGAACACATTTCAGCCTTACAAGAATTCTGGGCAGTAAAATGTAGAGGCATTTGACGAGTGAAGAAACCGAGGCCCGGAGAGGTTAAATGACGTGCTCAGCTCCCGCGACTCGTAAGCAGTGGAGTGAAGATTCACACCCACACAGACAGGCTCCAGCTGCTGTGTTCCTACCCACATGTCACCCTGTGTGGCCCTTCTCCAAACTGCTTGCGTTTTAAAAGAGGATATCAGAATGGGGAGGAGCTCCAGAAGAGAGGACTACGTTTTAAACAACACTTATTCTGGAGTAATTTCTGTAAAATAAAATTCGTCCATTTTAAGTGTTCAGTTTCATGAATTTTGGAAGAAAGCATATACCAATGTAAATACCATCACAGTTACGAAGTAGATCATTTCCATCACCCCAAAAACGTTGTTCTGTCCTGCTTATTCTCAGGCAAACCTCCACCTCCATGCCTCAGGCCACCACTGATCTGCTTTCTGTCACAGGAGTTTATTGCCGACTTTTCCAGAGTTTCCTATGACTGGGATCACGTGGTTTCTTACTGGCTTGTTTAGGGAGGGGGCGCTCAGCATGATATTTTTGAGACCCAGCCATACTGTTGTGTGTACCAGTGCTTTATTCATATGAGACTGATTTCTAACGACAGGATTTCAGACACAGCAAACCCCAGAAGTGGAACGCGGGCTTTTATGTAGACTCCTTAAACTATACCGACCCTGGTCAGTCTGCTAGGCAGGGGAGGCACTGGGCAACATCAGGCTGAACAGGACCCCAAATGGGCTGCAAGCACCAGATGTTATCCAAGGAGCCAAGGAGCCCCCCACCCAAGTTCTGGACAGAAATGGCAGGGTAGTCGTGGAAAATGGATTTTCCCTTTTCTAGACATATTTTTCTTCTTTGAAGAATATAAAGAGTTGCCTTGCTCTGCTTTCTTCATTGGAGAAGGCTTTGAAAAGCTTTGGGGACCCGAATAAATTGGTTTGCACCTTCAAACATGTTGTTATAATAATTAATAATAAAGAAAAGGAAAAGGAGAGAGATGGAGGAAGCTTAGTCCCAGGTGTGTGACAAAGAATGATCACACATCCTAGAAAAAAAGCTTATACTTTTACGATATAAAAACACGTGCTCTCTGGAGAAAAGGCGGAGGCAGCCTAAGCGCCCTTGACCTACACACACGTGCAGTTTACCATTGTGCTTTCTGAGCAGATTTGTGGTTCTCGGGGTTAGAGGCCTCGATCTGGATCTGCTGGCGGCGCTGCTGCTAACCGGCCCACGCACTGCGATCCGGGCAAGGGCTCTGCGGGTTTCGGAGAGCGCGACTCTAAAGGAGATAGGCATTAGGACTTCTCCAAGTCCTCTTAGTTTGAACTTGGCCTGAAGAGTACA
Source organism: Ursus maritimus (assembly GCF_017311325.1). Taxonomy (NCBI): domain Eukaryota; kingdom Metazoa; phylum Chordata; class Mammalia; order Carnivora; family Ursidae; genus Ursus; species Ursus maritimus. Next base: position 69,849,117 of record NW_024423453.1, read on the forward strand.
AGCGCTCAGCGCCTTAAGAGACATGGACACTAGGGGGCGCTGCCGGCCAGGAGGAAGCTAGCATTTCCCCCCAAGCTCTTCCTAGAAACCATCTGCACCCGTTAAAAGTGGTTGTGATAACGCTATAGATTCCGGAATCTGAGAAAGCCAGCCAGCAGGGTCTGATATCTGGCCAACATAGGACACTGGGATATATGAAATACTTGACCAACGTGACTGCTTTAACTGCAATCCCCTCTGCGAGTACCAGACCAGACCACTATCCTGGCTGTGACGGGGCATTTCCGAATCACTTTCCCAAAGGAACCAATGTTTGTTTGGTTGCTAGGTTCCCCTTTTAACTTAACAAGTAGGCGAGCTGGAGCCTCTTCTTTGATTGTATAAATTTAAACTACTAGCTTTTTCATTCTTCTTACTGTGCGTAATCATTAATAATGCTGACCACAATGATTTCTTAATCATGTAGGCTTTCAAATGTTACAGTTCAATCTGATTCACTTCGACAAACACGGATGCTGGTGATATGGGCAGGGCGCGCTGCTGGCTCCCCAGGTGGCCACAGAGGCCAAGGCCACTCTGCCCACGGGAGCTTGTGATCGTCCTATAAGGGAGAGAAATTGAATACATAATCATGTATAAGTCAAGCAGAAAGTGACACATAGGTCAGCAGTGCTGCAAGGTGAGTGCCATGAAGCCCGCAGGAAGGCAAGACTTTCCACCCCAAACTGCCACCTCGTCAGCCAGGGTCTTCGCAGGCCAGCCGGATGAAATAGCACTCCGTGCTTCCTTCTGTCCTCACTTCTGTCCTGGCTCCACTTTGGTTTTCTCCATAGTACTTGCCACCGGGCTTCTCCCCCATTTCATTGTTCCTATTTGTCAGTTTGTGTCTTGTCAGAGTGTGTCAGCCCCCTGAGAGCAAAAACTGGGGAGGATGTTAGCTGGGCCTCCACTGAGACCCCGGTTGCCCTTCTGGGACATACCCAGACTTAGGAAGGTGATTTGGCCACTGAACTCAAGAGCCAAGAGAAAAGAGAAAGAACAGTCCATACCCTTGGACTCAGCCATCACATCACGGGAGTGTGTCCTGGGGACGCAATCCCCATGGCCCCTGCAGGTGGCAGGCCGGTGCCGGCTTCCTTCCCTCTGGCTGCTGGGGGTCTGCAGCTCCTGCTCCCGCAGAGTCCACAACAGCGCCATGCCCTCGTCCCTTCAGCCCCGCAGCCCCGCAGCCCTGCAGGAGCAGATGCCAAACAGCAACTTAAGTGCAATCCCACATGCAGGGACTCTTCTACGGCTCCCCGGGCATCCGGCCCCTTTCACTCCTCTAGAAGCGTTTTGAATGAGATGCTTCTTACAGATGAGGCGAGCCAGGCAAAGACAGTCACTGTTCAGGCAGGAAGTGGTGGAGTCGGGATGTGAACCCAGGTATTCTGACTGTGGACGCAGGCTCTGAATCCATTGCGTGGCTCTGCCTCTGCCTGGGAGATGGGGGGGCGGGGGTTCACACGGGACTATATGGATGACCTATGGACATAAAGCATTCTGTTTCATCTAGAACAGAGGTCTGCTGCCTTCCCGGCCTCCCAGGTCTTCGGTTCAGTTCCTGAAAGTGTATCCATGAACGACTCTGTGCAAGCTTCAAGTACTCATTTTCTCTTGGGAGTGGGGCATGGCGAGGCACAGGTGGACTTGTAGAGGCCTCGGGTGTGAGGCCGCTGAGTACTTGTAGGAGAGGTTAAGTACACTTTAATGATCACAGCTTGACCACTTATTGGTTCTGTGAGTCTGGGGAAATTACACAGCTTCTCCGAGCCTCCGCTTTCTCAACTGTAACAATTTGCAGGAACCACATAGTAGCTGCTCAATAAATATTCCTTTCCCAAGGATAACTGTCATGGTCTAATTTAAACTAGTAAAAAGTTGTAAATAACTTGATGTCTAACAATAGAGAAATGATGTCACCAAACACAGAAGTTTTAGACACTGGTGGGGTCTACATTGAAAAAATGCACAAAAAACAATAGAGAAAAAAAAATGCTGGGTACAAAAACTGTATCTACCTGTGATTCTTAAAAAAACCTGAAGGAAATACTGCCCAATGTTAGGTGTTTATCTGTGGGTGATAGGACATGAGGGTGGCGACTTTCTTTATTATACTTTTTCGTATTTTCTAAATGCTCCACAAGGAGTTTGCCTTTTTTCACAAGCAGACAACACATTGTTTACAAAGTTAGTTTCCTTTCATTTTATGCTATATGGGTTAATGCTTTAGCATGAAGAGTAGGACCAGAAGTGGAGGGATCAGAGAAAAAGGTGAGGGGAGAGGAGAGAACCTCATTTCACTGGCGTTATATTGAGCACCTGCTATGTGCAGGCACTGTGTAGAGTGTCGACTGTGCCAACTGAATGAGATCTCAAAGAATTAGTCATTACCGGGCAGACAAGGCATGGGAATGGCACGTGCAAAGGCCCTGGGGTGTGAAACAGCAAGCATGGTGAACAGCAAGTAGGGCCCGTGGGGGAGAGGAAAGAATGTGGCTGAGAGATGGGCAAGCTGGAAATGCCTCTGGGGGCCCCTGACAGCTGTGAAGGCGATCAGACTGCATCCTGAGGGCCCTGGAGCTCCTGTGGGTGGGTTGTTTGTTTGTTTTGTCAGTTAAAAATTTTACTGAGATACTTGTAGATTCACGTGCCACTGTAAGAAATAATACAGAGAGATGCCTGGTACACTTTGCCCAGTTACCCCCGACAGTGACATTTTGCAAAACCATAGGGCAACATCACAACCAGGATATTGATATTGATACAATCCACTAACTTTATTCAGATTCTCCCAGTTTTGCTTGTACGTGAGTGCTTACTAAGTTCTTATTAAGTTCTATGCATTTTTTTTATTTTGTAAAACATGTATTTTATAAAGGGTTCATATATTGAATATACAGAGAATATTTATACCTCAATAATAAGAAAATAAACAACTCAACAAAAGCAGGCAAACGACTTGAATATACATTTTGCCCAGTTTTTAAAATTCTTTTTATTATTTTAAGTCCTATGCAATTTTATCCCCTGTGTAGTTTCATGTACCCACCACCGCAGTCAAGATACTGAAAATTCCAGCACCACAGGGACTCCTGCTGCCCTTTGATAACCACACCCATCTCCTCCTGCCCCCTCCCTCCACTGCCTACCAGACCAGAGGATTGATTCAGGGGGAGGGTAAGGAGGAAGGGCCTGAGGAGCCCCCTTTTCTGCCTAACAGAACTCACAGGGGTTGGGGTGGGCTGTGAGTTAGGGATCAGGTGTGGGGTAGCATGCTAAGTTAGCGGTGGCCATGGGAAATGTCCAGAGGGCCAAGGGAAGATGTCCCCAAGGCCAGTGGATTTGCAAATCCACAGTGAAGAGAGGGGTCTGAGCCTGAAGGCTAGTTTGGGAGTCACCACCTGTCACTGCTGGTGCCCTGGGCTTGCTAGGGAGGGAGTGGGTGGGAGAAGAGGACGGGGGAAAAGAGCTGGAGGAGGATTGCCACCCTTAATGTACCAGAGGTCCGTTGACAGTCCCCTCTGGGCTCTGCCTGCACAGAGGCCCACAACTGTCTGCCTCCTGCCGGGCCCAGCCCTGCTCTTGCTTCAGGAGCCCTGGCAATCTGCACAGAGGGCTCCCCCAACTTGTAAGGTGCCCTTCACTTTGCCCCCAGTGTGAGCCTCAGAGCCAGTAATGGAATGTCCCTCTGCACAATATGCGCCCCTTAGCTGTGTCCTGTTCGCTTCCCTGCGCGCAGGGCTTGTTAATCCTGGCCCTGCCATGCAGGGAAGGACCTTAGAGGTCACTGAATCCAAAGCCTTTAATTACAAAGGAGAAAACCAATCCTCAGAGAGGGAGGCTTGTCAAAGGCCATAGATAGGACTTGCTGGAAGAAAGGGGGCTGTTTGTTTTCACGTTCAGAATCGGCTTTTCGTATAGAGGAGAAACCCAGGCGAGATGAATGGAAGTTTCTGAACTCCTTCATTGATCAGTTTTTACTGAGCGTCTATTATGCGCCAGGCAGCATTGTGTTCTCTGGAGACCAGGATGGGTCCTGTGCGGACCCTAATGCTGGTGGATAAGGGCATTGAAGAGTTAAATTCCGGGAGCTACTGAGGGTGGGGGTGGGTAGAGATCTCCCAGAGGAAAGACCCCCTGCCTAGCTTCTCGGGCTCGGGAAAGCTGGGCGCGAGAAGCCTGGGAAGGGCTGCCCCTCTGGCGCGCAGCCTCCCCCGCACGGCCCGCTCCGGCCCCGGGGAGGGCCGCTCTCGAATTACAACAAAAGGGGCTGGAGGCCGGGCCTGCCGCGGTGGCCGCCTCCCGGGAAGGGGGTGGGTCCGGGGAGGGGTTTGCCTTCCGACTCACGTTAAAAGTACCGGGAAAAGCGTGAAGGAGCGACTCCAGCCCGCGGCGTCCGCAACTTGGAGCCCGCTTTCTCCAGCGGCCTGAGAAGTCGGCTCGCCCCCTCTGCTCGGGAAAGGGGGTCAGCGGCGACGGGCGCGGAGAGGGGCCATCGTGGAAAGTGCCTGCCCCTGCTGCCAAGTAAGAGCGCTCCCTGCCCCTCCCGTCCCCACCGCGGTAGGCAGGGAAGCGGGAGCGTCCCGGCGGGGTCTCCAGGCTCCACTCCCTGCGGAGCTGCCTCTCGGCCGCGCTCGGGGTTCCCGGGACCTGCGCGGCGGGCACTCCGAGCCAAGGCTACTTGCTCGGAGAGATGCTAGGACCCGCAGGCTAACGGGGTGCCCTTTCCGACTCGGGCGGACCCGCCCAGCCCCATCTCTACCGAGCCGGACGAGGCGATGCAGCCGGCGCGCCCCGGAGAGCAGGGCGCTCGGTTCCTTGCTTGCTGGGGCCGCCCGCGACCCGGCAGGACGGAGCTCGTCGAGGCTCTTGCGCTCTAGGTGCCTAGGGGGGTGAGGCGTGGGGCCAGGGACACTCGGAGTTATGGCTTTTGAGGAGGTGGAACGCGTGCGGGGAGCGGGGGTCGGCCTGGCGTGTCCCCGGTACTGCGGCTTTGGGGATACGGAGCGCACCGGGCTGGGGCAGAGTGGGTGGGGGCTATCGGGGCTGCGCCTGTGTGCTCTGGTGGCCGCTGCCTCGGAACTGGGCTTTCCCCCAGCCTGCTAGAAAGGCTCGGCTGAGCGCCCGAGTGTCCTGAGCCCTGTGCGAGGACAGGCGCGATCCGCACGCGAGGTATTCCCTCCCACGTCGCCCTGGCTCGTCCGGGGACCAGGGAACCTCTCCCGCCGTTATCACAGAGAGGCCCTGGAGTAGGAAAGAACTAGCACAAGCTACCCCGCGAATCGTGCCTGCAGGATCGCCCCGGGGGTAGACCAAATCTTAAGTCTAGCACGGATACTCCGGCGGTCCTCAGTGCCTGCAGTTTTTACGCAGGCGCTTTGGCTACTGCTCTCTGCACACCCTCCCCCAACCCCAAATTTGGGAGCCTTCTAATGTAGCAGCCTGCTGGAGGTGTCGCCATAAATCAGCGCTGGAATAGAAATGATTGGAAGAAACAAGCGAAGACCACCAAAAAACACCCCACCCGGGTGGGGTGAGGGGACGCGGCGGAACTTGGCGGGGTGGGGGGCACTGAACCACTCAGTATGCTTGGAAAGAAACCTCAGGTCCAGGCGAGGAGAACGATGTGCATGAAAGTCGGAAACATGCCCCAAATAAATTTCGCCCCCTAAAATCTTTGGACTGCGAAGTTCTTAAAATCAGTCCAACCGTTTCTTTTTGAAGAGGAGGAAAAGCGCTGGAGCTCAAGACCCCCCCAGCTGGTCGGTATGGGGCCTTCTCCCTTATGCCACCGCGAGCCTGTCGGTCCAGGAACCCCCAAAGCCTATTTGTCACCCTTGCTGGAATTATTTAGTTATTTATGTGGTGTACTCTGTACTTAAAATGGTCGGGGATGGGGCTTAAGAGGAAGTCAAAATGCTCATTTCCCTGGTCAGTGCCCAGATGAATGACTGACTCACTGGACCCTGCCTCAGCTAAATCATTCATCTCCCTCTCCCTTTTTGTCCTGTTCTCCTTCCTGGTCCCTAGTATCCGTCCTAGGAAGGACCATCAAACCCATGTAAAAGTGCGTGCCCCCATGGGCCCTTGGGGCTCTTGGGACCCAAGAAGATCCAGTGTCAGTGGTGTGTGTAAGCATGAATGTTTGTCTCCCTGTAACTTTGTGTTAAAAAGTGACTTGGTCTAAAGTGAATATGAAACTTAGGTCTGAAGACAAAGTATGCACTTGACTTTGGAGGTGGGCTGACATTTTGATGCATGCAAACAGGAAAATTCTGCAAAGAGGCTTCCGTCTGTCTTCTGTCCAGCTGGGTTCCTGGCCTTGCTTCTCCTAGCCTTTTGCCCTGTCCTTCTCTGACCTCTGGACGACCAGTGTGGAAGGGTCTTTCTGGTGAGGGAAACAGATTTTCTGTGCTCTGGGGATGACCATTGGTGAAGCTTTGTGCTGTCCCCCAGGTTCTGCAGTGTGTATTTAAAAATTATTTTATATTCTGAGAAATTTCAAATATGCAGAGAAGTAGAGAGAAGACCCCCATATCTTCCCATCCAGCTTCAAGTTATCAATATTCTGCCACACTTGCTTCTAACTATCCCTTTGCTCTTTCTTTTCTCATTGAAGTATTTTAAAGCAAATGCCAGATTTCAAATTTGATAATCATTCCATCTGTATGTATTTCAGTGTGATTTTGAAAAATGTTGAATAACCATGATGCCATAATTACACCTAAGAAAATTAACAATGATTCTTTACTATCATCTAATACCCAACCCATATGCAAAAAGTTCCCAGTTTTCTCCAACACGCCTTTGTAAAGATGATCTGAGTTCTGTTGGTTTTTATAATCTATGTTCATGTCATATGTTATTCCTTTCAAGCTATGTTTCTAGCCACTGTGTCATTTGGTTATTATGATGTCCCACTAAAGAGTAAGATGGGTCCGGAATTCATTTTTTGGCTGAGTAAACTGGCAAAGAGATAAGCTGTCAGATGGCACAGCCGGTGATTGGCGGAGACTGGACCAGACCCAGCCTCCTCCTTCCTGGGCCACGTTGGTTCTGCTTCTCAGTGCTGCTTATGGACTATTAGCTTTTCTGTAAAACGTTCATCTTGGCTCTGGCTTCCTACTGAGCTTATCACTTCCTATACACCTGCTATCAGAAATCCCTGTGTAAATATTTAGTAATTGGCCATTTGGCTCTTGAGGTAAATCAGCTGCAAAGTCAGGAAGCCTGGGTTTACTTCCCAGCTTATTATGAAACTGTAAGAAAGCAGAGCCCCACTTGAGGACTCGGGGTGGCCCTCTCTGAACTAGGAAGCAGCATTTCCCTCCATTCTCGGGCTCCTGGGTCTGGGAGTGGGATGACTGAAAGGACCGTAGCTGAAATTCCTGGACAAGACCAAGCCAGAAAAAACTTTCCCTGAGAACAGTCGCCCCTCCTGGGGCATCGCCTCAGTATCCTGGCAGCTGGCATCTTTGCTCGAAGATTCCTAAATCCAGTGACAGAAGAGGCTTCCCTCTGAGGTCCTTCATTCACAGACAACTTTGTTTATTCTGCCGCTGTCCGATGAGGATACAGAACACCAGAATTTTGTACATTTAGCCATTTCATTACTTGTGTTTATTTGCTTTGTAGTGGGGTGATAAATCATTTTTACACCTTATTAGTAAGACTCATGAGTTGGAATTCTCCTTCCTTGGCTGACTGTGTGGGAAAATGGAATTTCTTATTTCTTCACTCCTAGGTTTTCTGTTCATATGTTCATTGCCCCAAAATAGACATTGAATGAATAGATCTTCCGTAAAACAGCCATTCAGGGACAGAGAAATTGGCTGCTTCAATCCCATTATTCAACTGTAGAGACTCGTCGGGGCACGGCATTGACCTGGAATCACACTGTCTTCTGGCAGCCATCAGTCCTCTGCCCCCGTAGCCGATAGGCGTGCTCTGTAGGGGAACAGTTCTCCGTGATTCCATGTCAGTGGTGGCAAGTGGCTTCCTTCCTTTTACAGCTTTGGGAGCAGTAAGAGGTTAGTTCCCCACTCCCAGGGCTGCCTGGTTCGGGACAGCTTGTGATGACTAGCTGTTCCTTCTCCTCCAGGGAAGGGTCTTCGCGGGCAGTCTGCATGGCCGTGACACACAGACCCACCTGCCCTGTGGACCCTGGCTGGGCCTTGAGGCCTCAGAAGTGGCCGCAGCCTGCGCTGCTCCAGGCCCACAGAACCAGCGGGAGCCTAGCGACCGTGGGCCAGAGGAGGACGGGCCAAGCAGATCGCACAGACAAGCGTCCGCAGCGATGCGCTGGTTAGCCTCTGTGCAGCCACGTCCAGGTGTGACGTGGGTCTTCAGACCTTCTTATGTCAGTGATTCCAGCGGTGCTCCCGCTGTCAGGCGTGGCGCGTGCTTGGCGGGGAACACAAGCTGGCCAGGTGTGCTGGCTGGTCTTCCCCTCGCCACCGGTGTCTGAGAAGCCTTCAGGCACGAGGACCATCCTTTCGAGGGGCATAAAGCATGAGGGTGACAGTTTAGATAAGATTTCTGTCCCGAGTTCAAAGAAATCTGTCGCACTTCTCTTGGCAAAAACAGCATACCCAGGCAAGGTTCGTGTGGCAAGGATGCGTGTAGAGTGAGAACGAACTCAGCAGAGAATGAGGATGTAATTAGGGTCGCAGTTGATTTCTTCTTGCCCAAGGCTTTTGGTCCCTTTGTTTGGAGTATCTTCAACTTTGCATTGTAATATCATGGGTGAATGATGAGCCCTTTTGTTTAGTTTTTCATTGTCAGACTCTTCGTTACACAAGCAGACACAGCTGGCCCCGTGGAGGCTTTGTGCAGACTACCATGTGTCCACCTTGACGTGTCCCCAACACAATGCTTAAAGTAGCTTATGGGAAGATAACGCTGCTTGCCTACAAAGCACACGAATGATGAGAACAGAACTTAACGTCGATGACTTTGAACACCTTACTGTGCTCAGTTTCTTTACACTGTCCTTGAACTTGGATCCATGAACTCCCCCCCCCCCCCCCCGCCCTTGTCCTGGGCACCACTGCAGTAGTGGGATGAATAGCTTTCCAGAGTGCCCGCATGACCCAAAGATCTAGGAACATCTTTTCCTAAATATCTAACTCAAATTCAAGTATAAAATCGAGTACATTTTTAAAGTCAACTGCTCCCCCTCCCCGAGAACAGCATACATTGGTAAAAGGGCACTGATCCTAAGCGTACACACGTGTAAACTTTTGTTTTTGTTTTTATTGTGCTGAAATAGACATAACTTAAAACTCACCGTTTTATCCATTTTTAAGTGTACAGTTCAGTGGCATGAAGTACATTCAACTTTCCCATCTTCCCAAACTGAAACTCTGTCCCTATTAAGCACTAACTCCCTATTCCCCCACCTCCCAGCCCCTGAAAACCATCATTCTACTTTCCATCTTTCTAAGTTTGACAACTCCAGGTACGCATATAAGTGGAATCATATGGTACTTTGTCTTTTGGTGACCCGCTTATTTCACTTGACATATGTGTCCCCAAGATTCGTCCATGTTGTAGCATGTGTCAGAATTTCCTTCCCTCTTAAGGGAATAATATTTCATTGTATGGCTAGATCACTTTTTCTTTCTCCATTCATCCATCAGTGGGCACTTGAGTTGTTTCCGCCTCTCAGCTAGTGGGAATAATGCGGCTGTGATCATGGGTGTACAAATACCTGTTCTGGATGAATTTTTACAAGATGAACATGCCCTCATGACTACCACCTACGTCAAGACTAGACGGTTACCCAGAAGGCACTGTTCTTCGGGGAGGCAGGAGATGTCAGCAGCGTGCCTTGCTTGCGTGTGGCTCCTTCAGCTGCACTCGGGCTGGGAATTGGAAGCTCATTTGCTCTACCATGAGGCAGTTTGGAAGAGATGTTTGAAAAACACAGTTTATAATGTGAAAGGCCCCGAGATGAGTTGTGAGATGTAAGCAACTTTTTCCTTAGGGGAAGATGGTGCCGCATGTGTGGGTTTGCAGCTGCAGGTGTATTAGCACACGACCACCAGGGACCGCCTGCCAGGCTCTCCCGGGAAGAAGGGGGCTCACACCCACCTGGAGAACTGCGCTTTCATCGGCTGCTGCCGGAGCATGAGTTTTAAGCCTCGAGGGAAAATTGTGTGGCCAAGTCCAGCCTTCCTTTCTTCCTTTCCTTCCTTCCTCCTTCCCTCCTGACCCGGTCCTCTCTCTCTTCTTAACTAAAATGATTTATTAGTGGCCTTCTGTGTACCAGACACTCTGCCAGTCACCGTAGGAGACACCAAGATGAATAAGGCATGATATTTGACACGTGTATTTAAAATGAAATCGTCGGTCAAAATAGTATTCTGTTGGCTGGCAGCCAACCCCTTGGTGCCCACCTAGTGCCAACAGCAGCCTTAGAGCACAGCCAAAGAATTTGTGGAGTTTGGGCTTGTTGCAACACGTGAGAAGAGGAAGACCATCGGTTAGAGTTGCTCTAGCTGCCTGTAACCAAAGGGTAGGAGTAAGTTTAAAATACTTTAAAGCTGGGGGCACCTGGCTGGCTCAGTTCCTAGAGCATCGACTCTTGATAGCGGGGTCATGAGTTTGAGCCCCACGCTGGGTGTAGAGATTACTTTAAAAAATTAAATGAAATGCTTTTAAGCTGCCTTGAATTCAGGTGTTTGACAGCATTCTGCTAAAAATGATGTTTAGAGACCATTTTAATGCTGAAGGAAAAAAAACTCTAAAATTCACACATTGGTCTCCAATCCTTTTCAGAAAAATCAGGCACTCTTGATTTACTTGAATTGATACTCTCCAGGTATTTTTCCTTCCCTGCAAAGCCCCGCCCATCCCCCTCCAACCACCACCCCCATGCCGTCTGTTACACCATCATAACATTACCCAGGTCGGGAGAGGTGCTGGTCTCACTGGCCTCCTTTCCCTCGGTCTTAACCCATTGGAAACCATCTTTTATGCAACGGCCCCAGTGACCTTTCTAGAGCTGGGAGTGGTAAACGCTTTCTCTAGGGATGGATAGCAAATATTTCAGACCTCACAGTCCATATGCGCTGTGTTGCTGTTGGTCAGCTCTGCTATTTTAGTGGGAAAGCAGCCACAGATAACAAGTAAATCATTATGGCTGTGTTCCAATAACATTTCATTTCCAAAACCTGTATTTATAGATTTGGCCCGTGGGCTGTAGTTTGCTGACTCCCGCTCTAGGTCAAGAATCTGCCCCCGTCACCCTCCTTCCTCTTACCGTTCATTGGTTCCTTATCCCCAAAAGGAAAAGTCGGCATTTCCTAGCATGACATTCAAGTTCCGTCTCGGCTCGCCCTCTGCTGCTTCTCCTCCCTCACCTCTCCCACTTCTCACCACACCCAACACTTCTGCTTTTCATCTGGCCCTTGGAACCACACACGGCTCCCCAAAATACCCTGTGTTATTTCAGACCTGCCCTGCTTGCTGCCTGGAATGATCCCCGCCCCCCCGCCCCCAGTCGTGTCAAACTCGAACTTTCCTCCAAAACCTGCTCAGTGTCAGCTGTCTGAGGCTTTCCCTGGTCCTCGTCCCCACGCGTGATCGCCGCCTCCCTGTTCCGTTTCTGTACCTATTTCTGCACTATTATTGCTTCTCTAAGTAGCGGGTGAACTCCGTGAGGGCGGAACCCACAGCAGATATGTCTTTGAATTCCCAGCGCCCAACAGTGCTTGTCGTGTGGCAGATGCTTCATAAACACATACCACTAACAGGAGGTGTCATTTAAGGCGATTTTTTAAACAGCATAATTGAGATGTAATTCACATATCGTACACTTCACCCATTTAACGTGTTGAAGTCAGTGCATGCTAGTGTATTCACAGATGTGTGCACCCATCACCGCGGTCAATTTTAGGGCGTCTCACTGCCAGAAAGAGGCCCCCCCCCCCGTGCCCTTTACCTGTCACCCGCTTCTCCTCCCACCCCCTCCCCCACTCCCCCCTCTACTCCTGCTAGTCTACTTTCTGCCTGTATGTGCCCATTCTGGATATTTCATATAAATGGAATCACATACATGGCTTCTTTTACTTCACGTAATGTTTTCGAGCCTTATTTATGTTGTGACAGGTATGCATACGTCACACCTTTTTACGGCTAAATAATAGACCATTGTATGGCTAGACCCCATTCTGTTTATCTCGTCACTGTCGATGGACGTTTGGGCGGTTTCCACCTTCTGGCTATTACGAATAGTGCTGCTATGCACATTATAGTGTACAAGTCTTTGTTTGAACATCTGTTTTCAGTTCTCTTGGCTGCATAAACAGGAGCGGAATTGCTGGGTCATGGGCGTTTCTGTGTTGATCTTTTTGAGGAATTGCCAAACTGTTTTCCACAAGGGCTGCACCATTTTCCCTTTCCACCGTCAACGTGTGGAGTTTCCGATTTCTCCACATCTTCACCAACACCTGCTTTTTCCCCGCTTAAAAAAAATCCTAGACATCCTAGTGTGTGTGAAGTGGTATTTCATTAGAGTTTTGATTTGTGTTTCCCTGGTGACTAATGATGTTGGACGTCTTTTCAGGCGTCAGTGAGCATGTGCATATCTTCTTTGGGGAAATGTCAGCTCAAGCCCTGTGCCCATTTTTAAATTTGGCTGCTTATCTTCTTCTTATTGAATTGTAGGAGTTTTTATATGTTCCGGATACTAGAGCCCTTTCAAATGTATGACTTACAAATATTTTCTCCCATTCTCTGCGTTGTCTTTTCACATTCTTGATAGTGTCTCTTTGTTTCTCAGTTCACATCACGTTTACTTAGCATTTATTCTATAAGGACCCAGGAGATACAGAGATGATGGGCCCTCTAGGGGGCTCACAGTCTTAAAGGGAGACAGACACGCAAACAGTACAACAAACACTTGATCAATGTGCCTTTTTCTACCCTTACTACTGCTCTCCTGGTTCACGAACATCTTAATAGTGCCTTTTGATGCACAGCAGTTTTAAATTTTGATGAAGTACAATATATACATTTTTAATGTGTTGCTTCTGCTTTTGGTGTCGTAGTTAAGAAACCATTGCCAAACCCAAAGTCATGAAGATTTACCTCTATGTTTTCTTCTACTAGTTGTATACTTCAACTTTTATATGTAGGGGTTTGATCCATTTTGAATTAATTTTTGTAAATAGTGCAGAGGAGGAGTCCACCTTCTTTCTCTCTCTCTTTTTAAAAGGATTTTATTTATTTATTTATTTTTAAAGATTTAATTTATTTATTTGTCAGAGAGAGCGTGCAAGCAGGGGGAGCGGCAGAGGGAGAGGGAGAAGCAGGCTCCCCGCTGAGCAGGGAACCCGATGCGGGACTTGATCCCAGGACCCTGGGATCATGACCTGAGCCGAGGGCAGACGTTTAACTGACTGAGCCATCCAGGTGCCCCCCTCAACTTCTTTCTCTTACATGTGGCTATCCAGTTATTCCAGCACTGTTCTTTTTACAAAGACTGTTGTTTCCCCCATTGAATGGTCTTGGTACCCTTGTCCAAATGAATTAATCATAAATATATGAGCTTATTACTAGACTCTCAGTTCTATTCCACGGATCTATGTAGGTCTATGCCAGTACCCCACTATCTTGATAACTGTTGCTTTGCATTACCTTTTGAAAGTGGGAAGTGTGAGACTTTCCACTTTGTTCTCCTTTCTCAGAATTGTCTCGGCTATTCTGGATCCCTTAAAATGCCGCATAAATTTTAGAATCAGCTTTTCAGTTTCTATGAAAACGTCCTTTGGGATACTAGTAGGTACTTTGATGAATCTGTAGATCAGTGTGTATTCTCATCTGATGACGTTAAGTTCATCTTCATGAACATGGGATGTTTTTCCACTTATTTAGGTCTTTAATTTCTTTCAACAATGTTTTGTAGTTTTCTGAGGATAAATTTTGCATATCTTTTGTTAAATTTATTTCTAAATATTTTATTCTTTTTGGTGCTATTGTAAATGGAATTAGTTCATAATTTCATTTTTGGATTGTTCTTTGAAAGTGAATAGAAACAGGTAACTTTTGTATATTGATCTTGTCTCCTGTAAACTTGTTGAACTCTTACCAGTTCTAATAGTCTTTTAGTAGGTTCCTTAAGATTTTTTTTATATACACATGTGGGTATATTCCTAAACAAAGAGTAGTAGGTGTTCAGGAGGTGGCTAGTGGTGTCCTGGAACAGGGAACAGCAAGCACAAAGGCAGGGAAGTGTGGAAGCAGGTGTCTTCTGGGAACCACATGCCCTCAGTCAGTGTGGCCAGAGCTCAGGGTTGTGGGTGCGTGTCACGCTATAGAGAGTGGAGGCATCCTGTAACCGCCAGTGGCAGCCATGCCGTGCTTGGAAATGCAGTGAGAATAGAATCATTCCCAGAAGGAGGCCCCGAAAAGACTTAGGATCAACACCACTGACACTGATCCGGTCCAAAGGTAGCTGAGAAAGTCTGCCTGCCTCGGTAAGGGCAAGAACTTGTAGGTCTGTGTGTATGTGCCACGACTCTGTAGATGCCATTATCTCCGGGAATGATCGCCGGTGACACAGGACCAGCTGGCATTGTGCAGCTGAGCCCGGCCAGCTTTGGTGATGTGGCGGTCGGTGCCTGCTGCTGTTACTCACTCGGCTTCTGGAAGGGAGCCAGTGCTTCTAGGGACAGCAGAATCCCAGATCGCAGGCTCTTAACAAACTTGAGAACAGCCCTCCTACCCCCTCCTCGGTGTAGCCAGACATTTCCAGACAAGCTAAAGATGGGGCTGTGGTCTCTGTGCCGGCTACTCCTTCCTTTGCTGGCCCCGGGGGTCTTATTCTCATCTGAAGGCCTCGGGCCTGAACAGTTGGCTGTTGGCCGAGGTTGTATCATTTGAATGAGAGCTTGGCCTGGAAGCTAGTGGAGACCACAGAAGGTGGACAAAGCCAAGAGTGTGTCCTGCTAGGACTTGCCCTACCTGAGGCATGAGGGAAGCTAAGCAGGAGATGCTTCCTTGGCCACTTTTGAGGGGCCATCTCCTTGAAGAACTGGTTTGTAGACTCCCTGTAGCCCAGAACTCCCTCCACCTCCTGCCCAGTATACTCCTCTTACCCTTACTGGCCCTGCCAAAACCCCTCCCTACCTGTCTGGGCCTGGACCTACCCTCCCGGAATTTGCATGCAGTGGGTTCCATCCCCAACGACACTTCCTGCCCTAAAAACACAACGTATTTGCAGTGATTGGATTGCTGACCAAGTCTGCACACCATTCTGGCTCTGGCTTCTGTTCTCCTCCCCTTCGAAAGTGGTGCAGAAACTCAGACCAGTCTGGCTACTGATCGTTAGCTCTGGGACACAGTGTGTGTGTAGGGAGGGGAAGAGGGGGGATGGTTAAAACCTGGTGTCCAAGTAGTGTGTTAAGAGTGGTTGATGAGTGAGGTGACATCCCTCCTGGGATTTTTTTCCAGGTTCTTGCTGATTTTTATCTGATTATAATAGTCACCACTCATCAAGCATTGCCATGAGCCAGTCACGGTACTGGGCCCTTGATACCTCCAGTATCAAGCTGGTAAGGCCCTTCTCTATTTGCAGAAGCCAGATCTGAATCTGAGACCACTCTAGAGGCCAACACCCTGTTCTTTCAATTATTGTATGTTCTCCCGTAGTCAAACTAGGTCTTCCTTTTCTTAGGGCCTAGGGATTGGTTAATTTGAACCCAGGGGGCCTCTTGGCCTCACACGGTTCCCGCTGCCATTATGATAGTACCGCCTTCAAGCAGGAGCACTGAGTTCGGATGCTCGCTGCCTCTCTCTCTGGGCTTTGTGCTGTAAAGGTAAAATGCGTCTCTTACAGACGCTATCTATGTTTCTAATCTGGTCCGACAGTCTCCATTAGGCACACTTTTAAGAGCTGGAAATTGTACCTTCAGCCTCCCCAACAGAGAGCCTGGTTAAAATGAGATTCCACCCAGAGCCAGAGGTGGACTGTGGGGAACCCCAGTTGATCACAACAAATTAGGCCTGACAAAGGCCTCTTTCTGGAGGATGAAAAAAATTCAGCTTTATATGCTTCCCTTCTCACCGTTTCCCTGTGCCCTGAACATTCCTGCTCCGTGGCCAGAAATAGACAGAACTGAGGTGGAATCTTTGGCCAGGGGCCAAATGGACCAGCCCTGGCCGAGGCTGGTGTCAAAGTCTGCATTCTTGTCTGAGGTGGTTCAGAAGGGCCCCATCGTCCCCCACCGCTTCCCTCATTCTCTGAGCACACCCCATTCACCAAAGGCAGCCTTCTTCCACAAAGGAATGTGTTCCGTGTGAGGCCAGAAGCAGCACCAGGACCACAGCTGGGATAGCCTCCCCATGGGGCGCCCTGGGCCGTGAATGAGGACCATTCATCACTCCTGCTGATCCAGCAGGAATCCCTAGCCATGAGGGTCTGATGAAGGAGACAGCCCCCACCCCACCCCTTGACCCCCTATCTGAATGCCGACATCTGGCGGCGATGTTAAGTGGAGCATTCTGTCTGGGTGAAAGAATTCTGTTGAGTTCTGTGCTCCACTGTTCAACGAACATTAAGCAAGTGCCCTTTGCGTCGTGGGCCACTGCTCCTGGCTGGGGAGTGGTACCCTTGCTTACGTGACGCTTCCCTTCCCGTGTGGCGCAGGAAGGCCCCTTCCTAGGAGCTGCAGAGCGCAAGATGTGGAGCCAGGGCTGGGAGGAATGATGCATTTCCCTACCTACGAAAGGCCTAGAAACGACAGACCCAGTCATGCGAAGCTGGAGCGAGGCCTGCTCTCGGAGGCCCCAGACAGTCCTGTTGGTGGGCAGGCGGAGGGGGTGCCGTTGAGGGGATCAGCTTGTGTAAGGGCAGGGCTTTCTGCTAAATGCACTACACACGCACAGTGAACGATATTTACAATGTGCCCCCCCATCTGTGCGTGCCTTTGTTACTAACTGGGAATCGGTTGGTCACATGACTGGGTGCGACAAAGCGAGGCGTCCGTGGTAAGAGGCCATGGCTTGTCTTGTTGTTTAAGGCTGTACCAGGGAAGTCAATAGCCATCTGACTTTTCAGAAAATATTTTTAGGCAGGCAAGTTCTATAGGACAGAATACCCTTTTCAGGTAGATGATGGAGTGATTCAGACGGGATTGCTTCTAGGGGAAGAAAAGCATTTGAGTGGTCCCAAGGCTACTTGAGACTCAGATTTCTCTGGAGTAGGCCTGTCATATTCTTTGCTAGGCAGAATGATTCAGCTGTCGAAATAGTGCTTAAGAAAAAGACCCTGGAATTTCCAGTTTTTACATTTTCTCCTTTGTCTTTTGGAGCCCTGCTTGGTTAAAATTAAGTAAAAGATTTTCAAATCTTTATCCATTATGAGAACAGTGCCACTCTTGGAATCCTAGAAATCGGTGTTTCTAGAATGTACTGGAAAGTCCTGCGGTGACATATGCTTTGAAGCTAAAGATGTCCTCAAAGAATGATGTTTATTAGACCATTGATGAAGCTCTGTTCATGATCAGATGAGAAACTTGAACAAGACCCAGGGTTAGAAACTTTCTCTCCCTCCCTCTGACCACGTCCCCGGCCCCAGCAAGACCAAGAAGCATTGATGACTTAGACTCCACTTAAAAGTCTTATTTGCAGAGACCGCAGGCTCGCTGGAGCCCATCTTCCCGTTGAACTTCACACAAGGTAGCACCTACCTGGTGATACGGCCCATGTGAAGACACCTATTGACTTAGGTAATTAAGCTTTTCTTCCGTATCATATGGTCTTTGGAGCAAATGTATATTTCTAGTTTTCAATGGAGTTTTTCCAAGGGCTGGATCCAGGAGGAACTAAGCTCATCCTTGGGAGTTACCAGTTCCCCCAGATCTGAAGATCAAAATTAAATACAGCCATTTCCATACGCAGCTTAGCATCTTGCGGTTGGCACGTAAATCGCCTGACCTTGATCTGGCAGGCTGCACCTGTTTGAACCCAAATACTTTACCTGATATTTTTGACCACCTACTGTGGATCAGGAACTTAAGAAATACGATCTTTGATTTTTATAACAATCCTGAAAAATAGTGTGTTTCTTGTTCTCCCTTTAAAAAGTTGCTTTTAGGGCGCCTGGGGTGGCTCAGTCTGTTAAGTTTCTGCCTTTGGCTCAGGTCATGATCCCAGGGTCCTGGGATAGAGCCCCACATCGGGCTCCCTGCTCAGTCTGGTTCTCCCTCTCCCTCTGCTCCTCCCCCCTGCTTGTGCGCTCTCTCTCTCTCACTCTCTCTCAAATAAAGAAATAAAATCTTTAAAAAATAAAAATAAAAATTTGCTTTTAGGTACATATTGCATCCATTTTACAGCTGAAATGCAGAGACTTGGAAAATCTCAGTGTGCCCGAGGTCGCAAAGCGAGGAAGTGGAAATGAAATTTGAAGTCTGTTCTGCATGCCTCTAAACTATTACTCCATGCTGTGTACTGACAGCAGAGATGTGGGAATGCATGCAGCCCATTCTCCATGGGGGAAGAACGTGCAGGCTGTCTGAGTGGGCCCCTGCGTGCAGGGTTGCTTAAGGCGCTTGAGGAAGGTGAGCTGAGTCCCGGTTTGTCAGGAATGCCTGGGACCTTTGATCCCAGTCATGTGAAGAATTCTTTCCCTATCTCTCCCAGATACCCCCTGGGGACATAGAGCCTCTCGTTGGCCAAGCTTATACTAGCATCCATTGTGTGAAAGTTGTATCCTCCAGTGGATTGAATTGAATGTAAGAATGTCCTCAACTGCTTAGCCGAGAGCCGAGTGAGAAAATATTAGGAGAGATAATTTACCACTTTCTGATAAGCCACGGCCACAGCCAGCTTTTTTCTGGCACACACTGGCTCCCATTCGTGTTAAACACATACTACGGTCCATGGGCATCTTGCCTTGAACCCCCTGATGATGGCCCACTCCCGAGCTAAACTGTGTGAGTAATTAAGACCATCTGCTACTGTAGTTCCTCGACTTCAGTCACATGAGGTTTTAACAGAACACTCTCCAAGGTGAGCTTCCCCCTCGTGAACTTTCCTCAGCTTGCCTGGAGAGGGTTGCTGAAACCCTCTTGAGCTTGCTTTTTGGTATGTGGGAGCAAGCTACAGAAATGTTCTGCGGACCCAGCTGGCCTGTGTTCCGGGTGGAGGAAGCTCCTGGAATTTCCATGTTGGGTGGTAATGCGTCCTCACTGGCATGGACCCTTATTGGGCCATCGATGACCTGGCAGGTCTTCAAAGGTGAATGCTGAAAATAGATCTTCCTGTTGCCAAAATCTCCCCCAGCTGTGGTCACAGATACCACATTTGATCAGATGTCTCCACCTTTTTTTTTTTTTTTGATGTCTTTAGCAGAATAAAATTTCTGACCAGGATAGAGTAGGTGTGAAGAGGAGGAACTTGTCTTCCATCAATCCAAATGTCATCAAATGTCCAGAAGGGTAGGGGCGCCTGGGTGGCTCAGTCAGTTAAGCGTCTGCCTTTGGCTCAGCTCATGATACTGGGTCCTGGGATCGAGCCCCGTGTCGGGCTCCCGCTCTGCAGGAAGCCTGCTTCTCCCTCTGCCCGCCGCTCCCCCTGCTTGTGCTCTTTCTCTGTTAAATAAATAAATAAAATCTTAAAAAAAACACAAAGTCCAGAAAGGTAAAGGGAAAATTTACCATATTTGTTTAGATTAGGCACCAGAAAAGGTAAGAGACATAGTGCCCTTCTGTTTGTTTTACTGAAATTAAAATTCAGGCTTTCTTTTGCTTTTGTTAGTCATCATTTGGAGCCTCGTACATTTCTTAGTGAAGCTCAAATCCTTTAACCCAAAGCAGTCTTCTCAGGCAAACTGGTCCCTGGGCAAGGCCGGGTATACCAGAGTGCGGATGCACCAGTCTCAGCCACAGGGGTAAGAAGATTAGTGAATAAACGTATCAGTTCTGGTATCTGGCTGCCTAGAGGCAAGTCCCGCCTTGATCACCTCTTAGCCATGTGACCTTAGGAAAATCACATAGCCCTTCTGTCCCTTGGTTTTTCCTGGGGGAAGTCGGGGTGCTCATCACACTCTCTCAGAGGGCTTCCTGGAGCTCTGCCATCCAATATGGCGGCCACCACCAAGTGGGGCCACCAAGCACCTGAAATGTGCGTGACCGAATTGAGACGTGCTGTGAATGTGAATGTGAAGTACCCACCAGATTTCAAAGGCTTAGTACAAGAAAAGAATGTGAAGAATCTCATTAATAATTTTATATTGATTACATACTGGAATGATAATATTTGGGATATATTTGAGCTAAATAGAATATATCATTAACATTAATTTCACCTATTTCATTTTACTTTTTTAATGGGGCTACCAGAAAAATTTCAATCATATATGTGGCTCGCACTATATTTCTATTGGGAAGCTCTGGTCTAGAGAATCAACTGGTCCATACTTGTAAGGCACTTTTCACACAGTAATTGATACAGAATGAGTGATCAATAAATACAGGGTTTATTAATTTTTTTAAAAAATCCAGCTTTTTCTGTAACAATCCCCCCTTCAACACCAGCCCATGCAGTGTCCAGGTTTCTATATAAAAGCAGAGATCATGCTTGTAGAAGAAGGTGGGGAGGAGGGCAAATGAATACATAAAACAGGCAGAGAATAAGAAAATGTTATATGTCCCTGGGTGGGGGGACGAGCGTGGAATTGCTCACACAACCTTTGCACAGCAAAATGACCAGACCCCCAAAGGCGAAGCACGTCTACCTCTCAGCACCTTCTAATATAATGTTCTGCTGGAAGATGGAGGCTATTGAGCTGCCTCCTGAGCTTTCGTCCTGCCTTCCTTCCTGAGGCTGGCCTCTCTTGGGAACTGGCCTCAGAGAGGGAATGGAATATGCTTGGCCTACCTGGTCCGCTCAAAGCACGAGATGATGCCCAGCCCCCTCTCGCTTCCCGAGCGCAGCTAAAGGTGGTGCTGGAGGTAAGTGGGAAGGCAGAAGGAGCTGGAGCTGGCTTCTTCGAGGTGGTGGGTCTTGAGGAGTCATTGCTCCCCGTGGGGCTGCCGTGTGGACCCTGCAGACACAGCTGTTCTCCCCTCGGAGTGTCAGTGTGGCTCACTGCCTCAGACCTTCACAGGCCCTTAGGGTGTCGAGTCCAGCAGGTGGTTAGGGGCTCATCCTTTAGGGCTAACAAGTGCGTACAGTGAGTCGGCACATTTCCCAGGAAATCAGCTGTGATGAGGGGACCGGGCCTCACTCTGCCCCTCCCAGATCCCACCTCTTGTCTAGATACCGGTACTGATGAGCTGGTGGGGTGAGACGTTAGCATCCAGGGGATCTTCATCTCCCACAGATCACCCCAGCGCCTGCCTGCCACCTTCGCGAGTTCACAGTGAATCCGAGGTGAGCAGGCAGCTACGGCACTGATCTGAAGGGCATGCGCAGGGTCCACCTACTCAGGAAACACCCTGTTGCCCTTGCTTCTAACATTGGACAATATGTAAAATTCGACTATTGGAATTCATATCTAGGCGTTCCTGTTACGATGTAAAAGTGCCCTGTCCTTGGAAGAGTAATTATTCTTTAATGTGTTACACTCCTAAATACAAAAATTTCACAAGGAATGAATTTATCACCTTGCTTTCCAGTGCAATTAGATGAGAAGAAAAAGGCAATTTGGGTAGGGTGTGAAGATGTAAATAGGAATTTTATTTACTCACTCAATAAATATTTGCTGAGTACCTACCGAGTACCCACAATCGGGGGTTCTAAGTTGGCAGGAAGGAAAGAAGAAAACTAATGTGAATGAGTCTATGCTGTGTGCTAGGAATTTTTACATTATTTCATGTAATCTACACACACACACACACACACACACACACACACACACGGAAGGTTATTTCCATAATCCAAAGAGAAAATTCAGGCTCTAAAAATAAACTGTCCCCAAATCAATAGAGCTTGGATATGGTGAAGGCAGGATTCAGACGTATGTGTTCTGATTCCAAGATGCCCACCAGACCTCTCCGGGGAACCAGTGGTGCCAACAGATACCAGAGGAAGGGTTGGAGAGAGAGAAGAGGAAGGGTTGCCAGGAGCAAGAGGACCCACACGTCGGAAGACGAGGGAGCCAAAAGCCCCCTCCCATCCACTTTACTTGAATAGCGCCTTGACCTGTGATCATAGAGGAGAGCTTCTTTAAAACCACCACGGAGAGGCATATCAAGTATCAGATGCCCTCTGGTCCGATCAGCGGATGTGAATAGAGCAGCCGTGGAGCAGAGTAGATGTGCACACGGAGGGGTGCAGCATGTGTTCGGGGTGGGCTCCACAGCAGAGCATCGGCTGGCCATCGTGAGAGATCCAGGGAGGAAGCATTACTGAGGTCTAGCAGCAGAATCAGGACCAGGGTTCGGAGAGGGAGGGATTAGCCCCTAGAAAGACTGACCAGAGCAAGGCAGGGGACACAATTCAACCCATAACGACAGTCTTCTCACTGAGGACGTTTAGGACCTCAGTGGATTCATAAAATCTGAGAACCAGAAAGTTCTTAAGATGGTTTGCCCAGTGCCTAGAATGGCAAACGCCTAGCGGGCATGCTGCCCCTCTCCCGCCCCGCTCTGTGGCAGTGCTCACGAACCCATGCCAGCCCTCTTGCTTCTCAGGTCTCGATGCCACTCAGCTCCCTAGCTAGCCACCACGAGCTGGGTGAATGTGACCTGCAAGTCGACACCTGCATGCCTTCCCTGTGCTAGCGTACCCTGTTCATGTCACAGATGAGGGACTGGAGGCGGGGGTGCCAGGGACTCAGACCACGGAAGAGACTGAGCCCGAGCTCTTGTCATGGCCCCCAGCTGCATCTTGGGTCCAGCAGGATCCTTCCAAGTCCTCTGCAAGCTGGCCTCAGCCAGGAACTTAGAGCCTGGCTGAAAAACAAAATGGGGACAGACAGGGACAGAAAAAGGCGTCCCAGTACAGGAGATAGAATTGGAAACCAAGATCCAAGGTCAAGAAAAGACTCTGCTAACTACCAACCATTGACTGTAGGCCAGTCTAGTAAACACTTGGTCCTCACTTCTTTCATCTATAAAATGAAATGAGATGGACTTGCTGACTCGATGGACTTGCTCTGAATTCCCTCCTGCTCTGAAGGTCTGCCCACCCACCCTTCTTTTCCAGCACCTTCTAAACACTGTGTTCCAAATGCCACCTCCTTCAGTCTCTGCACGGATTGCTGACTTCCACACCTATTGCTTTAATCATGTAGTTTGCTCTGGACCAGACTACTCCATGTTTTCTTTTCCTAATTCTTTTTCCCAGCCCTGCTCAAGGCCGTCCTCCTCCCATAGCCTCTCCTGACCTTTGTACTGAAGTGGGAGGAGTCCTGGATTTGGGAAGCAGGAGCTACAAATCATTCCCTGCTCTTGCTCCTTAGCTAAGTGACCCCGGACATGGCCTTCCCCTTTCAAATGGCCCTTGCATGGTCCCTTCTGGCAAAAAACCTCTGATTTTGTTCTAACTCACACAGACCTCTTATACCCATAACTCTTAACACTCCCATCATCTGGGCCCACCTATTTAAAACTTGAGTAAATTCTCTTCTAATTCTCCCATTCCAGAGAGATAGGACCAGCCCAAGAGACAACAGGAGGAAAATGAGGACAGCATTTACATTCTAGATGGGGCAATAGGACCCCCCCCCCAAGAATGTGTGCTCCTCCCATTTCTTATGTCTCTCTGACAGCAGCAAGCACCACACTGGGGACGTGATAGGTGTTCAGTGACATACTCAGTAAGCGTGGTGATACTACTTTGCATGAACATAGCACAATTTATAAAGATTCTCTGAACTGAAAGGAACTGAGTAAGGAGATGGAGCACAGGAACCAGGAGGTCAGACAGGCTGTTCCTCCGTTCTTGCAGGAAAAGAAGGGAGGGTGTGTTGTCTGTACCCTAAGTCTTATCTGTCACCTCCTCTGAGAGGAAAAATCCACAGAGGGAGCTATACTGCAGGCACTGTGAAAATTCAGCCCCAAACCCTGCAATTGTTCAATAAAAAATGACATTTCCCACCTGCTCTAATGACCCTTTCTGGAAGAAGTCTGTGCGTGATATGAGACATACGTACACCACTGGCAGAAAGCAGAGGGAGTCTTTCTTGTTTGAGGTTTGACTGCTCTCCTTCACTCCTGTCCTATGAATCCTCACAGCTGGGAATCCACACAAGGCACCTAAAGCAGGTGAAAGTAATGACTTTGTATGAGGGCGCTGGGTTTGGGGAGGACAGCTCGGCCACGACGGGACTCCCGCCTCCCAGAGAAAAGTGAGGATAAGGCAATCAGGTTCTTCCTCTGCTTTTGCCACTGTTTTCACTGGCTGAACAATTGTTATCACAGGTCGGAATGGTGTATCTGTTTTACAGAGAAAAACACTCAAGAAGGGGAAATGGTTTTCTAGGGGTAATAGAACTGTGCCAACCTAACTATAATCTCAGAACTTCTGCCTGGTGCTCTGTTCCAGCTCCTTTGTGAGGTCTGTTGTTTGTAAGTAAAACTGTGACTCTCACCAGCCATCTGGAAGGCCTGCGTGCGGTCCGCCTGTTCTCTGCCCTCCCCCTCCCCTCTTCCAGGAATGAGGATGGGTCTACTCTGAGCCAGCTGTACCCTGTTATTATCCAAATCTTCTTTAAAAAGGGTCTCACATGCGCCAGGCACCGTGCTAAGCCTGGGGGCCGCGTCGGGTACCAGATCACCAACGGCACCCCCTCCACACACACGTGGGCAATGCGAGCAGAGAGGGGACACGCGCTCCCACGGAACCTGGCACGGCCCAGCCCATCCGGTCCTCACCAGGCCTGGTTCCCGGAGAGTCCCGCGGGAGGCAGCGGGGGCCCCGGGCGCGGCTCCAGAGCGGCCGCCGCGGGGCCGGGGAGTCCAGGCCCCGGGTCAGCGCGGTCCCCTCGCTTTCCCGTCCTCCGGGGACCCTGGGCACCCGAACGCCGCGCCCCGCGCCCCCACGGGCTCACATGTGCGCCCACGCCGGGCCGCCTGCGGCCGCCGCCTGCCCCGGAGGACTTCGGCGGCCCTAGTGGGCTGGGAGGGCGGCCCGACCGAGGGCCCCGCCCGCCCGGGGCAGGAGCGCAGAGCCCGCAGGCCGGGGCCCGCCCTCCGCGGCTGCGACCCGAACGTCCCGGCGCCTGGCCGCTCTACGCGGCCGTTCCGTTCCCCGCGTGGCACCAGGGCGCCGCAGGCTGCGGGCGGTGGCCAGAAACAGGGGGACCGCCCTCTAGCTGGGCCGCCTTGCTGCGGGCAGCTGGGGTCTCAGGCCGAGGCGGGGCTGAACGCAAGCTCAAGTGCAGGGCGCTTGGGAGGAGCAGCCAGGCTGCGGGGCATTTTGCTCTGCACCCACCCAGGCTTTGCTTTTTTGGACGTTGGTTTTCACCTGGCCGTTTTTCCCTCCTGAGGGTTGTTCGGATGCCAATGAGAAAAATGGATTTTATAAAGCCATAAGGGAAAGATGAACATTAGGTAGAAAAGGGGATAAAAAGCGTGAAGAGAGAATTTCCAAAAAAAAGAAAGAAAGGGAGGGAGGGAGGGAAGAAGGGAGAGAGAGAAAGAAAAGCAAGGAGGGAAGGAGAAAGAAAAAAGACAAATGCAGGTGGCCAATAAGAATGGGGGGGAGCATTCAACATCACTAGTAACAAAAGAAATGCTAGTTAAAACAAAAATACCCTTTTCTGCTTATCAGATGGAGAAAGGTTTGAAGACCTGGTTATAGCTAGAATTCTGAACCTGTGAGGAAATCTGCATACCGCTGGCTGGTGTATGCGTTGACAGTCTTTCTGGAGGGCAGTTAATATAGTTTTGCGAAAGTGTTGACTTTTTGCCAGCTCTTTGACCCAGCAATTTTACTTCTTGGAGTTCATCCCAAGACTGTGCACAGTTTTAGCTACAAGGATATTAATTTCAACAATGTTTTATAGCAGTAAAAAAAATTCGTGAAAAGATTATCCACTTTTATGGTATGTGGATAAAACTCTTGTAAAAGAAGAGTCAAGGTGGCATAATATTTGCAATAGACCGGTAAATGGGAAAAGCAGTTTACACAGCAAGTATGTAGAAAACGATTCCAATGTGTGAAAGGATATCCGATGTACAAAAGGAAGGCTGGAGGGGTACATAGCGCGGTGTTGGTCATGGCTCCCTCCATCAGTGACGCTGCAGACTGTTTTCTTCCTTTTACTTGTTTGCATTGTCCGGAGTTTTATCACTAGTTTGCTAACTGTTGCAGAAGAAAAAAGCATAAAAGTTATTTTTGAAAGAAGAGAGAAGCATCTGGGTCTAATACTTTACAATCCCCCAGAGTAAGAAGCAGAAGTCCTCACAAAAGAGGCAGAAAGTTCAGGAGCACTTTTCTAGGAAAGATTTAGGAGTTGAACACTGGCCATTCCCACAGATTGGAGAATCCAAGAAGACGGGTGGAACAGTGTGGAGATAGGCACGTCCAGAGAATAAGATTTCTTTTAAAAAATGGCCACTTAAAAAATAAACCGTTAGGAAGGAAGAAGTTTATACTCACCGATTCCTAGAAACAGGAGGCAAGACACACGATGGGGGGCCACACCGGGAAGCACCAGGGTTGGTCCCAGGCAGAGGGAGTGAGGGGAAACTGTGGGCAAGAGCCTTTCTTGTGACTGTCGCAGGAAGGAATGGGTGAGACCTAAGAAGCAGGCTAAGCAGGTTTAGGATTGGCTGATGGAATAATTTTGGCTCACTCTGGGGCTAAGGGGCTATGTCTAGTTGTCAGGTACCTGGCCGTGGGGTGACTAGGGCCGAGGGATAGTGGCCCCGAGTATGAGATTTTGGTAAGGAGGTAGTTGGGAGGACAGGGCTCTGGATTGGTTGGTTTGCATATGAAAGGTACACTTGTGAGTTATCATCTCAAGGAATTAACTAGCCCTGGGAAGATTAATTGTGTAAAGCACAAACAAAATGCGATTTTAAAGGAAATAGAGAAGACATTCATTCTGACTAGAGGAAGAATTTTCTCTGCCCTTCAAGGCCTTTCTAGCTGGGCTAAGAGTCATATTGACACAAGACAGATTAACGGGAGGAAAATCAAATATAATTTCATTCATACAGGGAATCTACACAGACATGGAAATTCCAGAGACAGGCAAAATGAGGTACATATGTCTTCCTGAACTAAAGAAAGGGGGTAGGTGTCTGGGTGTTCAAAGGAAGAAATGCAATTCACAGGAAGATGGAAAAGTAAATGTTGGCTAAACAAATGTTGGGAGGGGGCTCTCAGGCCCCTCAGAAACAATGGAACACACAGGACTTGGATGAACCAGGCCTTGCTAGGGTTCCTCCCTGCCCACCACACTCAGTTCATATCATAATGTAGTTCTCGATGGTGACAGCTCTCTTCCTGGAGCAGGTCCTCTATCTAAATTCTTTTTAGGCGTTTGAGGGGGAGGTAAAGAGCTTTTCCTGAATCTGCTGGGTTTTGATTGCTTTTAACTCAAAATAATCTTCATGCTGAAGTGGCCCATCTTGGAGTGGCCCACCTTTAGCCCCTACGGGAGCATCTGGGAAGGTTTCCTTGAAGAATGGGCGGGCTTGTGACATACACTATTTGGAGGGAGGGGGAGAGGGAGGGCATAGGGACACGATCTAGGTGTAAAGCTTCAGTAGAGTAGAGGCTGATAGGATTAGACAGGTGGCCTGTGAGGGTCTGGAGTGAGAGCGGGGAGAGAAGGGTAGTTCGAACTGAAGCCAACGAGGTAGCTATGTGCCGAACTGCAGAAGCTTCTATGCCCCAGGCACAATTTGTGCTGGTGGACTGTTGCTGTCTTGGTAGCTTGGGATTTCTAGTTCTGGCTTTGCCTGCGCTAACATGCAACTCCAGGGAAGTCCTTAATCCTCTCTAGTTCTTGAGTTTCTCCCTTGTAGAAGAATCAGGATCCCTGCCTTCTTCATCACGCCTCAAGGTTTCAGTGAGGCACAGTTGATCGAGCCTGCGGGTGCAAATGTGCTCTGATGGGAATGAAGTGAGGGCAGGGGAGGTGAGGATGCTTCCCTTCAGAGCCACACTGTCATTTGCCGGGCTGTGTCTGAAGGGGGCTATTGCAGGACCTCCCGTGACTTTCTGGCCTTTCTTGTGAGTCACAGGATGACGATGGGTGGATCTCCAGTGGACCTGGGGGGGCCTTCCACAGTCCTCGGGCCTGACCGGCCCCCAAGCACTGGCGTCTTCAGCCCGCACCCACTACAGGGGACTGGGCACTGTCCGGCCATCCTGACAGTTCTGGGCAGTTATCTGGTCCTTCCTCGATGGTGCGGTGCCACGAACTGAATATGATTAGCCTAACCCTTTGTACCTGGTTAAAATAGAAAGTATTATATCTTTAGCTTCCACCTGCTGGTCCCAGTTCTGCTTCTGGGGCCCCACATCCCAAGACTGCTTCCTCTCCTGGGACACACCTGCAGTCCTTTTAAGCTAGTAGTCCCTCTCTCCGGATTATGGAAGGACTAGGACCGATGGCCTAAGTATTTATCTCTTGCTGTAATCCTCGCTGTGGAATTCTTAGGTAGTCTCCACCTGGGAATGGTGACCACAATCTTGAGAATTTAAATTCTTTATTTAAGAAATGCTCCTGTAGCACTGAATGGCGATGTGCCATTCATTCAGTCTTTGTGACATTTCTGTGAGCTAGATAGTATTACCCCATGTTACAGATAGGGAACACAGAGAGGCACAGAGAAGTTAAGTATTTGCCCGATGTTGCACAGCTAGTATCAGAACGAGGATTCAAACCCAAGCTGTGTGGCTCTAGCGTCTGTGCGTCCCCTACTCTGCTGTCAGGTCCTCCCTTGCCTGATGACAGGCCACTCAGCCCCTCCTCTGTTTGCCACAAAGAGCTTTATGCCTCCGCTCTGTGCTAAGAGCAGACTGGCCCCAGTCCCCTGCACCCCTCAGGGACAGATGCTGTGAAAAGGGACAGAACTGTTCCCAGGACATCACTGGCATCAGGACCGTGCATCAGGACCGTCTGAGCCTGCTGCTTGCAGAGACCACAGCTCAGCTAAGGACAGGCTCTGCATGGGGGCTTTTTACGGAGACTTTGCCACTGACCTTCTCGTTCAGCAACCTTGCCTGTGTGGTCCCGAGTGCACGGTGTAATGAGATCGGGGGTGTGGGTGGGCAGCATGCTGGTGTGTCTGAAGGCCTGGGGCCTGAAAGCAGAGCCCTAGGAGGGTTCACAGGTGTGTGTAGAGAGAACAGCAGCCCGTGTTATTCTGGCATCCTTCCTGGTGTTTTTCTCTGCACCCGAAAGAGGCCATTTCTGTCCCGGTCAGCTAACGGCCCAAAGGAAGGAGGACATGTCACACGGGAACGCCCAGAGAGTGCCCACGGGACTCCTTCCATGCAGCACTCTCAAGCTCCGTACCTCGCCAGGGGCTCAGTCCCTGGAACCAGATCACTTTCTCCTTCAATAAACATGTCCGTAAACCTGTAAGGTTTACTCTGGAGGAGCCAAAGAATGAGCTACAAGTCCTGCCCTTGAGAAGTCTGTAATCTACCTGGGGACTTGGAGGTGTCTGGAAAGGTTGAGAAGCATGTCTAGATAATGAGCCCACCTCGGAAGGAGAGAACCCTGGAGGGCACTTCAGTAGGGATATGGCATGAAGGAGGCAGGAAGGGGTCTGAGCCCTGGGAAGCAGCTGTACAGAGGTGGGGAGGAAGAGGAAGAATGTGCTGGATGCCCTCTGCTTGCCCTTTCCACCTGCTGCCCTCCCTCCCCACCATCCCCTGTGCCCCAGGAGGCAGGGTGGGCTTGCCCAGTAGGAGACCCCGGAAAGAGAGTAGGAGACCAGGAGAGAGAGAGAGGTCAGGTATTTTTTCCTCCTGCTCTTGTTGCTGTGATTTGGCTTTAAGACCCTTCCCTGAAGCCACAGTTCCAAAGAGGCGACCTTCTCAGCTTGGCCATTCTCTCTGGTGCTGACAACCACTCCCTCCCCAGCCCCTCAGGCTGGAGTGGGAACAGCTCTCTTCTCTTGCCAGCCCAGGGTATCATGCTATCTTTCCTTCCTTCCCCTGAAGGCTGCTCACATCTCTGTAGATGATCTTTTTAAGAACTCTGCTCAAGGGGCACCTGGGTGGCTCAGTCGGTTAAGCCTCTGCCTTCGGCTTGGGTCATGATCCTGGGGTCCTGGGACGGAGTCCCTGCATCGGGCTCCCTACTCAGTGGGGAGCCTGCTTCTCCCTCTCCCACTCCCCCTGCTTGTGCCTGCTGTCTCTCTCTCTCTGTGTCAAATAAATACGTAAAAATCTTTAAAAAAAAAAACCAACACTGTGCTCAAATGAAGTGTGAATGTGCTCTTGTGACTGCCAGAGCCCCACCGCAGAAAAGCATTTCAGAGCTAGGGAAAGGTGGGTGGGCAAAAGAAGTAGGAATTCACACACCCGTCCACTGGAGTCACAGGTGGGAGAAGAGAAGGGGTGGGGTCCAGAAGGTGAAGAGGTTTAAATACTAAGCTGGATGTTTCTTAGACCGGTAACCTGCATCCCTCCCTGTCTTCCAGGACGCTCCTGCCTGTTGCCCCTCACTGCCCAGCGCCCCCTCGCTCAGGTCAGAGGCCGGGGATGGAGAGGCATGGAGGCTCACGCCTGGGCGGCTGTCTGGCCCTGCTCTCGCTGCTCCCGTCCCTGAGCCTGGCACAGTACGAGGGCTGGCCCCAGTACCCCGAGTACTTCCAGCAGCCGGCCCCCGAGTACCACCGGCCCCAGGTGCCGTCAGACGTGGTGAAGATCCAGCTGCGCCTGGCGGGCCAGAAGAGGAAGCACAGCGAGGGCCGGGTGGAGGTGTACTACAACGGCCAGTGGGGCACCGTGTGCGACGATGACTTCTCCATCCACGCCGCCCACGTCGTCTGCCGGGAGCTCGGCTACGTGGAGGCCAAGGCCTGGACCGCCAGCGCCTCGTACGGCAAGGGGGAAGGTAACGCTCTGTGCTTTGGAACTGAGTGCTGGGTCGCTGGAAAGCCAGGAACAGTCCCGCGCGTGGTTAGCCTGTAAAGGGAGCCGCAGCTGCTGTCGCGTGTGAATGGCCCATAGCCCTGCATCTGGGCAGGAAGGTGGGAACAGACGGGTGCCGGGAAGGGGTACAGGGGCCAGCCGTCCCGCTTTGCCCGGGACTTCCCTGGTGTTGGCGCAGGAAGTCTTGCCTCCTGGCAGTGCCTCCTGCTGGCCCGGGCAGACCGGTTGGTGACCCTCACTAAGGGCTGAGTCCGTCTGCGCCCGGGGCCCCATGCGCCCTGCCTGGGGGCCTCGTGAGCCAGGGGACAGGGTGCCTTTCTTCCAGTCACCCCCTCGAAGGGGTGCCTTTTGCTCTTTCTCACAAAGGCTCCCCGTAGGCCAACGTTCCCTGACTCTCGCCACTGTGCTTTTCCTGGAGCCTTCACGCTGTTAACACTAAGATGTTGTTCTGGGCTCGTCCGTGACAGGAACAGAGCTACTCTGGGTTTCGAACTTCGGTTGGGCTACTCTTTCTTCCCTTGTCGAGTTCAAATCAATATATTTCGGGGGGAGAAAAAAAAGAAAGATGTTTTGGTGAAAGCTTTGAGGGGGGGCAGGTATTGGAGCCCAGAACCCTGAGCTCAGTCCTTGTGGGGGGTGGGGAGGAGGGCTAACCTGTAATATTCTGGGTTGAAGTCTGGGCTTGAGTCTAGGACTAACTTTTGGAACCCTCCCAAGTGATCGTATATGTAGTCGGGTTTGGGAGTCATTGAAATAGATTGTAATTATGCTCCCTTCCAACCCTTGCTTTCTGTTATTCTAGAAATTATAGGAAAAAGGGAACCCATCTCGTACGAATCTTACCTCTGTGCAGTTGAATATGCTCCGTGGGAGTAACCAGACCAAGAGACCACACTTAGAGTAAAATGTTCTCCGAAGCTGACTTGGGCTTCCCTAGCAGTGTTGACATTAAAGCAGCAAAGAAGAGTTAGCAAATGCTGGTGTTTTGGGTTTTGTTTTTGTTTTTGTTTTTTAGAGAGGGGAGAGGGAGGGAGGGAGGGGCAGAGGAAGAGGAAGAGGGAGAATCCCAAGCAGATTCTACGCCCAGTGTGGAGCCCAACACTGGGCTCTATCCCACACCCCCAAGATCACGACCCGAGCCGAAATCAAGAGTCGGATGCTCATTGACCAAGCCACCTAGGCAGCCTGCAAATGCTGGGCTTTTAAAGCCCACTTCCTGTGTTTTTTACAAAACTCTGGACATGTTGGAACACCTGGGTAGCTTAATCAGTGAAGCATCTGACTCTTGCTCTCAGCTCAGGTCTTGATCTCAGGTCGTGAGTTCAAACCCTGTATTGAGCTCCACGCCCAGCATGGAGCCCACTTCAAAATGAAAAACAAAATCCTCTGACATGTCTCCACACTTGTACATCTCCATGTATCCTGCTGGCTGAGTGCTCCAGGGGTAACATCAGGTGTGTGTTTTCAATCCCAGGCTCTCAAGCCTAGGTATTTTACAACAAATACTTTCCAATGACTGTGGGGTTTTTCCAGTGAGCATTATTTTATTTCTACTCAGACATAAAGTTTACCTGTCATCAGATTAGATGGATATGGTTTTTCCCCTGTCCCAGTTCACCTGCCCAAGTGTGGGCACGGGGTGGCCTGGGAGGTAGGTTAACCTGGCTCAGACTTTGCCGCCCAAGGAGGATTATGGGAGAAGAGTTCAGGGGAGCAGAGGGAGTGTGTGAGGGAGCAATTGAAACCATGGTCCCTGGAGTCTGGGCTGGGTAAGTAGGATGGTGCTGCGTGGGGGACTTGTGTGGAGGGCGGCTGGGGTCACGAGTCAGGGTGGAGATTGCAGTACAAGAAGGAGTGTGCTAGAAACATTTTTGGGGATGGGTGGAGATGCGGCCGCACGGCAGAAGGGTTGAGATGGACACTGGGAGGGGCGCCATTGTTGGTAACGACGAGGTCTAGGCTACGACCGTGGCAGAGTGGCTGACATAGGCCCAGGGGAAGATGCTGCAGAGAGAAGCTATAGTAACAAGAGGCCAAAGAGTCCTGGGAGGCTCATCTAGGTGGATATTAAACCAGCAGGACTTAGGCAAGGAGAAGTATCAAAGAGGAAGGGAGAAACAGATGCTAAAAAAATCGTAAACCGTCATGTCTCCCGGACTTTGGGGATATGTTGTCTACGTAAAGTGGTTCTTGGTTTTTGCATCATGAGAGATCTTTTAAGTATATATAAACGTGTTTGAATTCTTCAGCGTCAGGTTAGGATTCTTAGCACTGGGTAGGTGTTGGGCACTCAGTAAATATTAGCTGATTAATTCATTTTGATTGAGGACAATACTGGAAACAGTCGGCAAGCAGTCCTTGCATAGGGACCAGAGAATGTGACCAGTGCCCTGGGCTGTGCTCCCGTGGAAGGAGTTTAACCTGCAGGTGGGCTCTGTGTGTGCACTGGGAACGCCGCGGCCGGCCCTCCAGAGCGCCCGCTATCACCAGCGCCTCTGACATGCAGGCGGTAGTAATGAAGCCCCAGGAGAGCACCCAGGCCCTCCCAGGTTTTCCAGCCTGGACTGTCAAGAGGTCTTTCCCCCTAAAGTGTCTCTGAGCTTGGGGAATTCAGGGACGCTTTTGGAGGGTTCTGGAGGGGACAGCTGCTCTATTTCTCACCCTCCGGATGGGTCTCAGAGCAACCTGAACCAGAGGCGATTGCTCTCCTTTGCTTGTCTTCAGACCTGAGCTCAGATCTGATCCCTCCCCAGGCCCCCCCAACGCCCCTCACCCCCATTGTTCAGATCAGAGCAACAAAGCCAGCAGATGACCCCAGTGGGGTCCCAGAGGTTCTAACATGAACAATTGTCCTGACAACACAGGGAGCACTCTGGCATTCAGAGTTTCATTTGTGACCTCTGTCTTCCAAATGGTTTGTGGATTGGCTTATACATCTCTTCTTTTGTCAGGAGAAGCGTTTCTTAGAATGAATGAATGGACAGAGTAGAATGAGGTTTGGCTTCTGATTGGCTGGCTTTTTGTGTCCAAAACTGAGCCCCATCTACAATCCAAGTGTCACTTTCCTAGCGGCTCTGAGATGGCGTCTACGGAACTGTGCCCAGACCACCCTGCACCCCAGCAGGCAGAGCCTGAGCTGGCTGACGGTCTAGATGATAGGCAGGGACCATACAGGGAAAAATATTGTCATGGAATCGGGCCAAATTAGTATATCGTTCCTGGCAGTGCTATCTTGGGCTATGTAGAAATTTACATTTCCGCCATCTACAAAAAAATACCTGGTGAGGGGGCGTCTGAGTGGCTCAGTTGGTTAAGCGTCTGCCTTCGGCTCAGGTCATGATTTCAGGGTCCTGGGATCGAGCCCTGCATCGGCGGGGGGGGGGGGGGGTCCCTGCTCAGTGGGGCTTCTCCCTCTCCCTCTGCTCCTGCTCGTGTACTCTCTCTCTCTCGCTCACTCTCTTTCAAATAAGTAAAGTATTAAAATTAATATTAAAATATTAAATATTAATATTAAATATTAAAATATTTTTGAAAAACCTAGTGAGACTTTGTCAAGAGTAGGGCCGTTGGCGGTGAGCGAAAGCTTCTTAGGAAAGCAGCTCTTCGGGGGAAGTTCGTTCCCTTAGCGCCAGGGAGCTAATTTCAGATGTTCCGTATTAGAGTAAAGCGGGCCATGGAGTGTCTGCTTTGCAGCTCCTCGTTCCTTCAGCTGCGTGCTGTCCTGCTTCCCCTCCCCTGAGCTAGGGTGGTTTCTCTCCTTGCAGATGGAGTAAGGGCCCTGCATCTTTTCACCATCTCTGTCCCTTCAGCAGCTTTGCCACAGAATGTTCCAAAGAGGCCGCGCTTCAGATGCGGAGGGTCTTTTCCGTTGCTAGTACTTAGTAAGACAAACATTGGTTTGTTGTCCAAGCAGCAATTGATTAGGGAACATATGTTTCCGAGGAGCTTGACGGCTGGCAAGCAAGGCCAAATTGAGAAACCAGTTGGAAACCCTCAGCCCAGATGTTTTCAATCAGCTTGTTGTTCCCTACAATGCGTCTGAGGCGCGCTGGTTCGAGCGCTGACCAGCCATCCGTCACAGCAAACGCATCTCAGCGGGGCCCCAGAGTCAGGGACTAGCCCCACGTCCTCCCTGACCTCGAAGAACCTCAGATTCTCCTCGGTTTTCTCGTCTCTACAATGGGAGTGTTTGTATCTGCGTTTTCCTTGCATCCTTGTTTCCCTGCGTGGAAACAACGGGATTCCCTGTTTTTCTGAGTAACTGGAAGGAGGAAGGGAAAGGGCTCGAACATGTACTAGGCCCATACATTATCTCATCAAATCTCCATGGTAACCTGTTTGTTGGGGATCCTTGTTTTCAGTTTAGAAATGGGAAACAGGTTTGGTTAAGTAGCTGGCCAAGATGCGTGGTGCCCAGGCCCGAGGCAGAGAGAGTCTGGTTATCTGGCCCCATCATCCTGTCGAGTCCTGCCTGGAGCCATGAGAAAAAGGAGACCTTTGATTTTGTTTCGTTTCATTTTGTTGGGGCACTTAACAAAAATCACTCTTTGAAAACCCTTTAGCACTATAAAAAATTTTATTTTTAATTGTGGTGAAATACATATACCATAAAATATGCCGTCTTCACCATTTTTCAGTGTGCAATTCAGTAGTATTAGTACATTCCTACTGTTGTACAACCAATCTCCAGAACACATTTTGTCTTGAAGAGCGGAAACTCAGTGCCCATTAAACAAGCACTCCTCATGCTCCCCTCTCCCAGCCCTGCCAACCTCCTTTCCACTTTCGGTCTTCATGGACTTGACTACTCCAAGTCCCTCATCTAAGCAGAATTATACAGTTGTTGTCATTTTGTGACGGGCTTATTTCACTGAGCATAATGCCTCATCCATGTTGTAGCCTGTGTTAGAATTTCCTACCTTTTTAAGGCCGAGTAATAGTCTCAGGTTGGTCAGCTCTTCTGGGTACATACCCAGAGGTGGGGCTTGCTGGATCGTATGGTAATCCCATTTTTATTTTTAAAATATTTATTTCTTTATTGAAGTATAGTTGACACATGTTACGTTAGTCTCAGGTGTACCACATAGCGATTCGAAAAGTCTGTTCGTTATGCCGTGCTCACCGCAAGCATGGCTACCATCTGTCACCACACAGCGCTATTGCAATACCATCGACTATATTCCCTGTGCTGTGCCTTTCACCCCTGTGACTTCTGCACTCTGTGACTGGAAGCCTGTACCTCCCATTGTTCATTTCTTGAGGGACCACCCTACTGTTTTCCATAGTGGCTGCCCCATTTTACATTCCCGCCGACCACTAGTGCACAAGGGTTCCAATTTCTCCAGACTTTTGCCAACACTTAGTGTTTTCTGTCCTTTTGACAGTAACCATTCTAATGGGTGTGAAGTGGCATCTCATTGTGACAAACCCTCTAGCACTTTGCATTCTGAAGTCTCTACTTGGTGCAAATCAGAGACACAGGAGGCCAGCAGAATTGCACAGGGTCTCCCAGCCCTGCCTTCACCTGACTTCTGGAACGTGAGGGGGCGGCTCCGTGGGTTAGCAGAGCAGGGCCGTCTCTGATTCAGTGGCTGGGAAACAGCAGGAAGAGAGAAGGGCACTGAATGGACCAGGCTCTGGGCTCAGCGGGCGGCCTTGCCTGATAAGCCACCTCTGAGCCAGAGCCCTGTGCCTGGGAAGTGGGAATGACTGTCCCTGAGGTGTGGGGAGGTTAGGGGGTGATACGTATGAAAATACCTTAAAAACTCCAAGCCCTCAGTTGCAAGATAGCTTACCTTTTTGCTGAGGGGTCAGAGTTCAGCCTGTGCTGCAGGTGCAAGGTGAGTCTGGCCTGCACCACGGTCAGTCTAACTAGAATTGCCATCGTCATCATGGTCACCTTGTTTGAGTAACGATGGGCCAACAACAAACTAGGCACGTGCCACGTATTATCTCTAATCTGTACACAGCCCTGCAGCTGAGGTGTCTGATGAGAAAGAGGGGCTTTGACCAAGGTCATATAGCTAAGTGGCTCTGCCAGAATGAAACCCAGCTTACTATCCAAAATCTCTGCCCGTTCTACTAACCACGTGACATCTGGGCTCAAATCTGGTTTCCAAATCACGTTCCATTAACACACCCCCGAATCACATCAGCTGCCCGCTCTGGAAAGGGAACCCAGATGCCCTAGAATGATATCCGATATCTGGAACATACTAATGATTGATGACCACAGTAACTGGCAAAATGAGAGACAAATTCTCTCTCTGTGGATGACACTGGTGCCCGCGAAGACTCAGACCGACTTGGACACACCATTTGGTCTCTCTCTTCTCTGCTTGCTTCAGGGCCCATCTGGTTGGACAATATCTACTGCACAGGCAGAGAGGCGACCCTGGCGGCCTGTTCCTCCAACGGCTGGGGCGTCACCGACTGCAAGCACTCAGAAGACGTGGGCGTGGTGTGTAGTGACAAAAGGATTCCTGGTTTCAAGTTCGACAATTCGTTGGTCAACCACATAGAGGTAAGTCCTGTGCTCCTGAGGACTCCCACACGTGGATATTTTCCTTCTTCCATGTAACTCGGTTCTCACCTACTAATTCTGAGAGAGTGCTAAGGAGGGAGCCCCAGCCAACCTGGTTTGATGCAGGGTGGCTGAGGGGAGGATTTCTGGAGAAGGGGAGGCCACCAGTGGGGAAAGGGTGCTCATTCCCTACACAAANNNTGGCTCGGGTGAAGGCCTGGAAGCCCCGAGGCATGAACGGGGATAAGTAGGTCAGTACTGCCCAAGGCTGCGATGTGAATGCGGGAGCAGTGTGAAGGGAAGCTACGGAGGGTAGGCAGGAAAGCCCCTCTGTGCTCTGCCCAGGAGCTTGCCGTTTGGGCTGGGAAAACGTACTAGTTATCAATTGCCGTGGAACAAATTATCCCCCAAATTTTGCATCTTCAAACAATAGACTTCATGATCTCAGTTTCCAAGTGTCTGGAATCCAGGAGCGGCTTAGCTGGTTGACTCTGATCACATTCTCTCATGAGGTCACCAGGGCCTGGGAGCCCTGTCCCAAGCTGACTCACGCAGCTGTTGACCAGCTTTAGTTCCTGGCCATCAGCTGGAGCCCTCTGATCGTCTGCACATGAGCTCTCTGTGGCCTGCCCGAGTGTTCTTAAGACATGGCAGTTGTCCTTCTCCAGATTCAGTGATTCAAAAGAGAGAGAAAGGGAGCAAAACCCGGAAGCCACAGCCTTTTGTAACCCAATCTTGGAGGGAATAGACCATCATTTCTGCTATATTCTGTTGGTCACACAGACTAACCGTATGCAGTGTGGGAGGAGACTACCCAAGGGTGTGAATGCAGAAAGTGGAGACCATCGGGGCCCATCTCGGAGGCTGGCTACCAAAGGCCCATTGTTTCGAAATCTAGCTGGGGATCCGAGTCACTTTTAAAACGCACTTATTGGGGCCTCACCCCAGACCTCCTGAATCGGAAGTCCCACTAGGGAACCAGACTAGTTTTGAAAGAGCTCTCAGATGATTCCGATGTTGTCAGCCTGACCCAAGTCAGCATTTGGAAATGGCCAGAGGGCTTGTGACCCTTCTACATTTATGGCTACATTTCAGAGTTAGCTTTTCAATAAGTTCTCCACCCAAACAACAAAACCCACAAACGTTTATGGCACTGCTCTTATGTACAAGGTATGTGGGGCTGAGGGCGGGCAGAGTGGGCAGCCTCCTCCAGGACATGTTGGATGTCGCCCCCCAAGGCACTGTGGGATCTGCCATGAAGCCAGGCCAAAGGGCCTTCGGTGTGCTTTAGCCCCCAGCTGACCTCAGAACCAACGCTGAAGAAAGGCAACTTGAAATTGCCCTATTTGGGCTCTAGAGGAAGTTCTCCCCAGACTGTGGTCTTTACATTTTCCTCTCATGACTCACACTGTCCCACTCTTTTCTCATATGTTCCTAGAGCACGCTGAGTA
Source organism: Ursus maritimus (assembly GCF_017311325.1). Taxonomy (NCBI): domain Eukaryota; kingdom Metazoa; phylum Chordata; class Mammalia; order Carnivora; family Ursidae; genus Ursus; species Ursus maritimus. The sequence continues at coordinate 69,888,153 of NW_024423453.1, forward strand.
CGCTGGGAACTAGTCCAAGCCGGCATTATAGCATGGAAAAGGATTTCCAGCTTTCTCTCAGCTAGCAGGATCAGATTGCTTCTAGCTGACACTCTTCAAATGCTGCTGTTTTATCTGGGAGAGTTAGAAGAGATTGTCAAAGAGCTGATGCGTGTTAGTGTTCCAGTGATCGATGACAACTTCGCTTTCCCGTAAGGTCTGTGATTTGGAGGATGGGCTTGTCCAGCCCGGTTTCACATGTTCCATCTCCGCTCCTTATGACCTCATACGGGACCATTAGCACCCACTTTCTGAGGAGATTGGAAGCTGCTTGGGGGGTAGGGGTGTACCTAATTCGCCATTGCATCCAGTAGATACAGTGCTAGGTACCTGACAGAACAGTGTCTCCGACCCCTAAATTTCCTTCTTAGGAATGCATACCACAGATCGTCATCCCCACAGGTGAAGAATCTCCCAGGATCAAATATCAAATTAAACAGTGATAAGAAAAAAAAAACAGTGATAAGAAGCGCATAGAAGCAAATCATTCCTTCACAGCATCACCCTGCTTAATAGAAAAATGAGCTTATTTATAGCATCTTTAATGGGCCTGTGTTCAGCCTAGAACCTCGGGATAATACAGTTGGATTGTCAAGTGAAGATCCAGGCTTCTGGGTATAAGAAAGTCATTGATGGTTTGAATAAAGAGAAGATGGGCCAAAATGTCAGTGGGTTTTTGCGGGTGGGAGAATGAGAAGACTCATCCGCCATTAGAAAAAATGATTCTGGAGAAAGGACTCTGGGCATGGCACTTCAACAGAGAAGTGTTTATTGAATCTGGCTCCTAGAAAAAGCAGACCCTTGACTGGGTAGAATAGGCAGATAAATGACCCCCCACATTCTAGTAAGAAGTACGTTTTTATTCTGGAAGTGCTAAGAGTCCACCATAACAGCTCAGTTCCTGTCTTTACTCTGGACATTTGTTGGGTGCCTGTTATACACACAGCATGGTCTGGGTCTCCATTAGGGAAAGAAAACATGGCCTTATAACCTGAGAAGACAAGATGCATGCCTTTGGAAAGCTAGAGGATCATTTCAAGGCAAGAAGCCTAGACCCTAAACGAATTTACAGTAACCCAGACAGGACTACCAGGGGGATGGGGAACGGCTGGTTTGAAGGGTGGGAAGACTCCCACCGCCTTCCACGCTTTGCAGCTTCCTAGAAGGCCTCCCTCTTGCCTTTATTTATTTTTATTTATATATTTTTTAAGATTTTATTTATTTATTTGACCTAGAGAGAGATAGCCAGAGAGAGAGGGAACACAAGCAGGGGTGGTGGAAGAAGCAGGCTTCCAGCAGGGGAGCCTGATGCGGGGCTCGATCCCATAACGCTGGGATCACGCCCTGAGCCGAAGGCAGACGCTTAACGACTGAGCCACCCAGGCACCCCTCCCTCTTGCCTTTATACAGTCAGGCTGTTTCCCATGAGCCACAATGGGAGTTTCTTGTCCAGCCTTACACGCTGAGGAAACTTTCAAATGGTGAGCAGTCCCTGGAACCTCTTCCCTTTGGTGTCAGCCGAATACAGGTCATGAAAGGGCCCTCATCTCAAGATATCTGAGGAGAAGCCTTGAGAGTTGCCCCTCCATCTAGGACTTTGTGGCTAGAGCTCATGCTTACTGTCAGAGCTGGCCTGATGGGTAGGGAGCTGCCCAGCCCACCTACAGGGGATATTTGTGGGATGTTGAGAAGTTTCTCCAAAATGCCTCATATAAAAGCTTGTGTCAGTAGCTGAAGTCATGGAATCATTCCTGTTGGCTACAGAAATGGCCCCATTAGATGTTTGTGGATAAGAGGAAGAGATGTAGGCTGGTGGACGTGCAGTTAGGTGGGGCCGCAGTGCGATGACTAATGGTGCCCGGGAAGACTGTAGGTTAATCCGTGAACACAGCAGATGGTCTCAAACCGTAGTTCTGGGGCCTGGCTCCTGCCTCTCTAACAGCAGACGTTTATCTGGAGAGTAAAATATGCCTTGATAAAAGTTGTAGGAGACACGAAACTAGAAGGGATTGCTGAAATACAACATTATTGAATGAGATTCAGCAAAACCTCAGTAAGTTAAGATAATAGGCCCAAACCGTAATATATCAGGGATGAATACAAGGTCCTATGTCAAGGTTCATTGAAAAAAAATCAGCCACGGAGTGAAAACCAAGGAGAGTGACTGAAAAGCATTGATTGTATCTTTAAAATCCCTGAAGGGGATTGGCTGACTAAAAGCTCTGTATAAGCCAAAGCTATGATATAGTGGTAAAAAACAAAAACGAAACAAACAAACAAACAAAAAAACCCCAAAAAACAAAAATCAAAAAAACCCATAAGCGTGAATGTGCACTCATACACTGACGGAAGAATTCTTCCCCTAAACTCTTAGTTTTTTGGATCAAGGACAGATCCAGGGTTCAGTTCTGGGGCCATCTTTTAGCTAGGTCACCCAGAGGATGGACCCGCAGGATGGAGACAGGTCTGGAAACCATATCATATGAGGAAATGAAGATATGGTGACAAGAAAAGAGAGGGGAGGGGAGCCATGTGGGTTCTCTTTAAATATCTGCAGTGTTACCATGGAGAAGATGTGTGGTTTATTCTAACCCAGAACCAAGATGGGTAAGAAGGTAATGGGACGTAGATTTCAGCTCGGAGTGAAAACTCTGTAACACTTAGGTCTGCCCCACAGTTCATGGAGCTGCCCGGTCAGTAGCAAGCTCCCGTCACAAGAGTCATTCAAGCAGGAATGGGATGACCTCCTGCCAGGAATGTGCAGCCAGATTCCTGCACTGGGAAGGAAGCAGGATGAGGTGATTGCCAAGTTCTAAGATCCCTGCTTACTCTGCATTTACGAAAATACACCCAGCCCACGCAAGGGGTGCCCATAGCTGGCTGTGGGCAGGGCGCACCGTTGTGTGAATCGGCATCTCTCTCTCTCTCATACATGCACGCACACGCACATGCACGCACGCACACAGAAGGGATGCCCGCTGGTGTGTGGGCTCTGTGCTCTGGCTCTCTCCCTGCCTCTTTTCTGATCCCACCCAACCTTGGCCTTGAAAGCAGGAGCAGACTTTCTGCCCTTCCTCTTCCACATCAAAGCACTAAGGCCCTCCCTGGACTTCCCCAGGTAGCGGTCCATGAATTCAAGTGGCCAAGAGTGGAGCGTGGTCAAAATGAGAGGTCAGTTAATGCTTTCTCTGTGTCTTATGACCCCAGGTGCAAATGACTGGCCTAATGAAAACGTGATGAGGTCACCTCCCCCACCCCCCATCCCATCTCTTCCCACCCTCGAAAGGGTGTGACCAGGATCTCTAACATCCGTCCTTATTGACTCCTGGAGATTGGGGGCAGATCACGGACCATTAGAGGTGACCCTCCCAGGCTTGTGCCTTCTCCGGAGCACACTGGAATTCCCCAAGCAGAGAGTGGAAGAAAACTGAGCATCAGTCTAGACCAAGTTCATCCCACTTTGGAATGCCAGAGGCCTGAGTCACTAAGCCCTGGGGCCTGGCTGATGAATTTCACTCAGTGAGCTCACTGTGCTTCCAGTGGACTCCTCCATCTGCTTGGGGCATCCCCGGGGGCTCTTTGACACTTCATGAGTTCCCTTCTAAAGAAGGGAGGAAGCACATCTCCTTCATATGAATGACCCCATCAAGGGAGAGTTCACAGGTTTGGACCCTGAGCTACCTGTTGGCCAGCAGCCAGAACACTGGGCACGTCCATTCTCTTTCTGAAGATGAGCTGGTTGAATTCTGTCCCTTCCAGCTAGACAGTCTGTCATGCGGGGTGGCAATGGTTTCTCCATCAGAATGACACAGCATGCACTCTTCATTTACAAGGGCGTTTTAAATATTCTGGAGAGGAAAAAACTCAGATGATTTCTGTCAAAGTGCTTAGCAGACTATGAAGTGCTGCAGTAGGTTGGCCCTGGGGGTCCGCCAGCCTTGGTTCACGGCAGCCAGAAAAGTCACCAGGTAGAGTCTCAGTTCTCTGGTTTTCTGGCACAGACTGTACGGTCATGTCTGGCTATGGAGCCTGTCTTGGACCCCAGAGGTGAAGGCAGGGCCCCTGAGTTCCGTTCCAGTGGAGCCTGAGACTTGCAGCTGTGTGTCCGGAGTGCCTGAGCCTTCCTGGGTCTCTGGACTGTAAAACAGCCTTCTCAGAAGGCAAATGAGTCAGAGGCCAGTCCTCAAAACCTTCTCAAAAAGAGGCAAGCAGGACCAAAGCATGAAATGCAAAATACTGTTGCTTCCATCTGAGCCACTTTTAAACCTGGGAAACAGAGCCCCAACTAAACCTCCCAGGATTTCAGAGGCTCTTAACTTGAGAGGCTTTGTTTCCTGTCTGTGGCAGTGGACAAGTTGGAAAAAGCATTAGATAAGGAGAGATTACAAATCCAGATGCCCTCCTGAGTAGACCTCTCCACGTTGGCTGTTTTGCACATTGCTAAGTCATGTGCTCATGGAAGGGCTCAAGGCTGGAGCCGTGTGCTGTGAGATCAGGGAACATACAGATCTTTTCCTTTTCTTCACACCCCCACACCACCTTCTCCCGTACCCACTTTTTAAAGGCTCTTTTGCAAAGGCAGTTAGGTTACCGGCACTGATTGGAAACCCCCAGGCTGTGAGATTTAGGTGTGGCCCATCCTTCCAGTGGCCCCCAAGCTCAGTTTCTCCTTGTGACAGCAGGCAGCCCTGAGGTCTGGAGAGGCCAACAGAGGGACAATGAGGCCAGAGCTGGGAGAATCTTGTACCCCTACCCTCCACGCTCTCATATCCTTCTGGAAGGGCACGGAGACCTGAAAAAGCTCTTTCTTCTCTTAACCACAGGAACTGAGGCTGGTGTGAATTCTTAAAATTCCAGGAGTCCAGGTTTGTATTAGTCACCCTCAGCTGCCAAAATGCTTCAAGGTTTCCCTCTCAGCATCAGCCTTATCTCACCAGCATCTGGGGTCTCTAGGAAGGTCTGAGAACTTTCCAGCCGAAAGTCCCCCCCCGCCCCACCAAAGAGTAGGTGTAGCAGGTTGCACTGGATGATTTAGGAAAGAAAGGGGGTCTGTCCTGCTTCCCCCGATGGCCGCGGGATAGCTGGATGACCTCCCACTGTGGCAGAAGGAGAAACGGTAGCAAGTGGGCAGTTTGTGCCGGACGCTACGGTGGGAGCCCACAGCTCTGAATCCCTAGTCTTGCCGACCCGTTGAGCAGGGCCATCAGATATAGCTGTGCTGGGTTTGTCTCGTAGCTCACAGGGAGTTTGGGCTAAAGGGTGTATGTATAAGATCCTGTCTGGTGTTAACATTCCATGATTCTATTTATTGAGTCTCTATGTGGTCAGGGCTGGCCAGCCACCACAAGGAACCCAAGAGAAGTAGGTCCAGGATGACCTATTTTCCCGACTAAAAATAGGTCATAGCATCTGAAAAGCAAAAGGGCATTTATGCGGATCACGGTACAAAATACTTGAAATTGGGCACGTCCTGACAAACCTGGGAACCTGATTCCTGGCCAGGGTGTTGTTCACACAACTCTTTGAAAAGTATAAATACTATTATATTTGTGTGTGAGGTGAAATAAGTAAATAAGCAACATTGTACTTACCTGTTAGATGAAATAAATAAGTTGCATTAAAGTTTATCTTAGGTGAAATAAATAAATGGACAGCATGGACTCCAGGTTCGAACGTGAAGATTTGGATGGGAAATCCGTGGCAGCTTGGAAAGGGAGAGAAGAGAACATGGAAGATTAGACGTGGGATGCAAGATGGGAGAAGCAGGCAGGAGAAAGACTCATGTTGCCCTGGATGGGTTCTGTAGGGCAGTCCTCTCATGTGGCTAGGGTGGGGCTGCAGGGGACGGCAGCAGTTCAAATGAGTCACCTGGCCCATGCTGGAGGGGTCAGTGCCAAGGAATCCCCACCCCCCAACTCCATCCCCGTGAGGCTGTTGCTAAGTTAGTTGGATGCTGGATCTGGTCATACATTCCTCTGATACGTTTTCACCGAGCACCAGACGCTATGCCGGCACTGGGAGTAGACCGAGGAAGGAGACAGCCTTGCCTTCCTGGAGATTGCAGTCTGCTAGTGAAGGACAGTTCCACAAATCGTGCCTTTGTTACCATGGTGATAATTACCCTGAGAAGCAGTAGGTACCCCAGTTGGGAGTCTGGCCCAGGACATGGCTGGTTGGTGGCGTCAGCCCCCCTGCTGGGTCAGAGGGACTGGTTGCTGGAGCAGGTGTCCTGCCAGCTTCCTGCAGACAGCAGGGCTCGCTTGTTCTCCGAAGAAGCAGGCTCTGTTACCTACCCCAGTGCTTTCAGGTTGGAAAAGGAAATACAGAGCATTCGATTTTCCAGCAGCCTTGTAAGGCTCTTGATTTATAGCAGGAGGGCCCAGACAGACTGCAGGTTTTTTCCTCTGGTGGCTCAGAATGACGTCAGCTCTCCACACCACCCCCACCTGACTGGCCTCCATCACATAGAGTGGAGGAGCGATCACGGCCATGCCTTCTCTCTTCCCCTTCATCCATCTGACCCAGTGGGAGTTCCCGGATAGAGACTGTTACTTCTTACTCAGCTCCTTACTCTGTGAACGCTGATCTGATCATCAAAAGGAGATAATTACAGGGGCACCTGGGTGGCTCAGTGGGTTAAGCGTCTGCCTTTGGCTCAGGTCATGATCCTGGGGTGCTGGGATTGAGTCCCGCATCAGGCTCCTTGCTGAGAGGGGAGCCTGCTTCTCCCTCTGTCTGCTGCTCCCCCTGCTTGTGCTCTCTCACTCTCTCTCTGTCAAATAAATAAATAAGATCTCAAAAAAAAAAAAAAAAAGGAGGTAACTACAGTGTGGCCAGATTCTTGCCTCAGGCTGTTTACAGATGATACCCATTTAGCTAAACCATCTAGATGTGTGCTGAGGGTCAGATCCGCTTTTAATTCAGCGCAGTAACTTCCTTAGCGTCAGAGTTTGAGAGGCAAGGGAGGGTGTTAATAGCCCAATGACAAGGGAGCGCACGGAGAGGGTGTAGACCTTCTGCTTGTCCATCCATAAGTCACACGAGTAGTGCTTATGCTGTGAAGAGAGGCAAGGGCTGCCTAGTTGTTTATTTTGCATTAAACGAAGAATAAAGGGAGTCTTTACTACATTTTTGGCTTGGGAGTTCAATGTTCAGCTAAGACGAATTCCTGTAATTGGATTTTTAAAAAATGATTATTGGTCCGTTCCAAAAATATTTGAGGACCCACTATGTGTCATGTCTGGCCTTAGGGCCATGGATAAGACAGAAATAAGGCACTGTCCCGCCCTCAGGAACTCACAATTCTGAGGTGGCAAAAACACATTGGAAAGATAAATAATCAGAGTATAAGACAGTCAGGATAAGCCAAGGACTCTGAGCAACTCAGAGAGCAAATGCACGGGGAATAAAGAAATCCATTCTCTGCGGCCTAGATATTTGGAGAAGGGGGCTTCGTGGAGGACTTGGTTCTCTCTGTTTCCTGTCAGGAGTGACAGCAAGAGACTGGCGTGTCGGGTTGGCCGGTGCGTCCCAGGGCCTCACACGGTGCCAGGAGCACTCAGACACGTTTCAAACGCATGAATGAGATTGTCCCTGAGGTCAGGAGGACTCAGACAGAAGGAAAAGAGAATTTCAGGGAGGTTCAATGCTGGGCTTTAAGAGTGATGTCTGTGGCAGTGAGAGAAGGTCGCTGGCTGGAGAAAGGGAAGGGAGGGAGTGGTATGGATCAGGGAGCCCAAGGCCTGGGGAGCCATGGAAAGGTTTGGAGCAAGACACGACTACACAGTAGGCTAGGTGCTGTGAGAGGCAGACCAGGTCAGCGATTCCTCCACACCAGGGAGCACTCAGCCTGTGTGAAATGACAGGGCTTCGGTCATTTCACCCCCTGGTTCCCGTTGCCACCTGACTGGCAGATGGAGATGGGAATGGGCCAGTGATGGAAGGCTAGACGGGGCGCTGCCGGGTGGCCGGGCGGTAGGTCTGAGGAGGGCAAGGCGCAGAAGGCAGGTGAGGCTTGTGGTCTGCAAGCTGGACGGGTGGGAGCCTGACTCGGTGAGCGGAGGCAAGGCTGAGCGTGTCTTGGATGTGTCTGCTTTGAGGTGCTGAGGAAGGTGCCGAGCTGGTGGTTGGGAAAATGGATCTCGGTCTGGAAGGCCCGTTTTTGAAACAGCTGAATAAAGGCAGCTGAGGGCTTAGAGAGCAAGATGCAGGAAGCCGTTAGCAATAGAGGGATGAGGCTTGCTAGGCAAGCAGAGGTTGTGTGGGACCAGCCGTGCGTCCTCGTTGGGATGACTGCGTACTCGTGTATCTCATCACCGAGGTCCTCCCTCCTCGACACCTCTCCAGGGATGCCTTCTCAGGTGGGAAGGCCGGGGCTGATATTCCTTCAGAGGGAAGGAAGATAATTGGGCTGAGATGGGGCCCTTACACACATGCCTCCCAGGATGGGGGGGGGCTTCGCACCCAGTGCCGAGCTTTGCAGTTGTGAAGTATGACCTTACAGGCTTGCTGCTTGCTTGCCTTGCCTCCCCCTGTATCTTTACCTGATGCAATCTTCAACTAGCTTTTCAAAATTGGTGATTTCTCCTCATTGGCGACAGCCCCAGACTGTCACATTGTGGAATTTTTGCAAGTCATTCACAGATGCTGCAAATGTGAAATGTTGTGCAGACACAAGACTGGGAGTCCTGCCCCGGTGCTCCTGCAGCGGCCTTTCTTTCCAGCAGCCTGCTGGCTGAAGCAAGGCAGGTCCTCACCTCCCTGCACCTGGATTTGCCCTTTTGGAAGTGTCTGATCATCACTCTCGAGCCCTGCTGGGGACGAGATGAGTTCTGAGTAGGACAAGTCTAGAAGGTTCTGTGAATTCCTTGGAAGAAGGTCTTATTGGAGATCTGGGTGAACTCTTATCTCTGGCAAGAGAGACAGCATTCAGACTTTAATTCGAAAATATGCCAGACACTTTGCCACCTTTTGGGCTATAGGGCTTAATGTATAATCAGCAAGTCTAGAGAGCTCTTTGTGAGAAAAAAAAAGTGTGTCTATGGTTTAGTGTTTCACATCTTCTCGTCTCTTTTGGAGTTGAGCTTCTGAGGAAAAGAAAAATCTAGCCCTTGTGGTTATGGAAGAGATTCCACAGCAGTGAAGTAAGGGGGAAGTTCTGTGTGTCTGTGTGTGTCTTCCTGCACAGAAGTCTCTGAGCGGCCTGTGGGAGCTCGTCAGCGAGCAGTGAGCCCTGAATGTGCGCCACGAAGGGTTTCCCTGCTGCCCCCTGGCCCGAGTCCAAGAGCAGCTGGGAGGCAGCTCTCCCCACACGTACACTCTGGTCTGACTCATGGCTCCTCCCACCGGAGCACAGGATGGACTTCGAACACGTGCAGGCCCCAAAGGGACCACCCAGAAGGCCGAGCCCCTGACCCCGCCTCGTGTGGGTGGACTCAGTACCTCGCACTGGATGGGGCATGAATGGGAGGGCAGAGACCAGTGGTCTCCAGTCCCAAGCACAGGGTTGGAGTCCGAACTCAGTCTTCACCCTTGTTTACCTACTTACCGGCTGTGTGAACTGGGAGAAGTGAAATCTTGCCAAGTTTTCTCATTTTTCACCTGGAACACGGGTGTACCATCGGCTTGCTCGTGGGTTGTCATGGGAATTGAGGGAGCCCAGAGCCTGCTGTCTAACGATAGGTTGGTGTTTGATAAGTGAGGGCCCTCGCCCAGCTTTTGTTATTCAGAGAAGAGGCAGGGCCCTGTGGCTGCGGCAGAGGGAGGAAGGCTGGCCAGGTCCATGGAGGAGACAGACTGAATTTTGTTGAATGAATGAATAAATGAATGACTGCAGTGAATTTGAGTCTGACGGAATAAGGAGTTGGTTCCATGGAGGGAGAAAAGAAGACATTCCATTTTGAAGGAACGACCCTGAGCTTGTCCCTCTCTGGACCTCCCCTGCACTGCGTGGGTGTACAGACACCCTCCCACTCCCACATACAGAGACACACAGACCCACACAGAGAGAACGCATGCACTCACACACGCACTCACACACACGCACATGCACACACACACAGAGGCAGGGAGTTGGTGGGAGAATAAAGACAAGGACACCTTGCTCTAACACATTCTCCTCTCTTCACCTCATTACCTTGAGCCCACTTGGCTCCCCCTCCCCCACGCTTCTACAAAAGAGGTGCCACCTGGCCCAAGACAAGGGTACATGGGTCTGCTGTGTCCCCTCCCCACTATGCGGGCTGGGGTGCCGAGGGTCACATTTCACATCTCCCCTTAGTGAGCCTGCACTGCTGCCCCATGGCAGGGGGGCATGGGGGAGGGAAGGATCGGAATTTAATAAAGTTGGTCCGGGCTGCCTGCCCTGTGGAGTCACAGGGCTGGCGCCTCAGCGGTAACTTTCCTTCTGGGCATTTTGCAGGGCGCTGGAATTCCAGACCCGCCTCCTGAGGTGGGAAGAGGCAGGAGGGGCTGGTCTGCAGGCTGGTCCAGAGATCAGGCCCTTTCTTGGCTTGTCCCTGTCCACGTGTCTTGGTGGCACAGGTCCTGTGGCCTGAATGGAGGCCGTAAAGAATCCAGGATTTAAGCTGACAAACATAATCCTGCCCCTGGCACTTTCCTTCCTCTCTGCATGGAGAGGAGCCGGGGCCAAATGCCATCACTCCTGGCCCACATACTTTCCACTGCCTTGCCGGGCTGCTGGAACAGGGCCTGGCTTTGCACCCTGAAGCCGGGGTGAGGAGACATGAATCCCCGGGCACCCAAATAATGGTTCTGTTCAACCTAGTGGTTCATTTGCATCCTGGCTGGACAGGGGCTCAGGCACTCAGGTTGCCAAGATCCTGTGCCCGCCGCCCCCGCCCCCCCGGCCCAGCTCGGAGAGCTCCTCACACTGCACTCCCTGCCTCTAGGTGGTTCTCGGAAATAATTAGAGTCAACCAGTTTTCTTACCTGGAAAACGGACGGCAATAGCTCCGAAACACCCCATTCTGTTAGTTGAGGATTAAGCAGGAGAATGCACTAGAACACTCCTTGTGCGGCTCGCACATGGGCTGTTGCTGTTACATTGCAGTTAACCAGATCTGAGTATAGATTTGGGGCTGGGGACAGTGAGGGGGCTGGAGGCACAGGGGGCATCAGTCCTGACCGGCTGTGGGCTCCTCACTAAGTAATCTGGGCATTATTATACAGTGAAGGAACAAGATCTCTCTGTGTTTTAGAAAGGCCTCTGCTGGCTGGCCCTGTAGCCGATGGATGGAAGAGGGAGATGGAGGCAGGGACCCAGGGAGCCTTGCAAGAGCCGGTGGTGGTCCCATAGGGCAGGGGAAGAAAGAGGAGGGGGTGGAACTAAGAGATTCGGGAGGGAGCTTCCGTAGTGTTTGGGGGCACATCGAGTGAGCACAGGTATCACTAACTCCAAGTAGCCCCCCATTCCTCTCATCCATCTTGGCCTCTTGAGGCCCCCTGTCCTTCTTCCAAATCCCTGGGCCTCTGGGGTAAGCGTGGGGCAGGGACATTGCCGCTCAGTGTCAGAGGTGTGGGGAGGAGAGCCCACAATGCAGTGCGGCAAGAGTCCCCCCTCCCGTGCCCAGCCTCTTCTGCTTCCTCCTGTCAGGGTCCTGACTCTTTGGTCACTGCCTCAGAAAGATGGATGGAGGTGGGGGTGGGGGTGGGAGTGGGCGTGAGGAGCGGGCTTTCCAAGGGCCTCAAGTCATCTGGAATCTTTCCTTTCCTGGCCACAGCTCAGTGACGGTGTCCATCCCTACCTCCTGCGGGGCAGGCCTGAGTCCCTACACAAAGCTCCTCCCTCCCCCTTCTCTCCTGGGGTTTTCTGCCTGAGGAACACCCACACCAGGGGACGAGGCAGAGTGCGGGATGGCACCACCAGCCTCAAGATGGCCAAGGCTCCTCCACCTGACACTTCGGTTTTACTCAAAGCTTAGTGGGGACACACACATACAGGCACACATGTGCACGCAGACATGCTTTGGCGTAAAATCCAAAATCCAGATCGTTTTTAATGTAGAACTTGCAAGGTCAAAGAACACGTTCTCACTTCTGCACTTATTTTGAGAACGCACGGAAGGAGTCTGCCGCACGCTCTGTCCGCGCTCGTAGGATGTAGGAGAAGCCGCCGGGGTCCTGGGGCTCCTCTCTGACTGCTCCTGGCCACGCCTGCCCCCCCCCCCAGGGTCTGCAGGGCAGAGGCAGGCTGCAGAGTGCCCGGCCTGCAGGCCCCCCTCATGGCCGGACCAGGCAAGTAACTCCTCTGCCCCGTGCCTCCTCCTTCCCAGAGCCTGAACATCCAGGTGGAGGACATCCGGATTCGGGCCATCCTGTCGGCCTACCGCAAGCGCACCCCCGTGACAGAGGGCTATGTGGAGGTGAAGGACGGCAAGAGCTGGAAACAGATCTGCGACAAGCACTGGACAGCCAAGAATTCCCGAGTGGTCTGCGGCATGTTTGGCTTCCCGGGGGAGAAGATGTACAACACCAAAGTGTACAAGTAAGGGGGCGGCTGACTCCTGGGCTCTCACCCTGCCTGGTTACTGGTCAACTCTGCCAGGGCGCCCCCCGCAGAGGAGAGTCCTTCCTGCCCCACGTCGTGGCAGGCCTGCCCGTGGCCCTCCTGTAAGCCTGCCCTCCAGGAACTTCCGCTCCTGTGGGAGACAGACCCCAAAAGCATGACGGAGGCAGGGTGAGGGAAGGGTGAGGGCCAAGATGAAGGGCAAGGTGCTCCAGCCAGGAAAAACCCCACCTCTCGGTGCGCACGGTCAGCGTAGTGACCACAGGGGCTGAACGAGGACAATACTAGCCAGGCCGGGGCGGGGGGCAAGGGCAATGCCAGCTTAAGGAGACATGTCCACTTTTCCTCAGGGAATGATTATTCAGAGAAATCTGGACCTTTCAGCAACTGTCAGGAAATTGAAAAATGGTTCGCTTTGACTCAGTTACACGCATCCCAGTTAAACTTACAGTGCTGTTACGGTTTCCAAAGTTAGCATCTCCCAGGGGTAAAGGGAGGCGATACCAATGAGACGTAGAGTAACCTGCCCCGAGGGGTGTCCAGTGAAGGGATTGGGTCCCCTGCCAGGCTGGCCGCTGGAGTCCCTTCGTTGGTAGTGGGTCTCCCTCTCTCCTCTCCTGGGGTAACGACGGTCTGTTTCTGAGTGCTGACTGGTGCCGGGCTCTGCTCCTAGCCGTCGAACCCTCACAGCACCAGGAAGTAGGGGGCTGCTTCAGAGTCGAAGAAAGAAAGTCAGAGAGAGGCAGGAGAGCTAGGATCTGAACACGGGTCTCCAGCTTCAGGGTCTACACTCCTAGAGAGTGTAGACTCAGGACACTACGTCTCTCCTTTCAAACCAAGGACAGGGAATTTTGAAGTCAGGAGACGTGGGTTCCACGCCAGGCTCTCCTTCCAGACCCCTGGGGTCGGGGCGGGCTCCATCCCTCCCTGGGCTTGGCCTGGCCGCCTTTGGTTAGAGCCCCCAGTCCGCCACAGGGGTGAGCGCTGGCAGCCGGGCAGGCTCACCACACTCCTGGGGGTGTGTCGATTCCCACCTTCCTCAGCCTCAGACACGGCCCAGACCTTCCTGGTCGCACAGGGCAGCTGGGAGGTGGAGTGGTCTCGGGCCTCCGAGTCTCTGGAAAACTCCCGCCAGCTGGTCAGCTCCTTCCCTGGGGACACCTTCTCAGCTTTTCCGACCCACTGGAGCCAAGAAAAGCAAACCCCTCCCCTGGCTGGCCCCACCACAGCCCCCAGCCCAGTCCCAGGAGCGGGACGGCTGCCATCAGGCCAAGGCCAAGCAGCACAAGGCTTGTTCAGTTGAAAGCCATCTCCCCAGCTGAGGACGGTCCTGAGTCCTCTTGCTGCTTTCGAGGAGGGGTCTCAGATCTGTTTTGGCGCTGCGCCCCGGGCGATCCTCTCGTGGGCTGGGTTGGAAACCCTCTCCTTGCTCCTCCCATACTCCTGTGTGCAGCTTCCCTGTTCAAACTGGGACAGGAAAAGGCCCCAAAGGGCTGGGAGGCATCCAAGGCCATGGTGGTGGGTGGTGTTCTCAGCCACATTGGGAGATGATTAACTGACGCTGCTGAAAACCAGCTCCAATTCCTGACCTCTCGCCGGAGAGGGCAGGAGGGCGGGCGCTAAACCTTGCAGACTTGTTTTATGTTAGCCTCAGAGGCTCAACTGACCGTTGAGCCCCAAAAGAGAAAGGCACACTGGGAAGTTTCTGCCTCCGTGGTGCTCTTCGGGGCAGTGATGGCAGGCGGCTGGAGGAAGCTGTTCGTGATGAGCTGGGACTCCCAGGGCCTACGGCAGCCTCAGACATCACCTGGTTCAAGCCCTCGGTCTGCACAGGAGACGCAGGGCTGCAGGCAGAGCACTCGGGGGTCCCAGAGCCCACCCGCCCAGAGCCCGCAGGGGAGCCCAGTGTGTTCTCCACACTGCTGCCGCCCTCTTCAGCCCCGGCTCCTGCTCTGCTCCCCCCCAGAGGCAGGGCCTGGCTGGGTGGCCCAGGGAGTCTGGGAGCTGGGGTGGGGCTGGCCTGGGGACAGGGGGTCTGTGAGCCGTGCTGAGAGGCTATGGACAGCAGAGGCCTGGTAGCCAAGTGAGGGCCACCCTGTATGGTCCCTGAGTCTGCGCCTTCCAGTAGCATCTTTCCCCAGTTCCCTTTGACCCTTCCCGCAGCCTGTCCCTGCTGTTGCTGACATCCCTCAATCCCAGGGAGGCCCTTCACCCTAGGGAGGAGATTGTTTTCAAAGTGATTCTGTCTGGGGTGGGGTTAGCCATCTCCAAGTCTCTACCAGGTCCAAAGGAGCTTTGTAACCTTAGACATTCATTCACCTGGGCAGTGCCTGAGGCCTCTCCTTTTGCTCTGTCTGCTAACTGGTGTGTCTGGGGGCCACTCAGGGGCCTCGGTTATCCCCAGGGCCGGGACCATAGCTCATGAGAGCCTCTCGGCTCACCACCGTCCACCCTCCAGGTGGTTCCCACGTGTCCCTCAGAGTCCTTGTGCCCATAGGGCCACTGAGAGTGGAGTCAGTTTCCCCACCAAGGGCTGCTTTGCCATGAGCTGACTTATGCTGTGGTCCGGGGAGCCGTGAAGGCTCCTTGAAGCTAATGACACTGAAACTTCGGGGCCCCATTCTTGGAGCCAGGAGCATTTTGTGGTCATTTTTGTTCTTAGAGCAGGATCCCAGAGTTGACATTGATTTATTGATGGGAGCTCACTACGCTGAGATTCTGCATCTAATGTTACGTCTCAGGAGTTAGGAAGAGCTTTAACGATTTGGTTGGTTGGCTGAGACGTGAACCAAAATGTGGCCCACCGTGAGCGAAACGGAAATGCCTGCCCTCCTTGGTTTCATGCGGAGGAAGGGATTCAAAGGCTTAAGGAGACTGGAACATTGGAGTACATTTGTCAGCTGAGACCTCACCCACCCTGGGAGGGTCCAGAAGACACACTTTCCCTATGACTGAGGAATAAATTTGTGCGGGAAACCCTGGCATTCTTAAGAGCTCCCTGGAAGCTCTTCACTATAGGCCATACCTCCCCCTAACTGGATCCCAGGGTAGAGGGACTAGGTGACAACACGCAGCCTCCCAAGGCCAGACGGACGTGGTCCCCGAATGACAGCAGAATCGGAGCAGGCATCAGAGCAGCTTGACTCCTGCAGACCCTTGGCGTGGGCTGATTGATCATGGTGCCGTGGGCTAGTTGATGACGGTGTTCCCAGAAGTGAAATGGATAGGAAGCCTACTGAATTCTTACTCATTCTAGATGAACAGAAACCCCAGGTTGAGAGAACAAAAATCGAACCTAAATCATAAACACAGAGAGTCACACCCCTCCCCCAATTCCCAGCCCCGAGCCAACTTACAGACCCAGGACCTTTTGAACGAAGGGGAGGCTGGGTCCCCTTGAGAAAGGACCCCAATACACTGCCAAAAATTTACCATGTTAATCAATTTCCCAGCCTTCCCCAAAGGGACCTATGGCCTTTTACCGAAGTGTGCCTTGGGGAAGAGGAAATAACCAGAACTTTACTGGACACAGGCTCTGAATGACACGCTCCCAGGAGACTCACAGGTCACTATGGCTCTCCAGTCGGAGGAGGGGCTTATGGAGGTCAGGTGATCGATGGAGTTTTAGTTCAGGCCCAGTGGGTCTCTGAGCCCATCTTGTGGTTATTTCCCTAATTCTGGAATCTGTCATTGGAATGGACATACACAGTAGCTGGCAGAATCCCTAACAAAATCTGGCTTTTCCCTTGGCTGGAGAAGAGCCAGGAGGACCTTTCATTTTTACTTGCAGCAGCCCAGCTGTGGGTTCTTCCTGCTACCCTGCCCTAGGCCTGGTCACCTCTTTCTCCAGCAGGCTTCCCCCTGGGCCCAAAGCCGCCCCTCACTCCAGTCACTCTCCAAACAGCAGGCCTGAGGCGGGCTGTCCACGCATCCTCCCCAGCGCCTCAACTCGTGTCTGCACCCCCTGGCCTGGCCCTGGTGAATCACTGGGGGGGAGGGGCTGCTGCCTGTGTAGTGGAGGGCTACGGCGCATTCCTGTGAGCTGATGTGAGAGGGACGCAGGGCTGCCTGGGAAAGGCAGGAGCAGTTCTGTGTTTGCTGTGGGTGCTTCCGTCTACATTAAGAGCTCAGTACATCTGTTGCTGGGTGAGGGTGGTGTTCACTGAACCCTGGAAGCAAGAGGATGTTTCAGGCCAGGGAGGCCTGGCCAGTCCTTGTGCAGCTGATCTCCCCCGAGTGTGCTCTCTCGCATAACGTGGGGGCGTCCTGAGGAAGAAGCTGGAGACTCCCCCCAAGTGTGTTCTCCAGTCTGAGGTGGGGGTGTCGTGGGGAACAAGCTGGAGGTTATGTTTCCAAGTGCAGGGGTCTTGTATGCAGGAAGTGGGGAGGGGCAGCGGTGCTTGGAATTATTAACAGCCCTCCTGCAAAGTTCTTCACCGTGGGCTACAGGGCTGTGGGGCACACATCCTGAATTTCCCAGGGTAGTCCTTTTTCCAAAGATTCTGTGTCATCGGGCACACAGGTACACTAGAATTATTCCTAGTCGAAATTTTTGGTTAAGGAAAGAAATTGGCAGCGTCTGTAGGGTTTCACCTTCCTCTACGTTCACATCCTTCACTCTGAGACGAAGCAGAAACTTCCAGTCTGGCCCTACCAAGCAGAAACAGGACCCCATTTCTGCCCCACCCTGGGCCAGCCTGCCCCGGGAGGCCCCTCCACTGGGCCCCTGGCGACGATGCTGCCTGGCTGGCTGTGGCATCTCACTGGTTCTGCCAAGCAGGGACAAGCACACAGACCCCTGGGAGCTGGGAGAGCGTGAGAGGACAGGGTGTCTTCCCTGCCCTCCTCCTTTGCAAACCCCACCATCATTCAGAGCCGAGCTCAAGCCCTGGTCCTCCCCAAAGTCGTGTCAGGACGGCAGCCCTGGGGAGTCCTATCTTCTCCAATCCCCTTTGTTTCTCCTTTAGCCAAGGTAGCTGTCGGTTCTTTTACAAACACACACGAAGCCTTTCCTGTGTGCAGTTCTAATTGCTTGGCAAGTATTATAAACGATCTTATCAAGTAGATCCCATTGCCGCTTCTAATTTGGAGATCAGGAAACCGAGGCCCAGTACTGTTAACCAGTTCCTTACTTACTGGTTGGTTATTGTTTTAGAAAACACTTTGGCTCACCCTGATCTTTATTCTGCCTTCCAAAAACACAGAAAAAGGAACGCTTTACACATAATACAGGCTAAGAGCTTCCCTGGGCTATGCTCCGGGGACACCATCAGCCTCACTGGCTCCCACGTGAAGATTTGCTAATAAGGTCTGTGGCCAAGTTTCATGACCATTTTAATTTCCAGGCAAGTTATACTTTGATTCAGCCCATGTTAAGACTGTTCTCGTTGCTTCTCATTGGATCCACACCTTTGATCTTGTATGTCATTGGGAGAGAGTTTAACATTCAACTTGTTCTGCTCATGGACGCAGGCAAGAAACCACAACCAATCGTGCTGAAATGATCTGAAGGGTTAGGTGAGCAACCATTCTGGTTTGCCTGGGATTGAGGGTTTCCTGGGACCAGGGATCGTACCTCTTCTAGATCCCAATCTGCATTTTGCATTTGTAGGCTTTAGTGTTATCCCACTCCTGAGTCCCTCCTCTCCTAGCATATGAACCGCCCGGGGGAAGGAGGCCACATCTGCCTGTCCAGGTCCTGCTCCTGGCGCCCTGCATGGTGCCCCGCATGGCTGGGGTGCTCAGCAGTGCTCGCCCACTCATCTAGCCTGAGCTCCAGATGCACAGACCAGACCCATTCATTCCCCCCGCCCCCAGGTCCCCAGAAGCCAGGACGGCGGCTGGCCCCGGGCCCCGTACCTGGTTGTGGAAAGAATGAGGGGTGGGTGTCATGACGCCCTGGTCACCCGCTGCCTTCCGCCCTCTGCAGAATGTTTGCCGCCCGGAAGAAACAGCGCTACTGGCCGTTCTCCATGGACTGCACAGGCACGGAGGCCCACATCTCCAGCTGCAAGCTCGGCACGCAGGTGTTGCTGGACCCCGTGAAGAATGTCACCTGTGAGAATGGGCTGCCAGCTGTGGTGAGTTGTGTGCCTGGCCAGGTCTTCAGCCCCGACGGGCCCTCAAGATTCCGGAAAGCCTACAAGCCAGAGGTGAGGACGCGGCCAGAGGTCTGGCTCCTTGGCGCGTTGCGGGGGGAGGAGGGAGGGTGGCAGTTCAGGGAGCAGGCGGGGACCCCCCCAGGAGAGAATGAGGAGAGCTGGCCCCAACTCAGACCACTTGCCTTCAGGGCAGGAATGTAGTAGGATGCCTGTCACGGCTGGCCCCACGCATAGATGCCACCTCTAGAGTGTGACGAGCAGCTGGGCCCCGGCCCCAAATCATCAGCACCCCGCCTGGCCTTCCACCATTGCTACTCTGAGACCGGAGTCCCCTCCGTGGAGGGCAAATACCAAGGAGAGGAGAGCACCTTGTTATCCACTGTCACAGGCTCTGTGCGCTGTCTGCTGGCCCGGCACGAAAGCAGGGGTGGGGAGTCCTGCTTAACTCCCAGAGGAGGACAGTGTTCTGAAGTTGTGGGAAATTCAGCATAATTCTCAAAAGCACGTGAACTCCACTACAAATGTTTCCAAACATGTTTTGGTTTGTTCTGCAAAAAAGAAAGGGTAAAAATTTTAAAAAGCTTTCACCAAGACAGACAAGGAAAACCTGCCATTCCCATGTCTGTGTCACCTGTAGCCCTCAGTCAGGTTCCATGTATGCAAGCAGACCTGCGTGCGTGTTCACGTATGTGCGTGTGCGTGAGTGCACGTTTGTGTGTGCGCATGCGAGTGCGTGCAAGACATGTCGATGTACATCTGCTCACGTAAGTAACACCCCGTGTCAAGGGTCTGATTTCTAGGACAAGTGAACTGTCCCGACCACGGCAGGCTTGCACAGCCTCTGAAACGGAGGAAGCGCGCTCCTCTGTCTTTCACTGAAAATCATTAAGAGGAGATTCATTTTTCGTTTTCCTCCTCTTCCTTTTTTCGATATCCATCAAAGGCTGTCTGTGATGTGCATGTTCTGGAAACTGCTCTCATGGGACTGGTGGGTGGGAATAACACATGGGAGGAGGAGGAGGCGGGGTAGGAAGGGTGGCTGCTCGTCTATTAGGGAATGATTCCCCGTGCCGGATAAAACTCCACGCTCACCTGGACAGGGATGAGTTCCAAGTCAGCTCTGACCACGTCACGGTAAAAGGAGGGAGAAAGGCCATGATGGGGACAGACGGTGTGTCTGCTGGGTCCAGGGCGTGGGACGGGAGGAGCAGCCCCTCCCCGGGCTCACGCCGCCTCATTCTGTGTCTCTTTCCCCTCTCCCTGTCTCTCCCATCTTTCCGCTCTGCCCTCTGCCATCTGCTCTCCCCATCAGCATCTAAGGGCCTGCTCTTGGGAGGGGGGGTGATAGCAGTCATCCGAAGGAAATGGAAAACCCGGGCAGGAACCAGTAAACCACGTTGGGTGTCCTCTCCCAGGCGGGGGGTGGTGTATTTGCACAAAAGAAAAAGTCTTCAATGAAAGGAGTGAAATGAATGCTGTGAGCCCAGCCATCAACCAAGGGGTATGGGAACTATTTGGAGTGCCTTCGTGACTCTTCCAGCAGGCGGCCATCCCTGCCCCCTCAGTCCCCAAGGGGCCTCCAAAGTGCGCAGGCCCACCATACGGCACATGCATGAAGCCAGGCGACACAGACACCCCCGGACAGTGCCGTTCCCCTACCCCCGCAGCCCCACACACTCTCACTTGCCCCCCTGCCACGTGATGTGATGGCCACATCCTTCCTACAGCCTCGGCCCGAGCGTCTGAGCTTTTCTCGTGTGTCATCCAGAATACCAGACCCTACTGTTTTGGAATTCCTCTTGCTGTGTGGTTTAAAGCAAAGGAATTGAGTTCATGCCAAAGGAATTTAAAAAAAAATAAAAGGTTGGGGGGGAGTGAGGCTTACATCACATTTTCCCTTGGTTTCTTCCTTTCCTCCACGGCCGGCTGACTCTGCTCGGCCAGTGCCAGGCTGGGGTGAGGTGATTTGGCACTCTGCCTCCATCAAGTGGGGGGCATGGCTGGTCTGCCCCCTCATAAATGAGCAGCCACCTTTCCTCCCCGCCCCCCATCCCATGTGCTGTTCCCACCTACCGGCCCATATGAGCAGTTTCCAGAACATGGAAGTCACAGCTACCTATGCAAGACAGCTTGGGCTGGGCATCAGGGGAACGGAGAGGGCCCAGCTCCACTGCAAACAGGCCACAGCCAGCAGGTGTCTGGTTTGTTTTCTAAAGCTAGAAGATCCCAGGTGTTTTGCACACACCCCGTCCCTCTTCTCTCCCTAGTGCCAGGCTCAGAGCCGTCCCCATGGTCTGTAAGTCTGGGTGCTATCATTGCGCCCTGCCACGGCAGCCACGAGGCACCGCCAGTGGGGCAGAGCCATGTGGCCGAGTGGGAACCTCGGCTGGAGGATGGAGACACAGGTTCTGGTTTGATGCCTCGGCCCTCAAGGTGGCTGGTGTACTGAATGCCGACAAACACCAGCTCCAGCTAGGCCACTGTGGCCGGGCTATCGGTGGATGTGGTCTGAGGACCACATAGGCCCAAGTGCAACAATGACTCTGGTCTGATCCAACGCACATAGAATGGCTGCGTAGCCACCCCGCTCCCTCTGTGTTGAAGCAAATGAGCATCAGCAGTAACTCAGAGCCTCGAAGCCTCCTGAGCCCCCCCAGCATACACATGCTCAGGTACGCACACACACACACACACACACACACACACACACACACACACACACACACATACGCGTGCATGCACTCTTGTGCCCCCCACATGCATGCACACCCAAACACATACACACGCATACATGCACACTCCTGCCCACATGCATGCATGCACACGCATATGCATGCATGCACACCTGCGTCCACACGCACATGCATGCACAGCTGCGCCCCCCAAACGCATGCATGCACACATACGCATGCACACATACACATGCGCGCACGCACACTCGTGCCCACAGCATGCATATACATACACGCATGTGTGCACACACACATGCACACACATGCATGCACACATACACATGCATGCACACACTCGTGCCACATACATGCACACACATACACACATACGTGCACACACATGCACACACATGCATGCATGCACACTTGTGCCCACATACATGCATATACATGCACATACATACACACATGCGTGCACACACATGCACGCACACATACACATGCATGCGTGCACACTTGTGTCCACAACATGCATACACGTGCACATACATATACACATGCGTGCACACACATATACACACACATGCATGCACACCCGCACCCCCCCCCCCCACACACACACACGCATGCTCGGAAGTTGATGCAGACCAGGGTGTGTGGGCAGATGGAGTCATGTGAGCCAGCTCCCACCTGCTAACATGTGATCCAGTGGCATAAAAACCCTGGTGGAGAGTGGCTCTTATGTGTGTGCGATTAGATAAACCCTACGAGACAATTGGGCTTCCAGGCTGTTGGTGAGCACTTAGGGGCATTCGAACTGTAAGCACGCATCCTCTCTGCACACCTAGGGGTCTGCCTCCTCTGAGGAGCCAGGCCGATTGGACCTGGAGTAGAATCAGGGAGCGGTAGCAGGAAGAGTAGCCGCGTGTGAGCACGGCCCCCGGACAGAGGGCAGGCTTGACCGGCGCGGGGCTCCCCACCCCCATGCAGTGACCATTGTCTCAGTCACGGCCTTCTTGGTTGGGTCGCATGCTCTAGCCCCGTCCCCCTGCTCCGACTTCTCACCAGCCTGCAGAGCAGCGTCAGCAGGGTGTAAGCATCAGTGCCCTGAAGTCTCCCGCAGGGCTAGACTGGAGCACTCTGTTCTAAGCAAGGTAGAACCCCGGTCCATCTGGAATCTGCCAGGTTTGGGGGTAGGAGCTGCTTTCTATAGCTCTAAAGCTTGAGGCTCTGGAGTGAGGAAAGTGCTGGTGGCAAGGCTCCCGAGCCAAGCCTGGGTTGGGCTGGTGAACTCCTGAGGGTCCCAGTGGGCTCCTCCATAGTCCAGGACAGCAGCTCCCGGGGAGGATTGCAAAGGGAGCTGGCAGCAGAGCTGACGGCCCAGAGTGAGCCCCCCGCCCCCCATACATGCACACGACTCCAGCACAGGTACGCCTCTAGCCTGGGCACCTCGGTGAAGGGGGGCGGCTGGAAGGGGGAGTGGGCAGTGACTGCCTGCCGATTGTGCAACAGCTTTTGCACTCAGCAGGACCGTGTGTCTCTTCAGCAACCCCTGGTGCGGTTGAGAGGTGGTGCCAACATCGGGGAGGGCCGAGTGGAGGTGCTCAAGAACGGAGAATGGGGTACCGTCTGTGACGACAAGTGGGACCTGGTGTCTGCCAGCGTGGTCTGCAGAGAGCTGGGCTTTGGAAGTGCCAAAGAGGCCATCACTGGCTCCCAGCTGGGGCAAGGTAAGGAGTGGGGAGGCGTTCTGTGGCCTCTTCCCAGGGAGCATGGCATGGGGAGCCCAGCCCAGGCGGGCTGGCTTCGGGCTTTTCAGGGTCTTCCTGCTTTGCTTCGTCCCTCCCGCGGCGGCTGCTCTATTAGAGAATGCCGGGCCTCTCCCAACAGTCAGAGCTGGAAGGGCCTTAGGGAACACTGAGCCCCCCGTTTTATGAATTTAGAAGCTGAGGCCCAGAGAAAGAAGTGAATAACCAAGATGAGACAACATATTAGCCACCAATGACGACTCTAATGGAGGTCTCGCAGCTGGCAACCCAGTGCTCCCCACTGTCCCACTGAGAAAGCTGGAATTCCCAGGCCCTTCCTCCAGGACAGGCTCTCAGAATTCCCCCGGCCGTGGCCCACCCCAGCACACAAGCATCTCAAAGGTCATCTTACTTTCCCACTCTGGTGTAGCACCACAAACATTCTCTCCCTGCCACCAGAGACCGGGAACAGGATGCCCTCTCCGGATGTCACGTGATGCTACCGAGAAGGGGCCTGGTTTTCATTAAGTGTCCTGAACAGATCTTTCATCTAAGCAGAGGACAAAAGTCTAAGAGGCTTTCAAGTGGGTCATTCCGTTGAGAACAACGATGCACACGTGACATGAGGACATGACAGATAGCTTCCCTTTCTGACAAGGAGGGTGGGGCGTCCTGTCCTGTGGGGAGAGGATGTTTCCAGACTGCCAGACGTAGGGCCGTCGCCCCACAGAGAGGAATGTGGTGAGGTCATTGGTCACAGCCTGGAGGAAGTAACAGCCCAGTGGACTGGAGAGAGAGTCCTGGAATCATAGATGCCCTGCTGGAGAGGACCTCCGTTCATCCAGTCCAACAGCCAAGGCCTGGAGGCACAGGAGGACAAGCCTGCGGTCACCCCCATGGTTAGTGGTGGAGAAAATCTGAAGCCCAAATCATTAGTTCTCAGATTTGGGCTTCTCCCGGTATGTCCACTGTGGCACAGTCCGCATGTATTCAGAACATCTCTCTACCCCACTTCTGACATCCCGCAAGCTTCCTGGGCATACCCTAAAGTTTAGGGGTCTAGGCTGGATGCTAACATTGCATCGTGCCACCTAGAAGCCTTGGTTAAACCGCAGGCCGGGTCTCTTCCTCCCTGGTCATGGTGAGCTCTTCAGAGTTCCCTTGGATGGCGAATACCCCCACGGTCCGTGTCACTGATGGGCTGATGTGTTGGTTTGTGCCTCCCCAAGGCGTGCAGAACAAAGCCCACTCATTCTGAGGAACAAATAAGCCCTGGCTGACATAAGCATTCCATCTATCGTGGGCGTGTGCTCTCTGACCTAGTTATTTCACTGCCCAGAGCAGCCGAAGGTTTCCAGGAACCTGCCGAACTCTGGAAGAAAGAGACAGTTGGCATTTTTGATGCTGTCCTTGAAAGAACCTCTGGATGATTTATGATCTCCCGCCACTCTGGGCAGGTCAACTCTGGTAGGCAGGAAGGGAAAAGTCCACGTTCAGTGTCAAGTCACAGAGCAGATGGGGTCAGTTCGCTCCCGGCTCTGGCTGGTGGACCCAGTGACCACACCCGTAGCTTGGGTGTGAAAGGCAAGGACTAAGAGGCGAGCAGTCTGAGTCCTAGTCCCAGCCCTGCCCCGCCCTTGCTCAGTGACCTTGAGCAAACAGCCAGGGTTGCGGATTCTTCAGGTTTGTCTGGCTTCAGCCTCCTGTGATTCCCTGAGACCTGCTGTTATCACCAGGATGGATGTTAGATCGGAGTCAGACACTTTGTGTTTTGTGTTCCCGGGAGCCCTGCACACCTCTGGACTCCAGCTGTCTGTTTCCACGTCCATGTCCCCCCAAGACCCCATGCTGCACGGGGGGAGGGCCTGTGTCCTTTACCTCTGTGTCCCCAGAGCTGAGTCTGTACCCAGCTCATAGTGCTTTAGGCTGTTTATTCTATGAAGAATGAATGCATGAATGAATGAATGATTTCCAGTTGCATAAGTGGGATCACTCGGTAAAAAAGCTTCGACACTCTGCACCTGGGCTGTCCCATAGAAATATAACATGAGCCACAGAAGTGGTTTTAAACTGTCTCGTAGACATGTAAAAAAAAAAACAAAAAAAAAAAACAAAAGAAAAGAAACAGGTGAAATTAATTTTAATAATATATTTCCCTTAATCCAGTGTATCCCAAATATTATTATTTCAACATGTAATCCATATAAATGCTATTAATGAGATCGTGTCCATTTTGCTTACCGAGTGGGTGAAGTCTAAGGTGGGCGTTTTACTAGAGCACATCTCAGTCTGGACTGGCCACGCGCCATGTGCTCAGTGTGGCTGTATTGGTCGGGGCAGCTCTAGAGCAGTGCTGGAAAAGCCTTTTGCCTGAAATCCCTAAGCAGAAATACATGTGATGGAACAGCCCATGCACGTAAACCTGAAACAGAAGTTTCCGGAAACAGTGCTTACCTCTACAACATGCAAAACACTAGGCTATGTCCTACTATATTCTACCGTGCTCTTAAAACGTGATTGTAACCCACGGAGTTGACTGTGGGTCTAGAGTCCATGACATCACCCCAGGGGGCTGGGCTTCTCCCCAGTGCCCTGCTTCCGCCCCTGGCCTGTGGTCCCCTGGGCCAGGGCTTGTGCTTGGGGGAAGAGCAGGGCCAAAGAGCAGGTGGGGAAGGCATCGTGGGGTGGAGCATTCAGGGGTTAGTCCAGAACCAGGAGCAGCCGAATGCTGGAGTCAGGATGCAGGTCAAGCCCAGGTCAGCAAAAGGAGCCAGGCGCCCACAGACAGTGCCAGGCAGGCTCCGCTGTACACCCAGGCCGGGGGCCTCCAGGGACACCGCCCACCCTGCCGAGCTGGGGGTACAGGGAGAGGGTGAGACACACTGGCTCTCCCATCTCTGTGCTGTGAATGCGTGTGCTTCAGGGATGTGGGCCCCACCTCTGGGGCCTCATCTCCAGATGTCTGAGAGCAGTGTGGACATTTATACGAGTGAGGCTGGGGGGAGACAGGCAGCTGTTAGTTGGAGTCTAAAGCTCTTGCATAAACCTTTCCTCCCCTGGCCGGTCCTGTAGGGCAGTGATTCATAAGCGTTCATCGAGGACTGCTTGGGCTGGGCCCTGGAATGGAGAATTCACGTATTCCACAAACATTTACGGTAATGGTTTCTGCTCCCCAGGAGCTCATGTCAAGTGGGGGAAACGAGACATAGCCTCCCTCAGAGGTCACCTGCCTTCAGCGGGGTGGTGAGATATAAGAAGTGATACCTACACTATATACCGTTTCCTGAGCCCCTGGTCACCGGCCGTCCTCGGGGTCACCCATTCCTCATAATCCCCACCCTGCCCGAGAGGTTATTCTAGCCTTTGACACATGAGGGGGTGGGGCTCAGAAAGCGCCCGTCGCTTCCCAAGGAGACGCAGGCCGCCTCCAGTCTCAGGCCAGCCGCCGGCTCCTCGCCTCCCAGGGAGAGGTCTCAACAGGAAACACTGCGGGTGGGTGAGGTGGTATCAAGCAGAGCCATGGCGGAGGATGGCTCTGAGGTGTTCCTGGGAGGCGGGCCTCTAGTCAGGTCCGCAAAAGGAGAAGGTGCTCTAGGAGGGCAGGGAACACAGCCCCAGATGAAGAACACAGGCGCTTCCAAACGCTCTGCGCTCTCCCAGAGCGACCTGCCACTCCCGTCCAGCCGCGGGCTCTTCTCTCCCGATGGCTCCAGAAACCCACAGGCTCCCGCTGTGGGGCCAACTGCCTGGTTTGCCTCCTGGCTCCACCAGGCCACTTACTTCATCGTTGGCCGCCCGTTTCTTCATTGTGCTGACTGGTGATCTGATGAGTTCATATACGTGACGTGTGTAGGACAGAATCCGGGGCCTAGTAAGCACTCAATAAATATACATCGTTGTTGCCATCGCCCTCCTGACAGTCGTCAGACAAGCCCCACACGGGCTGCTAAGTCCAAGGTTGCTACCTGTTTCTGTGTCCACCTGAATCCCTGAGCTGTGGCCCCTGCTTGCTTCGAGGACCCTGTTTGGGGTCTGCCTTGTCACAGCCTCTCCACTCTGAGGCCTTGGATGCTTCCAGCCGTGGTCCTGTGTTTTAATCAATTTTGTAAAATTCCAAGGAATTGGAAGCTTTACTGTGTGTGAATTGAATTTGTGAATTTGTGAATTTACAAGGAAAGGGAAACTTGGCTCTCACTTACTAACATAAGTTGCTCCTGGTAGTTCATTTTGGCCTTGGTGAGCCTAGATGCTGGGTGTCTCTGGAAACCTCCACAGCAGAAATCACGGAAGGAACAGACATGATGCCTGCCCTCGTGCGGCCTCCCACCCAGTGGGGAAGCAGACATGGAACAGACAGCCACCCGAGGCCTCGATGGGAGGCTGCACGAGGGGGCCCAGCTTAGACAGCAATCAGAAAGTCTTCTCTAGGGAAGTGCCCAAAGCTGAGGCCTGAAGGATGAGCGAGAGTTAGCTGGTGAGGAGGGGAGGAGGATGGGCCGGGCAGGGGGTCCAGGCAGGGGAAAACCTCAGCTCAGTCACGCAGCCAAAGGAGGTGGTGTGGCGGTGGAGGTGGGAGGAGCGGGCAGAGACGGAATGCTAAGGGAGAGGCCAGATTGGGGCAAACAGGCCACTTGGGGATTGTGGATTTTACCCTTCGATGCAGTGAGAAGCCGTTCCAGAACTTAAAATGGGGAGTGACTTGATTCAATATGCATTAACAGCACTCTTGGGCTGCCCTGTGGCGAATGTTGTAGAATGAGCAAGCAGGACGGAGCCTGGAGGCTGTTGCATTTGTCCAAATGGGAGAAGACAGAGCGGGAGGAGCGTAATGGCAGAAATGCAAAGCACCCAGATTTAGGGGAGCGAACAGGTGTGGTGGTGGATTCCTTGTCGACCACAGAGGAGGAGGGGGTACCAGAGATGACCTCTGGGTTCTGGCGAGAACATCAGGCCGGATGGATACCACTTCCCAGGATGGAGAGGGCTGGCGGAGAAGCAGATGGGAGATGATCCTTCTGCTGGCCAGGGAAGTAAAGGAGACAAAACAGACAACTTTTCCAAGAAGTTCACTCTGATGGAGACAAAAGTGACAGGCCAGACGGTGGACTCAGGGCTGTAAGATGGGAGGTGAATGTCTGAGTGTTAAGGGGCAGGACCAAGCGAGAGGAGGATGGTGAATGAGGATCAGAAAAACGGAGGTGGTCCCAGGCAGGGCAGGGACCAATGTGAGGGTCAGTGCAGCCCAGAACTCCCGGAGAGAACTGGGCTTCGATCCATGTTGATAGGCTAGACAGAGGGGAGGTAGCCCTGTGAGCTGAGTGGAGCCGACACTGGTCAGGTTGGGAATTCTCTCTCGCCAGCAGTGGGGGGCTCTCCTTGGTTATCTGGGTGCGTGTGAGAGCAGCTTCCATGCATGTTCACCGTCGGTCACCTACCAGATGATTTGCCCTCTCTGCCCAACTGTTCCCCTGTCCACACTCGGGCATGCCCAGCAGGGAGCACTGGCAGGAGATGGGCTGGGGAGAGGGGGGAGGCCAGGTATCTCTTCTCCCTACAAGGTCCCTGTAGGCTGCTGTGTCCCTCCTTGACCGTGGATAATGGCTCTTAACAGGCGGCCTCTCCATATAGCTTCTTTGCTCTCCTAGGTCGGACGCTGGCATCTTCCCCTCACTCCGCTGGCCGAGGGGCCGTTTCTGTGTCCCACTGTTGCTAGCCTCTGAGTGTTGGACTGTCTGTTGTGATTTTGTGATTTCCTTATACTCTGCCCATACCTTTCTTTTCTTTTCGTTTTTTTTTTTTTAAGATTGATTTATTTAGTTAGTTATTTGAGAGAGGGAGAGAGAGCATGTGAGGCGGGGTAGGGGCAGAGAGAGAGAGAGAGGGAGAGAATCCTGAAGCAGACTCTCTGCTGAGTGTGGAGCCCGATGCGGGGCTCGATCCCAGGACCCTGAGATCTTGACCTGAGCTGAAATTAAGAGTCAGACGCTTAACTGAATGAGCCCCCCAGGCATCCCTTACCTTTATTTTCAAAATCCCTTTTTCTAACTCTGTTTGAATCATCCAGTTTGAGTGTGCCCTCACTTTCCTGCGGGGACTCTGATTCTATAGGGATAGTCACCCCTTTTGGGTTCAAAATGCACAGAGTATTAAAGTTGCAGAGGGAACTTAGATGTCTTCTTACCCAGCTCCTTTATTCAAGGAAGAAAACCAATATTCAGAGAAGCTGAGAGGGTTGGCCAAGGTCGCACAGGAAGTTAGTAGCACATTTGATTTACTTTTAGGAGAGAAGTGAATCCCAAGACAAGAAACAATTCTCTCCAAGGAGAGGAGGCCTGGATCCTTGAGCTGATTATGGGATGCAGTTGGAAGAGTTTTGAGGATGGGAGAAACATGTTCTCACTGTCTAGGACTTTCTTGCCCACTTCCAGAAACTTGCCTTCAGAAGCTGTCAGCGGCACGTGTTTGTTTTCCTCCCCCAGGGATAGGACCCATCCACCTCAATGAAATCCAGTGCACCGGGAATGAGAAGTCCATCATAGACTGCAAGTTCAATGCCGAGTCTCAGGGCTGCAACCACGAGGAAGATGCTGGCGTGAGATGTAACATCCCTGCCATGGGCTTCCAGAAGAAGGTGAGGGGCTGTGCTCTGTTTTGGTCACTGAGCCCCAGAAAGTATGGGCCAGGTAGCCTCCTGCTTAAGGTTTCTAACAGGTGGCATTCGAGTGCTCTGATGATGATCTCAGAAAGGGCTCGGGCTCCGCTGCTGCCACTATTAACGACATTCATTAGCGTGCCAAGTGAGAAAATGTATGGATAAGCGCACTGCCCTTAGTGGCAGACGTCGGGCATCCACTGCGTGCCACACCCTGCGCGGGGACTGGACATGTGGGGTGATCACCACGCAGTCCTTTTCTGTGAGGGGCTCAGGGTCCGTATGTAGCGCCTGTGACACCCTGGGCCTGGTCCCTGTCCGAGGACCCCGAGGAACTACATCGACAGCAGATCTACAAGGTACACAAGGGTAAGCACAATACAGACAATAGTTTGGGACAGAAGACTGTATTTTGGTAACCAGAGGGAAAGAAAGGGGAACTTTAATAGCATTATACCAGAGGCACACCCTTCTCCTGATATGGAGTCTCTAAAAACCTACATCGTGTCTCCTGGCTTTGGGTGATCTTTCCCGTGGGGGTAGCCAGCAAGATGAAGTCCTCTTGGTCTAGCCAATCCTCCAGAAAGGCCCAGCCCGTCCTATTTACTGCTCTCCACTGTCCCATGTATTTGGTTGGGTCCTATGCACCATCTGCTACCCGGCTGGCCCGTCGGAAGAGTTTCTTAAGCGCTTACTTTAAAAATGAGCAAATGCAGACACATCAGGGTACAAAATGGCTCCCCCGTTGGGTTCTTGCTTCGACAGTGATTCCTGACCTTGGCACCAGCATGCCAAACTGGTCAGCCAGAACATGTGTTGTGCAATTCACTGCCCGATGGGGCCCAAAATGGGACCCGAGCAGCCCTCAGCCAAGCCGTGCGCTTGCCTGTGGACGAGTAGGAGCACGGGCCACAGGCCCCCAGCTGTGGGAGAGGCTCGCCGTCCCTAATTATCTGGCAGCGTTCGTTGCAAGAGAGCTGTACAAAGCCGGGGCGGGTGACATGCCACGGGTCCTGGTATGCTGTGGCAGCCTTCCCTTAGGCTGATTGGAGGTGGGTGGAGTGAGGTTTTCAACCCCAATGAAAGACCTAGGCCAAAGAAAGTGATGTTTTCCAGGTGCGTTTTGTGGTTGGGATGACTGAGCCAGGCGGTGAGCTCGGTGATGCCAGTGGAGGCACCACACTCCCAGCACCAACGGCCTCACGCTTGCACGGGCCCTCGGGGCTGCGGCAGGTGCTCCCTGAGCTCAAGCATGAGGCGTGGGAGAGTTTTACACCTGGTCGCCATCCCCTGGGAAGGAAATGGGCAAGGTCACCTGTGAAGGAAAGTCCCACGGGCCGTACGGGTTGTCTTGCCCCCGCAGCGGGCCAGCCTGTCACGTGGCGTGGCTCGGGGCTCCCAGGGGCACGGGCAACCACGCCAGGCTGAACTGGAGACTCCCAGCTGTTACCAAGGTGTTAGTTTGCCGGGGCCGCCATAACAAAACACCACCGACGGGGAGGTTTCCACCATAATAATGTTCGTCCTCACAGTTCAAGGGGCTAGAAATGCAAGATCAAAGTGCCAGCAGGGCTGGTTGCTCCCGCGGCCTCTCTCCTTAGCTTGCGGATGGCCACCTTCTCATGTGGCCTCACGCGGCCTCTCCGTGTGCATCCCCCGTGTCTCTTCCTCGTCTTAAAGGGCACCAGTCATAGTGGACTGGGGCCCACCCTTATGACCTCATTGAACCTTAATTACGTCTTGAAACACGGTTTTTCCAAATACAGCCATATTAGGGGTGAGGGCTTCAGCACAGGAATGTCATGGGGACACAAGTCAGTTCACCATCACTCACTGGCTGATTCCTTATTTAATTTCTTTGAGGCTTGAGGTTACTCCTCTGAAAATAAGGAGGTGAGAGCGTGACGTCCCTGGCTTCTCTGCCTCCCCCGTTCATTAGGAAATTGACTTTTCTCTTGAATGGCTACTAAAGACCACAGACTTGGAACCGGGTGGCTTTCGACATCCGGCCACCGTAAAGCCTCATTCTTCTCGCCACTGGGAGGGAGGAGCCAGGCCCAGGAGGCTCTGGGAATGGCAGGTGGGTTTACCGGGTGACCACCCTTGCTGACCTCCGGTTCACCTCTGAGCTGCAGGCCTGGCCTGGCCTGGCCGTGTTACCAAGCCCGTGTGTGGAATGTGAGTTGGAAAGTGCCCATGCTTCGTTTCAGGCTGACATCTGGGTCGTGTTCCCTCTCCTCCTACCCCCTCGCCTCCCAAAATAGGTGTGGGACTGGTTAACCACAACCTTATCAAAACACGATGCAGCCTTGCCGGACTCCACTGGCTGCAAGTGTTTTGCTTTCCCTATTGACGTTCAGGAGAATGTAGCCGTTTGCGCTCCGCTCCCTTCTTGCAAACCCCAGGCTGCTGCTTTCGAGAACCAAAAGAATAAGAAAAAGGAAATGCCAGGGTTATTTTCAGAAACTTTGAGGAGGATTGACCTTCCCTGGCAACCTCACTGGGTGATCAGAGGCTGCTGGCTGACCCCAGGCCCCTTGGGGTTCCACCAATCCTGGTGACGTCAGAGCACCTCTAGCTAGCGCGCCAGGCTGTTTCCATAATGCTGGCACCTCAGAGTGGGGCCCTGGGCATGGAGAGCTATGTCCTAGGCCATGTTAGAGCTTCATGGCTGGCCTCTTGCTCCTTCTAGTCCACTCTAGAAAATGAGAAAAGGTCCCCAATGCATCTTGAAGGGCCTGGACTCCTTCCAGGTAGAACCCTGGTCCCCGTCTCAGAGGCTGCTCCAGGCCTACTCAGGCTTGGGGAACCACAGAACAGCTTGGAGCCTTGGAAAGGGCTTCAAGGAGAGGCCCCAGCTCACCACTGGTGACCACGTGGTTTCCTTACCCCAGAGTCAACGTGCAGCCACGATCCTCAGCCAGAGCCTCCGAGACTTCCTGTGGCTTTAGGATGCGGGACAGGGATGCTGCCACGTGGCCAACCAACCTTGGGCGGGGGGCTGCACAGGCAGAGATGGACGAGGGAGAGAGTCCTCTGGGACCTCCTAAAGAGAGCCCGGGAACAGGGGCCTTCACAGCGGGACTTGAACTTGGGAGCCCCCCTGCTCTCTGGCAACAGGACGGTGAAACGGGGTTCTTCCATCTCCTCCATCTTCATAGTTCGTTGGCCTCAAGATGACAAAATGAAGTCAGTTTTCAGGAGGTGGTGGCCTAGGAAGGGGGCAGCAGGAGGAGCCATCTGTCCCCCTGACTGTTAGAATAGTCAATAAGGCAGGCACAGCCCACAGGGAATTCAAAAACGGTAACAAACCCGAATGAAAGTCACTCTGCTCTTAGCTTCACCGCCCGCTGGCGTTTGGAGCTTCAGTGCTCCCCTGGCCCACTGGAAGGGTCCACACCATGGCCTCCACCTCCCCAGGGTGCACAGGCTTGGGGGGGGGGCAGCTGGAAACCACAGCAGGGGAGGGGCATGGCCTGTGGTTACCTAAAGATGCCTCTGATGGGTTTCAACACACGCCCTGCCCAAGGTACTGGCCCTTCCTTGGTGTGTTGAAGCTGGGTCGCCTGCCTTCTGCCATTCTGGGATTTTCTCAATGGCTCTGCTCATTTTATTTGTGTTTTTACATAGACCCAGAGATATGGTAGTTGTGGGTAAAGGACGATCCACATCTAAGACCGTGTCCAGTGCCCACCTTTGCCCCAGACTCTCAGCCCGGAAACACTCAGGAAGACAAACGCTGGCCTCCCGAAGGCCAGCCCTCTTCTTGCCTTCTCAGACCCCTTCTATTTCTTCTGAAGAGAGTTTAGATTTCTGATGGGACTCCCCCCTAATGAAGATCATTGCTAGGATGCTGACTAGTATTTCTCAAGCACTTACTGTGTGCTGAGCCCTGTCTGAGCACTTTACATGAATCATCTGATTTAATTCTTCCTCTCCACAAGCCTGGGAGGGAGACCTGGCGTTATGCTGCCCTTGGCTTGTCTGTTTGCCAGGTGACCTCATTGACCTTGGCAGCCCCAAAGTCCATAATAAGAATTGCGACCCGTGCCCCAGGAGTTATGCTGTCGCTAAGGACTGGCGAGCCAACAGCCCAATGTGCTCAGGGTTTCCTGGAGGCATCACGCCTGTCCCAAAAGAATGCATTGCTAAGTGTATAAAGGAAGCAGAGTAAGGTGTTTGGATTAAGGGCAGCATATTTAGAACCCTTCCCCAGGCTCCAGATCTCTCTGCTTGAAGTCACCTAAGTTGGTCCATGCTTTCAGTCCGTAAGACTGGTCATTCATTCATTCATTCATTCATTCCAAAAGTAGTGCTGGAGAACCTAACATTTGTGAGGTGCTGTCTTAATTATCAATGATGCAGGAAACCACACAAACACAGCTCTGCCCTTGGGAGCTTACATTCGAGCGGAGGAGACAGACGTTAAACAAATTGTGAGTTGGCTTGATTTGTAACTGTTGTAAATGCTAAGAAGGAGACGTGTAGGCAGCGACGGAGTGTGTTCATGGCCACTGACCCCAACGAGAGGGAGTGTCGCAGGGTACGGAATCGAAAGGGTGAACCAGGAGCGGCCGGGCAGACGCGCACCTGTAGGTAGTGGGCTCACGTGTGACCTGTGTGACCCGGTCAAGAGAGTTGGGTAGCCGTGGAACCCGAAGGAAGGCCCGCGGGCCTGGGGGTCGGAGAACAGGATGCAAACGTGAGTAGCGGAGCAAGGGGAAGCCGCTGCCGTGTTCCAAGCCAGGAAGCCACACCAGCAGAGGTTTCTCTAAGCTGACGCTGGCTTCTGGCCAGTCAGTTGATGAAGTCCAGAGCGCAGCCAGGAGAGAGAGGAGGAGGTCTGCCTCAGGCGGGAGGTGACGGCTCTGGGACAGGGGGCTCTGCATGGAGTTGAGGGAAGCGATGGATTGGAAAGAGACTTTGGAGATCACATCCTCGAAGGAAGGTTTTGACCGGATATGGGGGGAGAGAGAGGACGGCTCTGGGATTTCCGGCTCGTATAACAGAGTAGATTGGAATCAGCAAAGCACAGCTTACAGGCCAAACCTATCCCCGCGCCTGTCTTTGTCATTATCGTTTCACTGGAACACAGCCACGCACGGCCATGGACACACCAGCCGTGGCTGCTCTTAAGCCGCGCGGCAGAGCTGAGTGGTGACGACACGGAGCACACGGCTCACGGAGCCTCAAATACCACCTGGCCCTGTAGAGAAAGTGTGCTGCCCCGGAGGAGACGGCGGAGCCTTTTGTGGCAATAGGGAACAGCGGGCGGTCGAGCACAGGTTTAGGGGGACGCTGAGAAGATGCCAAGTTCAGACTTGGGGTCTCCCTGGTGCCAGGTGGAACTGTCACATAGGCAGTTGGCTACAGGGTCTCAGAAGGGAGTTCTGGTGGAGAAGACGGTGGGGGTGGGGCAGATGAGATCGGGAGCCAGAACCAGCTGACAAAAGGGCCCCGGAAGAAGTCTCGGGGAATTCCAACATTTTAAGGTCTCTTGAGGCATCCTCCCAGGAGTCTGATTCTGAGGGCAGCCCTCCCCAGTAGTCTCACGGAAGGGAGCAGGGGTTAGAGGCACGTGCAGCTGTGGTGCGCGGTGGGGGTCAGTGCACAGGCTTCGAGGCCTGGGGCTGCCTGCGGGTGGGGACCTAATACGTAAGGTCATGCTGGGCAGGCTGCAGGCACGTGTAGACTCTCAGTGATGCTGTTGACTCTGACTGTGTCCCAGGCAGGACCCCCTGGCTTGGGGGAAGTTGCGACGGGTGGCAGTACGGTGGGGCAGCTCCCCTCTGCTCCCACCTGGTGACTCTGCCTTTCTTTCTGTCCACAGCTGCGCTTGAACGGCGGCCGGAACCCCTACGAGGGCCGGGTGGAGGTGCTGGTGGAGAGGAACGGGTCCCTCGTATGGGGGACGGTGTGTGGCGAGAACTGGGGCATTGTGGAGGCCATGGTGGTCTGCCGGCAGCTGGGCCTCGGGTTTGCCAGTAATGCGTTCCAGGTGAGAAGCCCCCATCTTGGACCCCCCATCCAGTGTGGCCCTACCCCTCCCAGTCAGCCCTGCCTTCCCTGCGCCTTCCCCAGCTACCCGGGAGGTGGACAGCAAAGTGCCCTGGACGGGGGGAGGGGGAACAGGAACCTCATCCTGGCCTCAGCTGTGCCCCTCACAGCCCTGAGTCCTAGGGTGGGTCATGTTCCCCTCTGGCCTCTGTTTCCGCGCTACAGAATAAGGGGCTGGACTCTGGTTTCCAGGGTCCAGTCCGCTTAGAGCGCTGGGATTCACCCTGGGCTGAGGGCTGATTCTGGGGTGTGCTGATGTGCCTGTGCAGAGGGAAGCAACTCAGTCCTACGGGGCAGTGGAGACCACCGAGCCCAAGGCCCAACACCCCAGATGCCTTAGCTCACTCCCTTGGAGGCCCCTCCGGCCAGACTATGTTTCCCAACTGGTGTCTGTACTCACACCTTCTCCCCTTGATTGGCTGGTAAACCTCTAAGCCTTGTCCCATCATCTGTGCCCTCCTCCCGCCGGCCCCTTTCTGAGAGGGACTCCGCTAAGCCCCTGCCCCAATCAGAAGGCAGCAGAGGAGAGGCAAGAAGTGTATTGGCTTCAAAACTCATTGACTTCTGGACCCTGTATCGTGAGGACACATTGTCAGAAGGAGGCTGGTGGGGGGGGGGGCGGCAGAGATGGGAGGCTTGAGGTCTCTTCCCATCTGTACCCCCACCAGCCTGCTGTATAATGATCTGGGGCAAAGCAGCTACCCTCCCATGCATCCCTTCTTCTCCCTGTGACATGGAGTGAATAGTCCCAGGTCCTCAGTGTCCTGGCTCCAGAGACTTTCTCAGTATCTGGAGAAGAGGAAAATGGCAGGAGCCCCCATCTTGCTTTGCTAACCCGACTCCAGCTCCCGTGCCCAGGGGCCCTGTCCCTCGGAACAGGATTTCTTAGGGAGGGACTTGGGTCAGATCCGAAGGCTTGCAGAGCCTGACTGCCCGCCGCAGGCCGGCCGGGTCCAGGGTAGGAGCTGAGACCTGAGCAGAGGCTGCCCTGTGGCTCCTCATTGCAGCATTCAGAAGGACTGGCCTCTGGGAGCCCTGCCCACACCCTCCGGGCTCCGGGCTTCCCGCAGCGTCTCTGCTGATGCTGCTTGGACAAGCCAAGGCACTGTCTGGGGCTCCAGAGAGAGGAAAAACCAGTGCTCCTCAGCAGAGCGCTCGTCCAGCTATTTTCGTTCCCGATCAGCTCATTCTTAAGACACCTGGGCCTCAGCAGGGTCATGACGTGGGCCTGGATCTGCCACTGATTACACAGCCTGTCCCTTCTCGAAGCCCCGGTTCTCTCTCTAGAGGATGTGGGGGTTCTCTAGGTAAGCAGAACGAATAGGATGGATGCATATTGTGCTATCATGTGTGAATAGATTTCTTCTCTCCTGCCAATTCTGATCGATCGGTAGTGTCTCCCCGGAGCACTGTGCTGAGAGCACATGCAGGTTCAGAGGAGAGAGGGCTATGACGGACTAGTCATGTCTGCCCTGGGCTCCGGGCTAGGGACCGAGCAGCAGGAGTCACATGCTGTTCCTGACGCACAACATTGGACAGCCGTTTGACCAAAACCTTAGCTACGCTTTCCCCACGGGGACCAGGGACAGAACCGGAGCCTGAGGGTCTCCCCTAATCCGCCACCAACAAACTGCATGACTTGGGGACATGGCTGTGTGGGCCTCCGCTGTCTCCATCTAAAAAAATGGGCTCATTTAGCTTTAGCCTTGGGATTTTCCCGAGGCTGAAAGTTGACGGAATATGAGGAAGTGACAATGGGGGGTGACACGCTTTCCATTTCTTTTGATTCCTCCAGGAGACCTGGTATTGGCACGGAAATACCTACGGCAACAAAGTGGTCATGAGCGGGGTGAAGTGCTCGGGAACGGAGCTGTCCCTGGCGCACTGCCGCCAAGATGAGGACGTGGCCTGCCCCCAGGGCGCGGTGCAGTACGGGGCTGGAGTCGCCTGCTCAGAAAGTGAGAGTCCCGGAGGGTCACATCCCCCCCTCCCCGCCAGGATCCAAGAGGGGACCAGAGTCCCACTGGATATTCCTGGCCAGGCTCGGGGCGTCTGCCATGAGTGGAGCCAGAGAGGAAAGCAGAGATTAGTTTTAAGTGAGAAGCGCTGGGGGCAGGAGGAACTCCCCCCAAACACACACACACACACACACACACAAGCCTGCCACTTGCCTGCTGACAGTGGGAAGAGAAGCGGGAGGGAGGGACTGGGGAGTCTGGGAGTCTTGGGTTCAAATGGCAGGGCCGCTGTAGACCAAGTGACCTCCGGTTAGCTCTGTCACTGAGAACTCCTTGTTCTTACCAGTTAACGAGGAAGACAGCACCTTCCTCGGGGGCCGCGTCTGAGGCCAGGGAAGGAGAACAAGGACATGCTTGGTGTGTGTTGGCTTCCTTCCTCCCACCCTTCTCCAAAAAGCGTTGCTTGTTTTCACAACTTGGAGACAATTTAGCTTCCTGGTGAGTCCCTGGGAATCCTAGAGAGACTGAAAACATAGAAGGGGAACCCCCGCCGGGACTCAGAACGGCCCAGCTCTGAAGGCTCCCTTATGCGCTGAGAGAGAGAAGAAGGAGGAAGCACTAACCACGCAGCCCTGTGGGCACGCTGCTCTCCTGAGGCCCCCGCGCTGCTCTCCCACCCCTGGCCTGATAAACCCATGCTTAGCCTTCTCCCTTGTCAATCTGGGAGGTGCAAGAGGCCCCGGATCTGGCCAGAGAACTTGAGAGCAGATCCCACCTGCCATTTATTAGCTGATCTTGGCAGAGTTGATTAACCACTCCAATCTCCAGTTACTGTTTTTCTGAGACAGTGGAAATGAAATGTGACAGTGAATATGGGCACGTGCACGGGACAATGATGCGCCATCTTACCGTCGTGGAGCTAGGGGATGTCAGACCTGAGCTAGTGAGCTTCACGCACCCATTGACCCCTTTAGATAGCCTGGCATTTTCGAAGTCTTGTAAGGCGGGCCTGGCCACCCCGGCGTGAGCTCATCTGGACAGACAGTGCTGGCTGTCCGTCCTGTCTGAGGGAGAGATCACTGGCCTCCCCAGGAAGGACATCCGAGCAGAGAGAAGCAGTCGGGGGCCTCTTCTTTGCTTCTTAATTTATTTATATTTGTAATCTACCATCATTCCAAGAGGAAAGTAACATAATATAAACCTAAATAAAATTCAAGGTAGCATAAGAGAAAAGCAGGGTTGGCGAAAAGGTAGTGGCTCAAAATGGAACCGAGAGAGAGGGGTAGAGACCTATACATTTACTGTTGGGAGGTCATAAAATTCACTGTGAGCTTCCTAACGGCCAAGGAAAGAAGGAAACCTGGTCATTAATGTCAGTCACAGTGTCCATGAAGTAGAAACACACCCATGAAATTAGAGAAGCCCACTGTTCTAGATTCTGAGATGGAATTTCTCATGAAGACAGACAGCTATGAGATAAACAGTGCCCTTGACATCTCATGGCAGATGAAAAATAAGTTTCATGGGGCTCCTAGAACCCCGCAAGTTAGGCTAAAGGCATCACTCAGAGTGACGACTGGGGGGGTGGGCAGTGGCCATTTGGGCAGGAACACAGCTCTTGGCGGATCTGGCTTAATGCACGTTAGAGTATTCAGAGATGAAGTATATTTTTTGAGCCACCCTTTGCAATTACTTTTTCTCATCCAACCAGTTCCACCCTGTATCTGTAAGTCTTCCTTTCTCTCTCTTCCTCCTGACCGCCCCCCCGCCGCCACATACAATCCATCCTCATTGCTACCTGTCCGTGTTTTCTCCACTCCTTCTAC
Source organism: Ursus maritimus (assembly GCF_017311325.1). Lineage (NCBI taxonomy): Eukaryota > Metazoa > Chordata > Mammalia > Carnivora > Ursidae > Ursus > Ursus maritimus. Next base: position 69,927,732 of record NW_024423453.1, read on the forward strand.
CTCCTTCCTCCCGCTGTCTCGGCCTGTGACCAGATGCCATTCTTCCAGACTACGTTAGTGCAGAGGCTCTTTGGCGGGATTCCCCACAGTGATGTGCCCCTCCGATTGCGCCCCCTCCCCGAAGCCAGAATCAATGCTGGTCTCCCACTCATACCTCCGTCCTGTTCAAACCCGGCCAGGCTTTCCCAAGGCACTTAGGTGAACACAGGGACTTGCACAAGGCAAGTGTTGTCCAGCCTCATTTGGGGCCACTTTCCACCTCCCACCCCTCCTCGGTGGCCCAACCATGCAGGCTTTGTGCTCTTCATGCCTCAGGGGCCTGGCACATGCTACTTAGCCTTGCAGACCTGCTTCCTCTAATCCCTGCTCATCCTCCAGGGAGCAGCTAAAACCTAACTGCCTCCAAGGAAATCCTTCCTGACCTCCTCCCCCAGTCTGGGTCCCCCGGTTATAATTTCCAACACCCCCTATATTTCTCCTTCTAGCTCTGGCACAACTGTAAGTAAGTAATTAATATGGGCTTCTGTCTGTCTCTCCGGAGACAGCGTAATGTCAGCCTTGTTCAGCACTGTCCAGAGAGCCTAGCGCAGGGTTTGCCTGAACACTTGGGGTGGACGGGTGGATGAATGCACGCTTCGGATAAGCTTCTGGCGGATGTTTCAGATGATAGGGAGGTCGAGGCCCCATCGCATGGCAGGTGCTAAGAGCACAGCTCCCAGGCTACCAACTAACTGTAGACTCCGGAGCTGGAGCTAAGGCTGGCCTCCTCTCAGGAAGAGGAGCGAGTGATGGAGGCCCGTTTGCTCAGCTCAGAGGTAAGCACAGGGGCTGTCCATTGAGTACCAAGTGTTGTACAGACCATGAACAAGAGACTCACCACACCCTCCAGTAAAAGTGTGCCCAGGACACTCTGCCTCCTGGTGTGTGTCCCCCAAGAGGAAGTATTTCTCTACCTGTGTGCCCCCTTCAGACTCTTCAGTTCCACATCCAAACCCCGCAGGTGGACTTGCTTTTCTCTAGAGGCTGCCGGCCCCGGGGGTAACAAGTATGTCTTGAGAACATGTATGCTCCTCGTGCAGCCTGGGGGCCACGGGGAGCGTTCCAGGCTCTAGTGACCTTGAGGGAAGCAAAGCTCAGACCCACACCCGCCTCAGAAATTACAAGCAACTTGTTAGAAAAAAAAGGGTGGGGCTTGTTGCAAATAATTCATATATAATACTTTTGTGAATTAAAATGAACTAGAAATAGTCAGTGGAATAGACTTATAAAGGGAAACTTCCAGTTAATCATTTCGTAAAGAAGCTAAACCTTCTACTAGGATTGTTTAGTAAACAGAGACTGAAGCCATTGGTAATTTTTTCTTAACACCTGCTGTGTGCAGTGTGCTCACTGAGTAAATCAAGCTTCGTTTTAAAAGATGCACTGGGGCCGGGGGCGGGGGGTGGAGCCGGGGTGACACAGTCAGTTAAGCATCGGACTCAGTTCTGCTCAGGTCATGATCTCAGGGTCGTGGGATCGAGCCCCGGAGAGGTGTTGGGCTCCGCGCTCAGTGGGAAATCTGTCTCTCTCTCTCTCTCTCTCTCTGTGCCTCACTTAGCTTGCACTCTCTCTCCCTCAAATAAAGACATATATCTTAGGGAAAAAAAAAAAAGATGCCCCTGGGGAAACATGTAGAGCAACAGTGTGAGTGGAAACTGAAAGGATCTGTTAAGAAGGTAATGGAGCGGGCGCCTGAGTGGCTCAGTCGGTTAAGCGTCTGCCTTGGGCTCAGGTCACGATCCCGGAGACCCAGGATTGAGTCCCTCATCGGGCTCCCTGCTCAGTGGGGAGCCTGCTTCTCCCTCTGACCCTCCCCCCTCTCATGCTTTCTCTCTTTCACGCTCTCAAATAAATAAATAAAATAAAATAAAAAGAAGGCAATGGAACGACACGCATCAGAGCCTTGAAAACATGCAGCCTTTCTGCCCAGCAATTCCACTTCTAGAAATATATTCTAAAGAAATAAGTTATAAGTTACATACACAGATTTACTGCAGGATGTTAATCACAGCTTTATCTTTAAGGGTGAGAATGGCAAGCAACCAGTGTATCTAAAGATATGAGATAGGGTTATGAATTCAATGTTACGTAGCCATGAAATGCATGTGGTAATGGATATTTATTAACAAGAAAATATGTCAAGATACATTTGAAGGGAAACGGTATTAGCAGACTGTAAATCTACATACAGTATTATGTGTGTTAGAAACTCTGTGTGTATCCCTCCTGGAAGGGTCGCACCAAGGTATCCATTGAGCTCGCTCTCAGGCAGCCACAATATCATTGCTGTGGTTTGTTTTTTATTATGGGAAATCTCCAGCCACCCAAAAGTAGAGAGAGCACGATAATGAACCCTCGTGCACCATCAGTCAAATTAAACAGTTGTCAACATTTTGCCCATCATTTTGCACGGATAGCTGCAGAGGTGTCCAAGAGGACTCTCGAGAAGGGGAAGAGGAATTTGGAGCAGCATTCTTCAAGAAAGGTGACCTTGAGAGACTATGAGCCAGCCCCAGATGGTGGTGCTAGGCAGGGATGGGGGTTTGTCCCAGCTCAGGAATCAGAAGCAAAAGACTTGGGAGGGGTGAGGGGGCTCTCATCTTGTTTGAACATCGTGTCTGCCCTCCGCAGCTGCCCCTGACCTGGTCCTCAATGCGGAGATTGTCCAGCAGAGCACCTACCTGGAGGACCGCCCCATGTTCATGCTTCAGTGCGCCATGGAGGAGAACTGCCTCTCAGCCTCGGCCGCCCAGACCAACCCCACCACAGGCTACCGACGCCTTCTGCGCTTCTCCTCCCAGATCCACAACAACGGGCAGTCCGACTTCCGACCCAAGAACGGCCGCCACGCGTGGATCTGGCATGACTGCCACAGGTGAGCCCTCTTGCATCGCCAGCAGCCTACACTGGCCCAACACGCTGCAGGCCTGCATAGGATTCAGAATTGCAGGGTTCCTTTGAGAGCTGAGAGGCCACACATCCAGGAGGCAGGGTCTCCCTACATTACAGGGGGCCCGGGTCACCACAGTCACCTCGCACATTTACTCCCAGCTGCCCCGGCCCACCTCACCTTCCCCAAACCCAGTCTCGTTCTTGCCTCCAGTGCCGAACATTAGGAAACAAACTTTCAGTACCCGATGCTTCTCCACTGACCCTTTGGTCAATGGTTTTCAAGTGCATCTACGGCAAGTTCACACTCTGCAGGGTGCTTGGGGTTCTGCAATTTTGGGACTCTGAGTTCATTTATAAATATATTTGAGGGGGCACCTGGGTGGCTCCATCCGTTAAGCGTCTGCCTTCAGCTCCGGTCATGATCCCAGAGTCCTGGGATCGGGCTCCCTGTTCAGCGGGAGTCTGCTTCTCCCTCTCCCTTCCACTCCCCCTGCTTGTGCTTTCTCTCTCTGTGTCAAATAGATAAATAAAATATGTTTTAAAATATCCTTAAAATATATATATATTTGAAATATCTTGAGGAAGGTAGTGGGTATGGAGACAAGAGTTTTAGGCCCAGTAGTCATGAGCCCTGATCTCTCAACCCAGCCGTGCCTCCAACCAGCTGCGTGATGTCAGGCCATCCGGGCCACATCACCCGGGACCTCCAGCATCCCTGCCACCCCTCAGCCTGTGGATGTGGCCCCAGTGCTATTAGTTCTGCACAAGAACAGAAATCCTAGAGCCAGCCCTAGCTGGAGCCAACAGAAGCCACCCGATTCATGGCCTTGCCTTATCTCTTCTGTTTCTTTGCCTTGATTCTGACTCTAATCCAGAGCCCACTAACCGAGCCTGTTCAGTTTCCTGCTGGGTCCGGACTTGGGCAGGTAGAGGGAACAGAAGAGAGCACACTTTTGAAAATGAAGGGGGTAGGCCCTGCCATGCAACAGGGCAGCAAGCCCCCAAGGGGTCCACAGTGAGTGCCCCCCCGGGATGCCCTCCGTCTCTGCGGCAGAGCTCCCTGCTTCTCACAGGGAGGCCCGTGGGCTGGCAGAGTCGGCCCGTTGCAGACCTTCGCATCAGAATCTGCATTTTGACAGGATCACCAGGTGATCGTGTGTATATCACGTCTAAGTCTGAGAAGCCCCGGCCCAGCTGACCACTAGGCATCCTTCCAGTGGGAAAACATACTGACCGTTGTGAGGGGCACGAGAACTGACATTTATTGACCCCCTTCTGAGTGCCGGGCACATGGAAGCCTCATTCTCAAGGGTAAGGGAATGGAGGCTCAGTGTTTATATGACTTGTCCAGGAAGTCCAACGGGAAGTTGCTGGGCAGGGATCCCCAGCTCGTATCTGTCTGACTCCAAAGTGTGTGCTCTTTCTGTTACCTCTGCTGAATCTTCATCAGCAATCTGTCCTCGTCTGCTTCTCCATGTCACAACAGATGGTCCAGTCACATTCAGATTGGTTTAGGGTGACGCCTGGGTGGCTCAGTCAGTTGGGCGTCTGTCTTCGGCCCGGGTCATGGTCCCACGGTCCTGGGATCGAGCCCGCGTCGGGCTCCCTGCTCAACGGGAGCCTGCTTCTCCCTCCCCTCCCCACTTGTGCTCTCTCTCGCTATCTCTGTCACTGTCTCTTTCTCTCAAATACATAAATAAAATCTTTAAAAAAGAAACAGGTTTAGGGATAGAACTGTTCAATCTGTTTCAAAAGAAAAGACTAGCATAGAACTTAGGGTGTTCGTTTTCCTTCATAATTATTATCCATATGTTTTGAATGTCCTAATTAGCCAAAGAATTTTTGGTCTCTATGTAGAGGCATGTCAGCCTTCTGCAGGGTGGATGTCAAAGAGTAAAATTAAAGTCGTGACCAGATTGGTGCCTGATTTCCTTTAGAGGGTGGGAGCCCTGGGGCTGCGGGGGCTGGCGCTGCCCGCTCTAAGTTGGACATAATTGCATCTCTGTCCCACACGTGGTGGTCCACCCAGACATTACATGATGGGAGTTTCCGTGGGACATCTGCTTGCTCTCCAAGCAGTGGTCTGTCCTCCAAGAATACACATGGTGACACCATGGAAGTGTTTCTTCTGATCTGGAGACCCAGGCATTCCGATCTCTACCCCACCCCACCCCCTGCTTTTCCCGTCATCTTTGCTTACAGATGTTCCAATCGGTGGTTTGGGAGGAATGGGTGGAAAAAACATGCTGGCCATATGTCCCTTCAAGCTGCCTCTTCCTCACCCATAACTGAGAACCTATGACCATGGGATCTCAGGGAGCATAAGAGGGTCCCCCTGCCCCCAGCCTCCAGAGCTCCAGGGGACATCTCCAGGCTCTGTAGGAGGACCTTTGAGTAGGACTTCTGGACCCAAACCTCTGTTGCGTCCCTTTGGGAGTCTAATGAAAGCAGGCCCTTCTTCCACTCAAAAAATATTTCTAGAAGATTTACCATCCTATTTCAGCAGATTTACAGACTGTGGAGCCAAAGTTGAGAGCCCTGGCTCAAATTAGCATGCATGGGGAAAATTATCACTCCCAATGCAATTAATGCTACAATGAGGAAATATGTTCTTTGAAAGCCTTCAAGTGAAACCTAAAGACTGACCCCATTAGCAACTTCCTTGCCAACCAGACATGGAATAAAATGCCCTGAGTTGTCCTCTCTCATATGCATCATGCCCTTGGTCGATGACCCTGACTGTGCCCTAGGGAGCGGGGCCACACCTGTTTAACTGGCACGTCATGTCACAGGTCCCACAGGGTCCAGACGGACCTGGACACAGAGCAGCTCTGCCCCTGCGTGTCACACCGCAGGCAGCCCCACGAGAGGCACTGGGAGCTGGCGAGCAGGGCGGTGGATGCCCAGCACAGGTGTCTGCCCAGCGAGTCGGGGACAGCCCTGCTACCGAGGGAGAGTTTTACTCTGCCCGGCTACCAGCATGTGCAGAGCAGGCCCCGTGTTGGATCAAAGCCCCGCAGATGCGGTGTGGCCTCTGGGAGCCAGTTTTAGGCCCTTGTCACATCCATAGGGCCTTGTTCTGGCCGGAGGGCTCCCAGCACATGGGGAAGGTGGGGTGGAGCGAGCAGAGGCCCTCGCCCTTCATGACAGCACCTCCTGGACCTGGAACACCTCCCCCCCCCCCCCGTATTCTCTGCAATGGGGACAGCAGCCTTGTCCCAGCTGCCGCTGAGCGTCAGCCAGGAAGCACCAGAGGACACGTGGCTGGTGGGGGACAGGATGAAGGGTGACAACATTTCTACCGTGCGCACTGACTCTCTGATTCCGAGTTTCTGTGGGCCCCAGTGCCCTAGGATAACAAAGGATATGCCCAGACCCGCCCTCTTCCTCTGGACTAGCTTGCTCTAGCTTCCACGTATCATCTGCTTCTGACACTGATACTGTGTCTTAGAGGACGAGCTCTGCAGTCTTATGGTAGAAGGCCATCCTTCCTTTTATCCAAATTACAACGACTTCCACCAAGTGTCAGGTCACTCTCGCTCTCCTTAGGTTCTGGAATTTATTTTTTTTATTTTTATTTTTTTGAAAGATTTTATTTATTTATTTGACAGAGACAGCCAGCGAGAGAGGGAGCACAAGCAGGGGGGGTGGGAGAGGAAGAAGCAGGCTCCTAGCAGAGGAGCCTGATGTGAGGCTCGATCCCAGAACGCTGGGATCACGCCCTGAGCCGAAGGCAGACGCTTGACGACTGCGCCACCCAGGCGCCCCTGGAATTTCTTTAAAAGTTTTAATTTCCCCAGTTCTACCCCACAGATCCGGCCCGTTGTTAGACTTCCAAAGGTCAGGGCAGCTCAGCCTGGAAAGAGGAAGTATACCCTTATCACCGATATGTGCCCTCCTGCCTTCCTGGGGGCCCCATCTGTATTTCCTGGGGGGCCTGGGGGGTGTCCTGGCCTCTCCAGCCAGCCAGTGGGGAGGGAGACGTGGCCCCAGGGGTGACGTCCACACCTGTCCCGGAGGTAAAGCACGGGAGCTCCGGGACTGCAGCTAGCTGGAATCTAGAGGCTCCAAACCAGCTGTTTCCCTCCTCGTGTTCGCAGGGGAAAAACTGAAGAGCTAGGGAAAACTCTTAAATCAAGTCTGCAGGAAGCAGGGGGAGCGGGAGAAGGTCAGCCTTACAACAGTCCATCTGTGGACTCCGTCTGAATTTTGTTTAGACAACGGAACATAAACCCATTTCTCTTCAGTCTTTCCAGCCAGTAAACATGGTAACATAAACCCCTCTCTGAAAGATGCAGACATGTTTTAGGCAATGAGTCAGACCTCATGTCTCATCCTGCTCCTTCGAGAAGCCAAAATAGACTCGTTCAAAGTCATCACTTCGACTTGCCACAAAATGTGTCCTTGTGAGTGTTCTCAGGGGGCCCCTGGCTCAGCATCGCTTTACAGAAACATGAGCGACCTGGGAAAAGCCCAAGTTAGGAACTCCTGGCATTATTTTTAGCACGAGCAAACATAGGAGGAAGGGGGAAAGAGCCTCTAATTTCCTCTCCGAAAACCTATCGTTTTAATTCCCCTCTTGCCTCTGTCCTGATTGCCCCTGCTCCCTCGGAGGGAGCCAGAGGCCAGCCCCGTGAGGCCTGGGGGGTGAGGAAGCCTGGGCCCGGTAGCAGGAACAGTAGCGATGGTGGTGGTTACGAAAATACTACTTGTGGTACCACTGTGAGCGGGAGTAACCAGGAGAGTTGACAGGTGCTGAGTACCCCTCTGTTCCCAGCCGCCTGGGAGGTCTTCCTGTGGTTTCTCTGATTCTAGTCCTTGCCGGACTCCTAAGAGCGGGTCCTGTGATCATCCCCTCTTTCCTTTTTCTCCGCGTGACTTGGGTGCCTCGTATTTCTGTTTCCCCATTTGCCCCATGTCCGAGTGATGCTAGAGACAAGCGTGTTCAAAGAGTTGCACACGCCTGTGATACACACGTTGCGGCTCAGGCTGGGCCTGGCCCGCCCGCGGCCGCACACGGCAGCCATCTTCCCTTGTTTATTCTGAACCGAGCGCACCACTTTCCAAGAATCCGCATCTGTTCTCAGTCCTCCGGAGCCAAGAGACGGGACACTGCTCTGTAAACGACTCGCAGGGGCAAGAGCCCCCGGCACGGGAGCTCCCTCCTCCGCTCTCATCCCGAGCCCACAGGCAGGCGCCTGCCAAGCTCCGCCCCTTCCCAAGGCCCCGAGAGCCCCGCTGCCTTTCTCCGTGTCCCGGGCGAGGGGCGCAGACTCCTGCCGCTCACTCCGCAGCTGGTGCGGTGGGCTGGGGCCTCGCCGCCTGGAGTCCGGGCTGTGGAGGGTCTCGGCCGGTCCCCCCGGCTCTCCCGTGCCCACTCTTCCCGCCTTCCCCCTCCCGCACGTGCCCTCCCCTCCTGTTCTTTCACTCCCCGCCATACCCCCGCTTGGAAAAGTTGCGCAGAGACCTGGGAAAGTCACTTTTATCAGTCTGCAGGAAGCGTAGCAAACAGCAACGGGCTGGGAGCCACTCCAGTGCCCAGGAGGCTCAGGAAAAGCACGTACCACAGAGCCCTCAGGTATCGGGCGCACGGCAGGCCCTCTGCCCCCCAGCGCACCTGGCCAACCCCCCAAGGCCTCCCGCGGCGCGTGGGGTTAGTCCCGTCCTGCGGGTGAGAGCGCGAGGCCCCTCGGCGGGGGCGCAGCACGGTTACGGCTTCTGCTTCTGCCCTCCCTCGCCTCAGGCCCGCCCACCCTCTCCTCTTCCACAGGCCGCGCCTTTGGACCACGCGGCCGCTCGAGGCCGCTGCTGGCTGGTGGCGGCGGCTCCGGTCACTGACCTGTAGGCCCTCTCCCTCTCTTTCTCTCTCTCTCGCTCCAGGCACTACCACAGCATGGAAGTGTTCACCCACTATGACCTCTTGAACCTCAATGGTACCAAGGTGGCCGAGGGCCACAAAGCCAGCTTCTGCCTGGAGGACACAGAATGTGAAGGAGGTATCTTTGTGTGGGTGGCTTCAGAAGAACTCCAATGCTCCCATCTGTCCGGGAGCCCAGGCCTGACACCGGACTCTGTCACCCTGGCCACTGCCGACTCTCCCCGTGACCTTTCTCCCTTCAGGGCCTTCCGTGGCTATAGCTTGGGGCTGGGACATGTGGGTAAGGCCTGGCTATGAAGGTGCTGGATCCCCCAGGGTTATGCCGATGGGCACTGGTGGGTCCACATGGTCCCCTGCGGGAGGCCCAAACCTGGCACGTGGTCCCCTCCGCCTCTGGCTGCCACAGCCTCTCTCCCTGTGTTCCAGCACCGAGCCCCCGCCCCACAGGCTCATGCCCTCCGAGTACAAACCCAAAAGACCCTCTCTGAGGTTCCCGGGTTTCTCGACTCCCCCAGACAGGGGCAGCACTCTGCTCACACCTCGAGGAGGCCGCCACAGCTGGTGCCCTCACGGGTGGGCACACCTGCCACCTGACCTGACCGGAGCTCGGGGGAGACACAGCGCTGCTTCCCCATGTGCCCAGCGCTTCGAGTAGTGCCCTGACCTGGTAGCCTCTCCATAAATGTGCGTTAGTCGGTCATGGACACGCCATGCCGTGAAATCACACACACGAGTGGGTTTGGAGCACCTACGTGTGCCAGACACACAGACCAGACCTGAGCCCACATCCCAGTGCTGATTCTCCAGAGGGGGGCAAGATGACCCCCACGTTAAGCTAAACAACCACCACCAGAGCTTTCCCAGGTCAGCACTCACTTCATTCCCAAGCGAATGGGAATGCCAGAGTGGCTAGGAAGGGCTTTGTGGAAGAGGGGCACTCGGCTGGCCCTAAAAGGACAGATGGGATGTGGGTAGAGAATTGGGCAAGAGGCTCCGGGGCCATGAGAGCAGATCGGAAACCCACACGGTGGGGACAGGACGCCCAGCCCAGATGAAGCCGAGATTGGAGGGCTTGGAGGAAGGAAGAGATTTGCTGAGCGTGGGCTCTGGGGACAGCACCCAGCCAGCCAGGGCTTCTTGGGGCACGGTGGGGGAAGGGGAGCGCAGAGGGCAGGCACTGAGGCAGTGGGGCCGGGGTGCAAGGTGACCAGGCTTCTCTCTGCCCCTGACTGCAGACATCCAGAAGAATTACGAGTGTGCCAACTTCGGTGAGCAGGGCATCACCATGGGCTGCTGGGACATGTATCGCCATGACATCGACTGCCAGTGGGTCGACATCACCGACGTACCCCCCGGAGACTACCTGTTCCAGGTAGGGGGGGGTCCAGCCCCGGCTGATGGGAGGAGGGGCCTTTTCCCCGGTGATGGGGGAGGCAGCCCCCTTCCTGCCCATGTCCAAACACGAGACGCGTGCAGGGAGGCCAGGCTGTCTGAAGTGCGGGAGCCCTACACCCGGGGCCGGCACATCAGGGTCAACAGGTGACCTAAGCATGGGAGGCATGCACGCCTGCGGGGCACTGGCAGCCTCCCGAGCCATCCACACTCAGTTAACACCTGACACTTGCAGATCAAAGTACATGTGCAGCCAGTTCGGGTCCTCAGGCCGAGAAGCTGTTCCCCGGACTCTAAGGCACCCCACACCTGCGGTGTCCTTTGACACAGGCTCTGCCCTCCCCACCCCCAGCTCTGCCAGAGCCCTCACACTGCCTTGTCTGTGCTGTCAAGGCTGAAAGCAATCTCATAAAGAGCCATTCACTTGCAAGTGTCTGTGACTTGGGTCTCCCAGCAAAGTTGGCCTCAGGAAAGGCTCTGCAGAGGGGACAATTCTCCCGCCTCCCTGCAGACACAACGGCCTGCTCCAGCCAGGGCCCTGACCGGCGTGGGAGCAGGGGCGCCGCATCCCCAGCCTCCCCCGTCTGGAGCACAGGTGCACTCTGGCCTGCAAGGCGCCCTGGTGCCCTGTCACGTTCCTACACAGCCACCCGGCTTGCTCTCGAGCTGGACCCGCTGGGTGGCAAAGTGGGTGACCAGAAATATGTCATTCTGCCTTGAAAACTTTCCCAAGGGGGCATTCCGCCAGCGCAGAGCCTGGCCCACGGTCCCCACCCTGCAGACGGCCCTGGGAAGAACCAACACCTGCAGAGAAGTGACCACAGAGAGGCTCTGAAAGTCTTCCTGGGCAATTTCAGAGGCTGGAAATCAGACAGCCAAGCACTTTTCCACCCACAAACCCAAAACCGCAGACTTGGAGAGGCCCAAGCAAAGAGGAGAGTGCCCTTTATTTTAAAAACTGACTATCCATGTCTCCGTGCACGTACACGGTGCCTGGGGCTTTATGTGTGAGGGCTGCTATCACTCTGCTGGGTGAATGGGTATCATCATGTGTTCTGGAAATGCCATCTATTTAATAGCGATGGCTCACTGAAAGCTTGATGCCAGGCCTGGCCGTGCCTAAACCCTGTGGTCGCATGTAGCCCTACAATGAAGGGCTCTACTAGTGCTCTCATTTCACAGCCGGGCAAACCCAGATCACATTTGTGTTCCTGACGCCTGAACTACACAATTAGCTAATTAACTCAACAGGAGCATGTCAGTGCCTCAGATGAATGGAAATTTCCCTTGGGACAGACACGGAGCTTTAGCTGTGTGATGGCCCTGGCCTGGGATTCACTGACCCTCTCCGTTACCACATGGCCCTATGTGCAGCCATCAGTAGTGCTGCCAAGGGCGGGAGACAGCCGGATGAGGAGGAAGTGGCCTTCCAGGGGCCTGCAGGCAAAGGCTGAGGCAGGGGCATGTGTGGTCACACCTCCAGGAGCACATAGCCTGGTCCTTGTCCCCACCCCATCTCAGCACATCCTGCTCCCCAGCTCCCTTCTAGTTCCTATCAACAGCCTATTCTGTGCCCCGCCCCCCCCCTGGTCCCCAACTCCTGCCTCTACTAGCCTCAAGCCTCCCAGGACACCCAGGAGAGGGTAACCCCTTTATGAACCCCTCCTTGTGGGAGGGGGTATTTGTGTGAATCACACAGAGGCAGACGGCCAGGGGCGCACACTCTCACTCCTCTGGGCCTCACCCCTTCGTTTTCCAGCACTGGCCATGCCCCCTCTCATGAGGTCGCCCCGGCTCTGGAAGGCAGGGCTGGGCTCGGCGGGGTCCGGGCCTGGGGTGGAGGGTGGCCACGGCAGGACTCAGCAGCCGGCTGCAATCTGCCTCGCCCCCAGGTTGTCATTAACCCCAACTACGAGGTTGCGGAGTCTGACTACAGCAACAACATCATGAAGTGCAGGACCCGCTACGACGGCCACCGCATCTGGATGTACAACTGCCACATAGGTGAGGGCCCTGGGCACTCAGCGTGGGGGGAGCCCCCAGGCCTGCCAGGTCCGCTGCAGCCCACCTTCCAGCAGACAGGCGAGAACGGCCCTGCTTTGTCGAGGAACCCGAGCAGCTTCCTAATTTGGTTAAAGAGCATGGGGAATGGAGCCAGCCTCCCATTTCCACGCACAGGAAGGAAGCTGTAGACACATAAGGCCTGGACGGAGGCTGGGTTTTCGCAGCCAGCTCTGGCCAAGGGAGAGGGCGGCACCGAACCCGGCTGGAGCTGAGGCCATCGCCTCGTTACACATGTGACCTCAAACATGTGGGCGTCAGCAATTTGTGGCCTCTGTTATCGTTTTCCTCTGTGGAGAACTAGAAGCTAGTCAACCACTGTGGCTTCTGGTCACCAGTAGAGAAAGGTTTCCTTGCATTATACATACACTGGAGAACAAGAGGGGAAGCAGAGTTTCCCCTTCTGCAGGAAAAGCAACGGCCCCTGCTCTTGTGATGGCAAAAACTAAACTCACTAGGGTTAGCCACTCCTTTGCTCAGCTTTGACAGAGGACCTGACCTGTGCCTGGCCCGAGGGATGGCCAGCGAATAGTGGCCACCCTGGGGGTGTCACACAGAGCAGGCCCCGGCAGGCCACCTGGGGGAGGGCAGTGGCTCCAGGGCCCCTGAGGCCCACAGCTCCAATGTGGGAGAAGGCTGAGCATCTGATTTGCCAAACTGTCTCCCCAATGCCCACCCCTCAGGCGGTTCCTTCAGCGAAGAGACGGAAAAAAAGTTTGAACACTTCAGTGGACTCATAAATAACCAGCTCTCCACACGGTAAAGCACCAGGTCACCTCCTGTCTTCAGGCCACAGCGCATCTTCCCCAACAACCGCAGTCTGACTGATGGCCACACTCCCCCTCGTCCAGCCCGGCCCCTGCCCTGTCCCGACCCCCTGCGGCCGTGTCCAAGGCTCGGGGGGACGGGGTGTGCCTGTCATTTGCTGGGGGCTGCTGCCTGACCTCTGGAGCCTGGGACAACCTCCAGGATGGGGCCTGACAGCAGGGTTGTGGGCACCAAGAGCCATCTTGTCTGGGACCCCCGAAGCAGCTTGTCCCACTGAAACCACGGTCCACCCCAAGTGGCACACCACCCCACTCAACTCACGACAGATCATTTGCCACGTGGTGGTGTGAGCTATCAACCTAAGGTGGTCAGGCTGAATTCCGTTTTCCTCCTCTTAGGTCACTTCTAGCCAACCTGAATATCTAGACCTCTCTTCCGATTAAACAGACTGCCTCTACTCTATTATCCTCACATAGACAAATAATGCTGCCACATGTTTTCTAACTAAGCTCAGAGTTGGTGCTCCCCCCACTCCTAAATCCTCTTACAAGATACCATTATTCTATTTTCACAGACTTTGAAACACAAAATAATTTAGTGGCATTTAATATTGGGCATCTGGGCCTTCGAAAGTATAGCTCAAGAGAAAACCGACCCACCTGTGTAAGTGACTCATTCTTCTGTTGTTCCAACTCTGTGGGTAACTGATTTAACGGTGCTATAACCAGGGTCCTGGGTGATGAGGACACCCACCGAGCGCCATGTGTCATCACGGACACTTACACATACTTGAAACTTTGAATAAAAAGTTTATGATATGCATCTGTGTTTCATTTGGGCCCCTGCATGCACCCCTGCGCAGCAGAGCTCCCTCGGACGGTAGGTGGGGAGGGAGCCTCGCCCACTCTCTCGAGTTCATGCTAGAGGTGGGTTCCCGGGGCGTCTTCAAAGACCGACTCCTGCCTTCGGACAGCAGCAGTCTAAGGATCACAAAAATCACAAATATGCGAGTCCTGACCTTTCCCGTACTTGTTTTTAGTGAGTCTGTCGGGGCACGGCAGCTGTGTGAGGACGGGATGGGACACCTAGATTGAAACCATCGTAGGAGGCGCCCGCAAGGCCGGTGCCCTGGCCGGGCTCTGAGGGAGGGGCGGTGTGCAGAGTGGACGCACCAGCAGGGGCGGGCTCTTCCCAGAGCGGGCAGGGTGGGCGGCCGGGGCTCACCGCTCTCACCAGGGCACGGGGGCTCCCACTTGTATGGAGAGCATGCTGTGGCCCAGCAAAGCGGAAGGGTCCACCATGACCCCAGAGCACCAAACAGGGCCGCCTCGGCACCAACTCCACCGAAACCAGAAACATGAGTGACCCGAGACCTTGTCCCTGAAGATACCCTTGTCCTGTGAAGGAGTCAACTTCGGCGGCCATTTCAGGTGTTGCCTCTTGGCTTTGTGTATGGTCACAGAACTGTAGCCCGTGGCAGCAGGTAACCGGAGGACCAGGCCGAGGGGTGGTGCCCCGCAGCACATGGCGCAGGTTAGGGTGCCTGGCATGTTAGGAGACTGCGTGGGTGTCATGCAACAAGGGAACCTCCTCCCTCCCCCCCCCCGCCCCCAAACTGGGTAAACACTGGGCAAAAATGCCTTTGAGACCCTGTTGGGATCCTCCAGGCCAACCTAGAGGACCCATTTCTTCAGCAGCCCCAGGTCTAAAATGGGAGACAAACAGCACCCCCTACCGTTCCCTGGCAGACCATTTCATTTTGAAGCAACTTTCAAGTTTTTATTTTTTCTCAACTTCTGGAACTAAACCAAACGAAAGCCCACCACGCCCCATAGGGACACCCTAATAAACCGCACAGGGCTATTCTGGTGCCTGTAAAGGCTTGTGGTATTGGGGCACTGGCCTAGTCCTGCGGGCGCCAGTCCAGGCTTGCTGGGCCTCTCAGGGCCTCAGGGAGGTAGAAGACTCAACTGCAGGCCGCTCTTTCTTCTTATGTTGGAGCCCCAGGGCCCGGGCCACCAGCCTCCTGGCCACGGCTATATTTGTCTGTGGTCTTGCCTTCGCCAGACGCAGGAGCTCTAAAAGGAAAGCCCCAGAGGATGAGGACTTGAATTCATGGCTATGGCTACCGCTCTTCCCAGTGACACAGAAGCCTAGAGGCCATCTGAGACAACCTCCAAGGCCCAGCTGTGCCCACAGCATGGCCAGATGCCCGGGGGGTCCTCGCCTGATCCTGCCACCTCGGCCTCTTCCCTGTTTGGGCCACCTGGGAGGGAAATCAAGTCAAGATGGGACACCTGGAGCTCTTGGACTGACCGGATATTTATTGTCCCCAAGTATGGGGTAAAGGCTACATGGGCCACGAGAGCATCAGATGGCCTCAGCAGGCCTTTTCTGGGCCAGGCTTGCCAGCCACTTTGCAGCCACAGAAAACTGGCCTCGAACATCCCCCATCATGCTTTCGGGAAGGACAAGAGGAAAAAGGAGGCGCTCTCATTTATTTGGCACCTTCGGTGTGCCCCTCACTGCTCCAGGCAGGTCTGCGGGGCTGTTTTATTCACCCCTCCAGTCAACCCTGGACAATCTGCTTATTTTACAGACAAAGGAACCAGCTCACAGACATTAGGTGACTTGCTCAAGATCAACTTAAATAGGTGCCAGAAGTGGGATCACACCCAAGGCTGACCCCTAAAATCCAAGCTCTTCTTACCCCACTGTAAAATACGGTTCCATGACCCTACAGGAAAGATCAAGCTTTGCCCTTAGCAACACCTAGAAGAGGGAAGCACAGAAGGGCGAGCCCAGAACAGAGCAGATGGCAAACAGCTCTCCCTAATGGGGCCCTTCCTCTCTAGGCACCCCTGGGTCCCGGGGTATGGGAGGAGCACCCGTCTGGCCACTGTAGCCCAGCGGTCCCAAGGCAGAGCGCTAAGAACAGGGAATTAATCCGAGGGAAGGCCCCACCCTGCCCAACCAGACACTCATAAGCTCACACAGCCTTCCCATCAGGACACAGCCGGCTTCCTTACTTGGCCTCTGCAAGGCTTTCAGCTTTGACTGCTTGGTTCCCTGCGTGAGGGGCCGGATCTTGAGCACAGAAAAATCCTTGGTCAGGGCTTCAGCGGCTATGGAAAGAAAACACATCTGGAACCATCCCAGTTCGTCCTGGTGAGGCCCTGTCAGGGCCAAAGAACGAATGTATCACCCCAAACTCACCGAGCTGCTTTATGCACCCATTTAAAGCTCGGGGACAGGGCGGCCATGACAGTACTCCCAATAGGCAAGAGACGGCCGCCATCTGTTCACCTCATCCCCCCAGAGCCGCACAGGCCTGCACAAGGCACTTGTGCTCTCTGAGCTCAGCTTCCATGCTCTCTCCTGGGCCGGTCAGGAGCCACAGCAGCAAGGCTGCAATTGTTGACATGAGGGAAGGCAGGCTCCCACCTTCTAAAGCCCAGGAGCTTCGAATAAACTCTCCCCCTTCCCCACTCGAGATCCTCCCGGGGCATGCCCTCACTGCCCGGAGCTGTGCTGGGGCCATGGCACATCAGAGCAGGCAGGTGCAAGCCAGCCCTTCACACACGAGAACGCCAAGGCCAGGACAGGACCTGCTCCTCACACACAGCTCGGGGGAGCTCAGGAGGCAGCCACGGCCACGCCTCACCCAGTGCTCATTCCTTCCACTGCACCCCGTGGCCATCCTCCCTGCCTGCCCTCAGTCAGCTCCTTCCGTGGGGCTGCAGCAGCCTCCACACCCCGGTCCTCCCGCTCCCTCAACACCTCAGGCTCTCCTGAGAACTGGGCCCACACCAGCTCTGGTGTTCAGAAGCTCGTGGTTATGAAAAGCCCAGCCAAGGGGGTCAGGGGTCTTGATAAATACACCTAAAGTGAGCCACGGTGTGGCGGGGCGGCTCGGGAGAGCAGCCGAGGGGGGAGGGGCACCACGGTCCCAGAATCGACACAGAGAGGCTTCATCACCTGGGGCAGACCGCTGCCATTCTGGGAACCCTGGTCTCCCCACCTGTAAAACAGAAGTAATCTGACCTACTTCTTGAGGCTGCGATGAAAGCTGAGTGAAAATGCAGCTGTGGGAACCAGATGAAATTGCCAGCTTAAATTTAAAGGCTTTTTCCTATAAAAAGAGCACTTTCATATGATTTCATCGCACATGCAGAAGCACCCAGAGCTCAGCCTGTGACACGTGCTCAGCAAACCTCACCGGACTCTGAAGCCTCTGACCTGAGGGCGCTGCCCGGCCAGGCGCCTGCGCTGCTGCCTCTCAACTTCCGGGCTGGGCGGGCTGGGCGCGGGCTGCCAATCCACTTGCTCAGGTGAGCCCGCACCCCGGACCCGGGGGAACCTTCCCTTGTCAACGGCAGACAGAGAAAGGGCCAAGGCCACCGTGAAGCTGCGTTACCTGAGGCCAGGCAGGGAAAGACACCAAGCGCGTGCGTGTCATCTACCCATTGAATCTTGAGCCCCTTCTCTCTGTGCCAGGAAGAGGAGACAGAGTGAGTACGAAAGCAAGAGGCGAAACCCTTTCTGTAAAAGGAGTCCCCTCCCACCTCCAATCCTCCAACACTATGAGCCCAAGACAAGTTCCTATCTCCCCTGTGAAAGAGACAACCCTTTGCAGCAACCTTTCTTGAAGACCACACGGTTAGCTTCAGAAAGACAAGTATCACCCCTGTTGCTCGGTAGGTCCCAGACTCCTAGAACTGAGGGAGACAGGGCTCAAAGAGCACAGTGACAAGGGTGAAGAAGGCTACACACAGGCACCGCCACAGCAAGGCCAAGGGCATGGGGTCTACAGTGGAGACAAAGGGTTTACATGCTGACTACACAGGGCAGGACATAAAATAAGCATGTCCGTGTCACTCCTCATCAGCTTTCTTCCTACTGCTCAGGAAAGCCACACTGAGTCTGGGGCTGGTGAGAGGCCAAAAGCAGTTTGAGGCCCCAGTTTCTCTGTGGGCACTGCCTGTGCTGGCTGAAGGAGTCACAAGTGGCCTTTGTGGCCACATCTTTAGGGAGTGAGAGCAGATGAGCCCCTCGTGCCCCACCAACCTGCCCCTTCAGCCTTCCTCAGGCTCAGGGACACAAGGGAGAGCAGTTTGGGAAATAGTCAGAAAAGGGGGGGCATGAAGAAAGGAATCTTTATTTTTTAATTTTTTTCAAAGATTTTCATTTTATTTATTTGAGAAAGAGAGCAAGGGGGAGGGGCAGAGGGAGAGGGAGAAAGAGTCCCAAGGAGACCCCGCATTGAGTGTGGAGCCTGACGCGGGGCTCGATCTCAACACCCTGAGACCATGACCTGCACCGAAACCAAGAGTCAGGCATCTAACCGACTGTGACACTCAGGAGCCCCAAGATAGGGATTTTTAAAAGACTAAGCCGGAGGGACGCCTGGCTGGCTGTCAGTGGAGCATGTGACTCTTGATCTCAGAGGTGTGGGTTCGAGCCCCATGTTGGATGTAGAGATTACTTGAAAATAAAATCATTAAAAATATATATAAAAGACTAAGCAGAAAAAGAGAAAGGAGACTGCAGAAAGGAAAATGAGCATAAATAAAGGGAGGGAGGAGGGAAGGGAGGGAAGAAAAAAAGGAGAAAAGACTGGAGTTAGATCCAAAAAACGTGGGGAAGCAGAAGTCTTTGCTTGCAACATAGCCCCTTGGTGCCCATCTCCACCCTGACTCTGCCTCAGAGCATTCAGGCCCAGCTCACCCCAGAAACAGTTCTTGCACAGAAATGGCCCTCGATGTGTAGACTGACTGGCTGGGTGGCCGGGACATGGAACAAGGGGAGGCAGTGGGCTGCCTGTGTCCTGCATCCCGATGGGGGGCCTGGCTCCTGGCAGGCGTGTGGGTGTGCGGCGGGCAGGATGGAGGGCTGCTACCAGGTGCCAGCAGGACCAGATCTAGGGCCGCCGAATATGCCCACCACTAAAAACCAGCTCTCCTCTTCCGTACAGTCATGGCCAGCAGGAGCATGGAGCCCAGAGCGACCACATCCACTTTCTGCCCTTCCTTCCAGATAGCAAGACACTGGGGCAGGGGCGGGGACGTGTCCCCAGCAACAAAGCCATGTCCTAGCGCCCGCCTCCCCTGCCTCCCTGAAGCCCCGTGAGCACTCACTGGAACTCGGAAAACGCGGCCAGCAGGTCCTCAGTCTTGAATGTTGGCTCAAAGTCGTAGATCTCCACCACGTGGGCAAAATCCTTCTCTCCAGGCAGCTCCTCCGTGAAGGAGGACGTGTCTACATGGATCTTCTCTACCTGGATCTCCTTCTCAGTCAGGTTGTCTATTATCTGGGAGAGATTACACCCTTTAGCAAGGGGAGCTCCGACACACAGGGCTCCATACATGTGCTTTCAAAACCACACACGGAGCCCTGCAGGCAGAAGCAGGACTCACACGGCAGGGAGCAGAGCACCGCAAGCCGCTTCCCACAGGAGCCACACCTGGCAGGGGTCTGGGAAAGGCGGCATGATGGCAGAATGGGCTAGAAGGTGGAGAGGCAGGAGTTTTAGGGAAGGTACCTTACTTTTATGGAGTCCCCATTGGGGAACTGGCATTTACATGCATTACATCTCATAGAATCCTGAAAACTATACTCTATATACCCTCTTTACAGACAAGAGCACTATAAATCAAAGGGTTAATTCTGCCCAAAGATGCAGTCAGTAAGTAAGAGACAGAACTGGGAAGTCCAGGATCTTTCCTCCCCTTATTAACAACGTGATATTAAGCAAGTCTACCTGGTCTCTACCCTTCGTGTGTAACATAATAATAAAAGATGCCCACCCTCCCAGCCAAACACCACAGCCAGTCTCAGGGCAGACACACACTTCCAAGGAAATGAGATCTGTAACACGAAGCTTCAGGTACAAGAACCAGTCTCATGACCAAGGCTTGTAGTCCCTTATGAAGCAATTCCTCATATAGCCTATCTGTTACCTCGTGAAGCAAAGGTAACAAGCATCTGCTTGTCAGATGAGGAAATGAAGATTTAGAAAAACAAAATGAGCTGCCCATAGAGGAGCTTGTCGAAAAGCTCCTACACAGTTAAACGGGGACCCAAATCCACAGCCCTGATCCCCTGAGCCTTTCCCCCTCCACTGTGTCAGTCCCAACTCCTTCAGGCAAGTCCCGGTGCTCCACCCCATGTCTCCTAAGGGACCCCTATCACCCAGTACCCAGCCCTGCTCAGCCAGCACACACCCTGCCCCTCCTCTCCAGGACCCCTGGTCCCCATCTACCCCTGACCACACCCACCTCACTTCCGCCCTCCCTTCTCTGGGCTTAAGAGCCTCATCACCTCCTGTAGCAGCTCACTGTAATCGTCCCCGGAGCAGCCGCCAGACCCCTCCTCTTCCACCTCTTCCTCTTCCTCCTCTGCCGCCAGGCGCTTCTCCACCTCATTTCCATTCCCCTCGTCCAAGTCCAGCCGCAGACTGGACCCGAGCTGTGTGGCCATTTCCAACCCCTCTCCCATCCCTGAGTGGCTCTCAGGCTGTGGGGACTCAATGCCAAGTGGGTCCAGTAGCTGCTCATTGTCACAGTGTTGGTCTGGGCCCTCTGGGTCCTCAGGTGCCTGAGTCATCAACACAGGGAGATCCTGATCGGAGGTGAGGTCCCCAGCACCAACATTTCCAGGTTCCTCCAGGAGCCCACCAGCTGGAGGGTCTCCCTTGAGACCTGGGGTAGAGGATGGTACGCCTTCTCCTTGCCTACGCAGTACTCGGGGCACATACAAAGCCTGGTCCGGTTTGCGTCCGCGATGCCACCGGCCGGCCCGTGCCCCTCGAGGACCAGCAGGTGCTCCGTGGTTTGAAGTGGGCCGAGGACCGCGGTACTTGCTAAATTGGGAGGCAGGAAGGTGGCAGGGGCCAGAGAGTCCATCTGAGCTGGGTAACCTGGAGCAGGAACAGGAGGTGTGATCAGAGCAGTGTTTCAGACATGGTTCACTGGAGCTACCTATCATTCAGGCATGAGGCTCTCGAGTCAGCATTAGGCCAAAACCAAAGCCAAAATGACCCCTGAAAATACCAGAGGAAGGCACTGCAGAGGATGCCAGCTTTGAAGAAGCCCAAAGCAACCAGCTCTCCCTCTGGTGTTATAAACTATATCAGAGAAAGCGGAATCTTCGGGTATACGCTAGCTAAAAGTACTTGCATTTAGGAACTTAGTTATTAGAAAAATATACAACTTAGGGGGGGTCTAGGTGGCTCAGTTGGTTAAGCGTCCAACTCTTGATTTCTGCTCAGGTCATGATCTCAGGGTCATGATCTCAGGGTTGTGGGATCAAGCCCCACATTGGGCTCTGTGCTGAGCACGGAGCCTGCTTAAGATTCTCTCTCCCTCTCTCTAATAAAAAAAAAAAAAAAAGAAATACATTAACACTAGGATCACAGTCACTATGATAAGATTCTTCGAGATGCACATGTAACATTGATGCATGAGGCTCAGGTGTGCTTCTCACATTCCGTGGTTGCCCAGAGCAAACACTCACTGCTTAAACGGCTCTATTTTTCTCTCTTTCGGCCCAAGCATATAGTTGAATTTGCCAAATGAATCCCACAAACGCACACCTCCTCCACTGCTGAAACAGAAGGCGACAGTGCCTTTAAGCAGCTGAGGTGGGGATAGAGGCAGCAGCCTGGAGGCTGCTGGTCCTGGTTCCAGACCAGCTCACGCACCAACCCACAGAAGCTACTGAGGGCCCCCAATGCGTTAAGATACACACCTGATACCCAAGTGACAGATGACTGTCCTTCTCCTCCAGCCCTCCCCAACAGAGAAGCTGCTCAGAAGATCAAAATTCTCTGCTGTCCTGTGGACCAGGTACCGGAGGCGACTGGAGAGTGGGGGGAAAAGAAGTACCCTGGGAAGGGACGGGAATGGGTGCTGAGCAGGAACCTAGGGCCTCACCCCCACCAGGTCCAGGCCCAGTTTACAGGAGGCTTGACACTAGGCTCCCTCTGCCCCCTTGTGTCCCTGGCCGACTGCAAAGGACGCGAGTATAGAGGTTATCACAGGGAGTTAGTGGTACCATTCCATTCCTGTGCTAACACCCTTCCATCTCTGGGTGATGCTGAGAATTAAACAGGAAAGATGCGGCCGGGAGAGGCTAGCAAGCAGGTTATTGAACCCAAAGGCCAAGATCAGAGGCAGGTAGGAACCAGCTACTTGGGAAGAGGGCAAAAGTGGCTCCGCGTGAACCCGCCCTTCCCGCACAGGCAGCCTGGGCCCCCCCTCCACCCACTCCACTTACTTTGACAGCTGCTTCTGCAGCAGAAAGCGGTCCAGCTCCTCCTGGATGCGGTGCACAAAGTCATTCTCGGCGGAGGAGAGGAAGACGCCGTCCAAGCAGGGAAGGGCCAGGGTGACAGGTGAGAGAGCCTGAGGGGCGGTCGGACCCGGCGGGATCAGAGCACAGACCCCGGGCCCACTCACAACCTCGAGTGGCGGTGCCCAAACGGTCTTAGAGGCACCGCGGCCAAGGTCTCTCCTCTAACAAATGAGGAGCCAGGCTCCGAGGCGGCGAAGGGACGTGCCCAGGATACCCGGGCAAGTCGGTAGCGGGGCCAGGAAGGCGTCTCCTGGCCCTGCGGAAGCGTGCACCCTTGCAGGGCGAGCCCCACGCTGCCTCGTCCTCCCTGGGGCGGGCCCGCCGCCCACGCCGGGGGAATAGGCCCCGAGCGGGAGGCCCAGGCGGCGCGGGGTCGGCCCGGGGTGGCGACCCGCCCCCAGGCCCGCACGCCGCACTCACCTCAGCCGCCCCGCGCGTCGCCGCCGCCGCTCTGAGGGTCCCCGGAAGCCCGCACGCCCCGGCGCGCCCCAGCACCACCCGGCCTCTGCGGAGCCACAGCGCCACCGCGCGGCCCGGGGGAGGCATCGCAGAAATGGCAGAGGGGCGTGGTCTGGGTTTTTGGGGGTTTTTTTGCCCATGGGAGCACACTGTCTCCTAGGATTAAGTTCAGCAAACACTTTTAAGTGGCTCCTACATGCTAGTTCGTGGGGTACCAGATTTTCCGGCTTGATGCTCCCTTCCCGAGGCAACTAACAGAGGAATAAGGAGGAAGGAAGTTTCCGGGCACCAAATATTTCACCACCTCTTGCCCATCACTGCCCTTCTTTTGCCCTCATTGATGGAATCTTCAAAGAAGTCCAGCTTGACACCAAGGGGTCACTGACAAGGTGTACCTGGGCGAGGTAGACACTAGCATGGTGACTTGCAGTCCATCAGATTATACTACCCTGCTACATCCACAAGTTAACTCCTGCACCCACCTTAATTGGGGCTTGAAATTCTCGCCATCAGACAGCTCCTGGCTATTACAATCTAGAAGACCAGAGTTGAAATCCTCCTGTGTCCTGAAAGGTGCAGAAATGTGAGCCCGTGATCATCCTGAATCCAGAACCTCAGAGCAAAGCAAGGCCCTGAGCTAAGAACACTTAAGACCCAGGTTTTAATACAGAGATGGGACAGTCTGAACGTGACCTGCAGTGGGATACGGGCAAGGTTATGGGGACAGCATAGCTCAAAAGGTGGACTGGGAGGAGAGGCCTGGGAACAGAAAAATGGAGAAAAATTGAGATGCATTTTGCTTCCTCACAGTTTCTCCTAGAGTATTTCTTAAGAAGATGGTGGCATTATATCGTATTTACCACAATTATCTTTCTAGATAGTTTGAAGAATAAAAAGGGCCTAGAATAAAGACAAAACCCGGTGCAGGGAGAACTCAAGTCATGAGTCTCTTTTCTGAGCATGGTCGTGAGGAGCTTCTGAAGGCCTGACAGGTCCTCTGTCCCCAGCCCGGAGGGGCTTGCAGTCCCTGAGGGGGCTGAGGATGGGAGAGTGGCAGGAAGAACAAGAGAGACACCCTTTTGGTTTCTGACCCCACCAGCCCCACCCACTCCACACAAGCTCGAATGAAATGGGAGCAGGCCTGGAGAGAATGCCTGTTTCTCTGACCAGGCTTCCCCGACCAGGAGGCGTGAGGCTGGGAGGGGCCAGATGTGACCTGGGAGAAATATGCCTGGGGTCTCAGAAAACAAAGGCCCAACTTTCTCCACAAAGTGGCTATCTCTCCCCAAAACCGAGGGACAAATCAAAAACCCAGGAAACAAGCCATGCCCCCACCTCTTTAGAGCTGGTCCGCAGTACAGATGTTCAACACATTGAGAGACGGTAAAAACAAAGCTCCTAGAGGAAGGCTGCCCCGGAATCGCTTCTACCACACTCTCGTCAGGCGGCTCAGGGGCTAAACAGAAGCGCCAGCATGCAGGCCTCCACCACGGGTGGAACTTATGAAGGGACGCTTGGATAAACGCGGAAGGGAGTCAAAGTGCTTCTACCTACACTATTTTGGGACAATATCAGGTGAGGATAAAATGGGCCCTATTACTCAGAGGTCAGTAAACTGCACAAAAAGCAGCACAAAGGATAGACAGAATTTCTACAGCCAAAAAAACCCAAAACCAAGAAGAAAAGCATATAGCAGGGAAAAGAGCAGAGCATAGATGGTAAGAGTATACTGGAAGATTCTCTTGAGAAAAGAGAATAAAATTCCAGTTAATAACTGCTTCACATTCCCAAGGAAATCAAAGAAAGCCTGATTTCCATGTCGCAGCGGATAAACCGACAGACTGAGATGAAAGAGAACTGTCAGAGCCACGGAAAGATGTAACAGAGGCAATGACGTTCATCACAGAAGCAGCGAAAACTGGAGCCGACGAAGCAGTGCCGCCGAGTAAATGCTGGTGGAAAAGAAGACAACTATTTACAGAAAGCTTGCCGTATAAACTGCACTCATTAAATCCTCACAGCAGCCCTTCCAGATGGAGACTGTTGCCTACTGTACAAGAGTAACTCAGGTTTAGCCAGGGACACCCAACGACCCAGTGCGGAGTTGGAACTCACTCAAATCTAGCCCTGGCCTGACTGCCACACCCATGCTCCCCGAACAGCGAACAGCGCCGGATAAAGACTCTCCATCTTTAGAATGTCAGTAGAATTGTCTTGGTGGCCGGGAGCCAGATGCAGAAACCAGGAATGAAATAAATCTGATGAATCCAATCAGTTGGAGAAGCATGCTAGTATAGTATATAGCACAGCTATAGAATTTTACCCAAAACGGGAGGTATGATTGAAAGATTATGAAAGAACTGAATGCAGGGGACGCGGGGTCCCAAACAGTCCCATCTGAAGCGATGGACCTAGAGTTCCCTCCTGCCGTGTTCTCTTTGTGTTTAAGGTGAAGTTTGGGAATATCCAGTTTATGACTGTTATCGAAAGTCCTTGTAATGTTTGCACGGTTTGGCATACTGGAGAATCTAACACATTAGGTGGTGATTACAAT
Source organism: Ursus maritimus (assembly GCF_017311325.1). Classification (NCBI taxonomy): domain Eukaryota; kingdom Metazoa; phylum Chordata; class Mammalia; order Carnivora; family Ursidae; genus Ursus; species Ursus maritimus. The sequence goes on from NW_024423453.1 coordinate 69,953,129, forward strand.
TTAAAAAGTGAAATGAATCTCAGAGTCACAATTTTAAATGGGTAGATGTAATGATGTGGAGAACAAAGGCAAAAGAAAGGGAGATAAAATTAAATTTCCTTACAACTTACAACCTGTTGACAAATACTTGAGACAGGCAGAGTAAGACATTCCTCCGGGACCTCACAACTGTCTTAATGTTAATGCTTTGCTAGAGGCTTGACAATAGCTTAGGCCTCCAGGATCCTATAAGTCTTCTTCAGTATATGAAAATCCTTTTGGAAACTTTGGTCTTTACCCTTCACCCCTAACTTAAAAGTATATAGTCAGAGCACCTGGGTAGCTCAGTGGGTTAAGCGTCTGCCTTTGACTCAGGTCATGATCCCGGGGTCCTGGGATTGACCCTGCATTGGGCTCCCTGCTCAGGAGGGAGCCCGCTTCTCCCTCTCCCTTGGTCTGTGGCTCCCCCTGCTTGTGCACTCTCTCTCTGTCAAATAAATAAAGAAAACATTTTTATTTTTTTTTAAAAGATTTTATTTATTTATTTGACAGAGAGACAGCCAGTGAGAGAGGGAACACAGCAGGGGGAGTGTGAGAGGAAGAAGCAGGCTCCCAGCAGAGGAGCCTGATGTGGAGCTCGATTCCGGAACGCCGGGATCACGCCCTGAGCCGAAGGCAGACACTTAACGACTGCGCCACCCAGGCGCCCCAAAGAAAACATTTTTAAAAATAAGAGTATATAATCAATAGCTCCTCACAATCCCAGTATAGCTCTTCCTGCCCATGGGTCCTGTCCTGGTACTTTAATAAAAACACTTTTTTGCACCAAAAAGTCTCAAGAATTCTTTCTTGACCATTTGCTCCCAACCCATATCACATCAGTTAAGAGTATTTGACTAAGTTGGCAAACAGTATTATAATATTAAAGAGGGCTGGATTTAGAGTATTTTAAGATCAACAAGAGTTGTCCAAGTACAGCACAGAGAAATGTTTTGCTTTATAGCCCACAAAGTCATCCGTTTAATATGCATAAAAAAGTGAGGACTTCTGGAATATGGAGTAGATGTACTTTTTCCTATTCCTCTCACTAAATACAACTAATAACCCTGGACATTATATATAAAATGAACATAAGGAGACTGAAAGGTGGAGAGAGGAAGGCAGACCAGCTAGGGACCTCAGGATTCAAGGAAAAACGAAATGGTAAATTTCCTAGGTTTTCTTTATGCCTCAAATTCCCAGACTTGGAGCTTGAAGCCAGCAATCCAGAAACATCAAAAGACACAGACAAACAAAACAAAACAAAAAAACATAACAAAAACCTTTTTTCTCTCAGGGCAGGCTAGCAAGAAAGAAAACTTTCGGACAATAACTGTTCTACCCCAGCCAAACGCTGTCCTCACTCAAACCAGCAAAACATAATAGGAGCCTAGACTGTCACCTTCATCAACTTGTGACAGAGTGCCACAACCTTCCCGCCAAGACAATGCCAGAGAAGGCCCAGTAGGGAACTGGGACTTTCATGCTCTCCAGGCAGTAATGAGACCTGGGCCCTGCCTACAGTCAGTAGAGACCACAAGAGAACCTAACTTTCACCCCCACCCAGCAGTAAAAAAAGCACCCTCCTCATCACCCTCCCCACTGGAGTGCTGTCATAGGAGGCCTAGTGGACAGTAGGACTTTCATACCACCCAGAAATCAAGAGACCACCTCATCCTCATGGTGTCAGTGGAAGCCATGTGGGGAGAAGCAAGGCACTTCTATCTCTCCCAGCCAGGAAAGTGTCCCTGGAGGTCTGCTGGGAAGTCAGAATCCCCACCCCCACCCAGCAATAACGAGAAACCCCCACCTCGGGTGTCAATGGCAGATGAGTGGAGAACCTGGATTTTAGACCTCACCTGGCAGTAACAAGGCAAGCCCGCCATGCCCCTGCCAGAATGGTGTCCAAAAGAGACAGCTAAAACAGAGATACAATTAAGATCCAGAATCTCGTAACACCCAAATGTCCAGAATTCAATCAGAAATAACTTGCGATACCAAATATTAGAAAGACCTCAGACTCCATGAAGAAAAGGCAATTGCGATGCCAGAAATGTTACATTATCTGACAAAGATTTTAAAGGAGCCAAGATAGAAATGCGTCAACAGGGACACCTGGGTAGCTCAGTCGGTTAAGCACCTGCCTTCGGCTTAGGTCATGATCCCAGGGTTGTGAGAACCCCACTTCAGGCTCCCTGCTCAGTGGGGAGTCTTCTTCTCCCTCTCCCTCTGCCCCTTCTCACTCCCCACTTCTGCTCTCTCTCTCTCTCTCAAATAAATAAAATCTTAAAAAAAGAAAAAAGAAATGCTTCAACAAGCAATTGTGAACACATTTGAACTAAATGAAAAATAAATAGTCTCAGCTAAGGCATAGAACATGTAAAGAAGAACCAAAAGTAAATTTTAGAATTGAAAAATACAATAATGAAAATAAAAAACCCAGTAGCAGAATGGAAGAGGAAAAGGAAAGAACCTATGAACTAGAAGATAAAACAATAGAAATTACCCAGTCTGAACAACAGAGAGTAAAAAGACTGAAAACAAAAATGAACAGAGACTAAAGGATCTCTGAGACTTTAACAAAATGATTTTATATTCATTTTATCGGAGTCCTAGGGAGGAGAAAGAGGGTGATGTGGAAAAAGTGGTCAAAACAATGGCTGAAAACCTCTGAAATTTGGGGGAAAATCCACTTGGAAATTTGCAAAGGGTCAATTTACCAAGAAAACATAGCAATCAAATTCGAAGAAGAAATCAAGACAATCTCAGATAAAGGAAGAGTAAGAGAATTTGTTGCCAGGAGACCTACCCCAAAAGAATAACTAAAAGAAGTCCTCTAAATAGAAAAGAAACAATAAAATAAAGAATCTTAGAACATTACAATGGAGAAAAGAATACAGTAAGCAAAAACATAAGTAATACACTAGACTTGCTTTCTCTTCCTGAATCTTCTAAATTGTGCTTGATGGCTAAAGCAAAAATTACAACTATCTAATGGTTCTAAATGTATGTAGAGGAAATATTTAAGACAATTGACTATAAATGGAGGAGGTTAAAAGGACATAAAGGGAGGTAAGGTTTCTATACTTTGTTCAAATTGGTAAACTGAGAACACCAGAAGACTGTGATAAGTTATGTGATACTTAAAGCAACCATTAAAAACAGCTATATAAAGAGACATTTAAAAAATACCATTGGTAAATCAATACGGAATTCAAGTAACCCACAGAAAGGCAGGAAAAAGAAAACAGAAATAAAAAACAAAGAAAACAGGACGCCTGGGTGGCTCAGTGGGTTAAGCATCCAACTCTTGATTTTGGCTCAGGTCATGATCTCAGGGTTGTGAGATCGAGCCCCACATTGGGCTCCACACTGGGCTAGGAGCCTGCTTAGATTCTTTCTCTCCATTTCCCTCTGCTCCCCCGCCCCCATCTAAATACACACACACACCCACACACACACACACAGAAAGCATAGTAAAATAGCAGACTTAGACCCTAAAATATCACTAATTACACTAAATATAAATGTTCTAAATACACCAATTAAAAGACAATCTTGTCAAAGTCAATTTAAAACCATGATTCAACTATATGCTATCTGCAAGAAGCTTACTTCAAATAGAAAAAATATAGGCAGGTTGAAAGTAAAAGAATGGAAAAAGATCTATCATGCAAACGGTAATCAAAGGAAAGTAGGTGGCTATATTAATTTCAGATAAGGTAGACTTCAGAGCAAAGAAAATTACTTGAGACAGAGAGGGACATCATATAATAATAAGGGTCAATTTACCAAGAAGACATAGCAACCCTAAATGTGTAGGTGCAAAACAAAAGAACTGCAAAATATGTAAAGCAAAAACTCATAGAACTGAAAGGAGAAATGACAAAGCCCACAATTACAGTTAGAGATTTTGACATCTGTCTTTCAACAATTGATAGAATAACTATACAGAAAATCAGCAAAGATATAGAGTTAAGTCAACAATACCATTAATCAACAGGATCTAATCGACATGTGTGGCACCTGGCTGACTCAGGTGATAGAGCATGATTCTTGATCTCAGGATTGTGAGTTCAAGCCCCACATTGGGTATAGAGCCTACTTAAAAGATAAGTGAATGAAATAAAATAAAATAAAATAAAATAAAATAAAATAAAATAAAATAAAATAAAACAATAAACAGGATCTAATCAACATGTACAGAATACTCTATCCAACAACAGCAGAATACATCTTCATTTTAAGTACCCATGGAACATAGTCCAAGGCAGATAATTTCCTAAACCATAAAACAAACCTCAACAAATTTAAAAAAATTTAAATCATATGTTATCTGTTTTCTGACCACAATGAAATCAAACTAGAAATAAGCAACAGAAAGATAGCAGGAAAATCTCCAACTATTCGAAACTAAAAAACACGCTTCTAAAATAATCCATGGGTTAAAAAGGAAATCCTGGAGAAAATTAAAAAATACATTGAATGGAATGAAAATGAATAGAACATATCAAAATTTGTGGAACACAGGTAAGCAGTGCCAAGAAGGAAACTGATAGCACTACATGCATATATTAAGAAAAAAGAAAAACTCTCAAGTCAAAAGATAAAGAAGAGCAAAATAAGTTCAAACAAAGTAGAAAGGCGGGGCACCTGGCTGGCTCAGTCAGTGGAGCATGGGACTCTTGATCCTGGGATTGTAAGGTTGAGCCCCATGCTGGCTGTAGAGATTACTTAGATATGAAATCTTAAAAAAAAGAAAAGTAGAAAGAAAAACATATAAAATGAATAGAAATCAATGCAATTGAAAATAGGAAAACAATAGAGAAAATCGATAACCCAAAGAGCTTGTTCTTTGAAAAGATTAATAAAATGACATGAAAAAAGAGAGAGAAGACACAAATTACCAATATCAGGAACAAAACAGGAAATACCACTACAGACCCTACAGACACCAAAAGTATAATAAAGAAATATAATAAACAACTTTACACACATACATTAAACAATTTAGTGAAAAAATCCAATCCTAAAAGGTGACTAAGTATATTCCATTTATATAACCTTTTTGGAAAGACAACATTTTTAAATGCAGAACAGATTAGTGGTTGAAGGGGTTAGAAACAGGAGGTATGGGGGGAGATTGATGGAGGGGAGAGGAAGCGGATATAACTTACGAAAGCTACAGGAAGAATCGTTGTGTTATTTAACTTGACTGTGGTGGTGGATACAGGAACCTACACATGTAATAAAGTTATGTAGAATGAAATACACATGCTCACAAACACAAATGAGTATAAGCAAAACTGAGAAAATGTGAATAAGATTGGTGGATTGTACGAAGGTCAACTTCCTGGTTGTGATATTGTACTGTAGTTTGCAAGATGTTACCGCTGGGGGAAACTGGGTAAAGGGTACACGGATCTCTCTGTATTATTTCTTACAACTGCATTTAACTCTACCATTTGCTCAATAAAAATCTGCAATTAATAAAAAAGAAAGATCAAGTATATTAAATTTATAAATGCAAATGAAATGTTTAAGAATTTCATAAATATGAGTAAGACCAGGACCAAACGTTTAAGAGAAATAAATTTGTTCAGTCATTTCAAGTTTACCGTAATTGTTCTCATTTTCTGTAAAATATATCAGATATACAAACAAAACGACAATATTTATAAACTGAAATTTAAAACAATGAAAACTAGATATTTAAATGCGTTACTTCCATAAACTAATATAACTTAAAAGCTAAATAACTCTAAGAAATATTTTGTGACTAAAAAGCCACTCTCATGAAAAACCACCTAAAACTACATGGAATTCAAAGAAAAAGCAAAAAAGATTAAAGCAGCTAGGGAAAATATGAATACAGGGGCCTGCATTGTAGATCTAACATATGGATAATTAGTATACCTGAGGAAGAAAACAAAACTATTGGGACAGAAAAAAAAATTAAAATGCAACATTTTGTTGAAACAAAGGAAAATGTGAAGCTATAGATTAAAGTGGCTTACCATGTTCCAGAAATAGATAGATGATAGATAGATAGATAGATAGATAGATAGATAGATAGATAGATAGATGATAGTTGACAGATAGATAGATGATAGATGGATAGATAGATAGATAGATAGATAGATAGATAGATGATAGATAGATAGATGATAGATGACAGATAGATGATAGATAGATGATAGATGACAGATAGATAGATAGATAAGATAGATAGATAGANNNNGATAGATAGATAGATAGATAGATAGATAGATAGATAGATAGATACAGACAGACAAATGGCTGATACTGATCATGGCAAAATTCTTTTCTCTGGGCATTAAAAAAAGACAAATACAAGATTTAGGCAGAATACAAAGGGAAAAAAAAATCAAGTGGCTGCAGATTTCCTTAGCAATTCATATGCCAGAAGAAAATAGAACAGTATCTGTGGACGTTTAAAGGAAAAATGTTAAGACCAGAAAAATCTATAAACTATGATGGCAACTGGAAAATGTTTCCAAACCTGCAAAGGCTTTTTAAGTCTATCTCTCATAGAAGTTCTGCTGAGGGCAATGGACTGAGTGATCCTGGCCTGTCTATGGTGGGGATGCCAGGACATCGGCAGACTCTGTTTATAGACAGCCTGTCCGTGTCCTGGATAGCTTAAGTCTCAAGACTTTTGGAAAATCCACAAGTAACTGAAACGGTTTTCTCTAATGACCTAGTCAATCTATTCCAGAATAGCTTGCCCGACCAATCTCTTTGATAGCGGCCAGATAAATCACCTTAATCAGAAAAACAAAATTCACTCTTTGTAGACTGGCAGCTCCCCCCCCTTCTTCCCTTTCCCTTATGTAAGTCCTTTTTTTGTTTTCTTTCTCTTTCTTTCTTTCTTCGTCTTCGTTTTCTGATAAGAATCTAATGTCCGTCTTTGGTGTACTTGTGAGTTAGTTCTACGACTCACTAAACGTTTCTAAGCTTTGCTTTGACATTCATTATCTTTCCTGGGAAGTGACTAAAAGACATAATGCAGACAACCAAGGGATGAATGATGACTTACAAACTGGGATGTCAGGAGAGAAAACATTTCATGACAAACATTTACTTTGCTTAAACATTTAGTTAAGTGAAATAATCACAGCAAGAAAATGGTATACAAATATTATAATTTTTGAAAAAAGAGCTACAGAATGTAAAAAAATAAAAAAATTTTTTATCACAGTAGATTAGGACAGGAACCCCAAAATGCATTCTAAAGTGTGGAGGAAGGAGGAAGGGCGTATAACTGTGGCAGCCAACAAGTAATATTTTTTTCCAAGTAACTGGCAGAGACTGGGGACATTAGTTAATAAAAAAAACTGACCTTATAGCAAAATATGATAAAAAATATAACACCAGGGGGGAAAAAGCCTAAAAAATGGACAAAAAAGAGGTGATGTTAGAAATAAGACTAAATAAAGCCTTTGTAGCAAAACCATAAATGGGATAGATTCCATTCTACTGTGAACATTAAAATTGATTCAAAGAGCAAAATCTCATTCTATACTCTTTACCAAACTCACACCTAGGACAACTCTATGCAAATTCATTTAAGGATCTCAATGAAAGAGTCAAAATACCACCTGGAACTTAAGGGGAAACACTAGGAATACCACATTAATTTCAGAGCAAGCCAGGGATATTCACCAATGCCTTTGTTGTTGTTGTTGTTGTTGTTGTTAAGATTTTATTTATTATTTAAGTAATCTCTACACCCAATAAGGGGCTTGAACTCACAACACCGAGACCAAGAGTCCCACCCATGCTCTACAGATTGAGCTAGCCAGGAGCCCTTCACCAATGCCTTTTTAATTTTATTTATTTATTTATTTATTTATTTTTAAAGATTTTATTTATTTATTTGACAGAGAGAGACAGCCAGCGAGAGAGGGAACACAAGCAGGGGGAGTGGGAGAGAAAGAAGCAGGCTCCTAGTGGAGAAGCCTGATGTGGGGCTCGATCCCAGAATGCCGGGATCACGCCCTGAGCTGAAGGCAGACGCTTAACGACTGTGCCACCCAGGCACCCCCACCAATGCCTTTTTTAACCATTTCTCTTAGAGGTCCTAGCAAAATCAATTTGGCAAAAGAAAGAAAGAAAACTGGAAAGACTGGAAATTTGATGAGATCAAAGTATCATTGTTTGCACAATTTTTTTTTTCCACAGAAAATTTTAAGATCAACTAAGAAATTCTTAGTAAGCAGGAACCGTCTCCAGAAACGAAGACCATCTGGAGCAGAAGTGGGAATGCTCACAGAAGGGCAAAGAAAGGCAGGGGTGGGGAAGCTGAAGAGAAAGGGCGGGACTAGAAAGGAAAGTGTAGCAGTGAAGGTGACAGAGGAAGAAAGGACGAGAAACCCAACCCTAGACCCTGCTCTATCTGACTGGCCTCCATGTATGCCATTCCTTGTTGTGGAGGGTCCCCACCCCAGCCCCAATCTCGAAGCTGTTTGTTGTCCTTCAGTTCCTAGGACACCACTTGTCAGGCTTGCTAGCGAGTTCTAGCTCCCTTCTTTTTTTTTTTATAATAATTTTTTATTATATTATGTTAGTCACCATACAGTACATCCCTAGTTTTTGATGTAAAGTTCCATGATTCATTACTGCATATAACATCCAGTGCACCATGCAATACGTGCCCTCCTTAATACCCATCACTGGCCTATCCCATTCCCCACCCCCCTCCCCTCTGAAGCCCTCAGTTTGTTTCCCAGAGTCCATAGTCTCTCATGGTTCATTCTCCCTTCTGTTTACCCCCCCTTTCTTCTTCTCTTTCTTCTCCTACCGATCTTCCTACTTCTTATGTTCCATAAATGAGTGAAACCATATGATAATCGTCTTTCTCTGCTTGACTTATTTCACTTAGCATTATCTCCTCCAGTCCCGTCCATGTTGCAGCAAATGTTGAGAAATTGTTCTTTTTGATAGCTGAGCAATATTCCATTGTATTTATGGACCACATCTTCTTAATCCAGTCATCTGTTGAAGGGCATCTTGGCTCCTTCCACGATTTAGCTATTGGGGAAAATGCTGCTATGAACATTGGGGTGCATATGGCCCTTCTCTTCACTATGTCTGTATCTTTGGGGTAAATACCCAGTAGTGCAATTGCTGGATCATAGGGTAGCTCAATTTTTAACTTTTTAAGGGACCTCCACACTGTTTTCCAAAGTGGCTATACTAACTTGTACTCCCATCAACAAGGTACGAGGGTTCCCCTTTCTCCACATCCTCTCCAACATTTGTTGTTTCCTGCCTTGTCAATTTTTGCCATTCGAACTGGCATATGGTGGTATCTCAATGTGGTTTTGATTTGAATTTCCCTGATGGCTAATGATTTTGAACATTTTTTCATGTGTCTGTTAGCCATTTGTATGTCTTCATTGGAAAAGTGTCTGTTCATATCTTCTGCCGATTTTTTTGATTTCTTTCTTTCTCATGTATTGAGTTTGAGAAGTTCTTTGTAGATCTTTGATACCAGTCTTTTATCTGTAGTGTCATTTGCAAATATCTTCCCCCATTCCGTGGGCGGCCTCTTAGTTTTTTTTACTGTTTCCTTGGCTGTGCAAAAGCTTTTTATCTTGATGAAGTCCCACAAGTTCATTTTATCTTTTGTTTCTCTTGCCTTTGGAGATGTGTCATGAAAAAGGTTGCTTTGGCCGATGTCGTAGAGGTTGCTGCCTATGTTCTCCTCTAGGATTTTGATGGATTCCTGTCTCACATCGAGGTCTTTCATCCATTTGGAGTTTATCTTTGTGTATGGTGTGAGAGAGTGGTCAAGTTTCATTCTTTTGCATGTAGCTGTCCAATTTTCCCAGCACCATTTATTGAAGAGACTATCTTTTTCCCACCGGATGTTTTTTCCTGCTTTATCAAAGATTAGTTGCCCAAAGAGCCGAGGGTCCATTTCTGGGTTCTCTATTCTGTTCCATTGGTCTATGTGTCTGTTTTTGTGCCAGTACCATGCTGTCTTTGTGATCACAGCTTTGTAGTACAGCTCGAAATCCGGCATTGTGATGCCCCCAGCTTTGTTTTTCCTTTTCAACAGTTCCTTGGAGATTCGGGGCCTTTTCTGTTTCCATACAAATTTAAGGACTATTTGTTCCAGTTCTTTGAAAAATGTCCTTGGTATTTTGATCGGGATAGCATTGAAAGTGTAGATTGCTCTGGGTAGCATGGACATTTTAACTATGTTAATTCTTCCGATCCATGAGCATGGAATATCTTTCCATCTTTTTATGTCTTCCTCAATGTCTTTCAAGAGTGATTTATAGTTTCTAGAATATAGGTCCTTTACGTCTCTGGTTAAGTTAATTCCAAGGTAACGTATGGTTTTAGGTTTTCCCCATTGAGAATGATATTTGCATTTTCATAGATGGTTTTTATGAAATTGAGGAATGTACCCTCTATCCCTACACTCTGAAGTGTTTTAATCAGGAAAGGATGCTGTATTTTGTCAAATTAATACAATTATGAATGAAAGGGGAGAGGTCACAACCAACACCAATGGAACAGGAAGGATCATTAAAAACTTTTATCAACAGCTTTATGCCAATCAATTAAACAACCTGGAAGAAATGGATGCCTTCCTGGAAACCTCTAAACTACCAAGACTGAAGCAGGAAGAAATTGATTTTTTAAACAGACCAATTAATTATGAAGAGATTGAAGCAGTGATCAAAAACCTCCCAAAAAACAAGAGTCCAGGGCCTGACGGATTCCCCAGGGATTAACATTCAAAGAAGAAATAATACCTATTCTGAAGCTGTTTCAAAAAATAGAAACAGAAGGAAAACTACCAAACTCATTCTATGAGGCCAGTATTACCTTGATTCCCCAACCAGGCAAAGACCCCATCAAAAAGGAGAATTACAGACCGATATCCCTGATGAATATGGACACCAAAATCCTCAACAAGATCCTAGCTAATAGGATCCAACAGTACATTAAAAGGATTATCCATCATGACCAAGTGGGATTCATCCCTGGGATGCAAGGGTGGTTCAACATTCGCAAATGGATCAGTGTGACAGATCATATCAATAAGAAAAGAGTCAAGAACCATATGATCCTCTCAATTGATGCAGAAAAAGCATTTGACAAAATCTAGCTCCCTTCTTAAAGGGCCAGAACAACAGGAACCCAGATGGGGAACGGGGTGGGGGGTCTCACTGGTGGGCTGCAGGCTCAGGCCCATCCTCATCTCAGCCTCCAAGCTCCTGCCAGGGACTCCTTACGAGGACCTAATGCTGGTGTTTGCACACCCACCCAAACCCAGATCCGTTCTCCCCAGTTCAAGCGCCACCTCACAGCAGACCCTATTGCTGCAGTGGGACTTAAAGGACAGGAGGAAAGAATGAATGTGAAGACTTCGTAATGGCATAGGAAGTGCCCAAGCTTAAAACTTCAATGAAAAGATGTGCCACAAAATTGATGTCCTTGATTTAAAAAAAGACAACAGAAAAAAAAAATATTGAAAGAAAACAAAAACGTGGGGAGTGATTGTCCCTGAGTGGTTTTATTATGAGTTGTTTTCTTCTCTAGACCCTGCACCTTTCACACAAATTTTCTAAAATATATCTATTAGAATACGTGTATTTCCATAATATATGTATAAACATATCCTGTTTTTATAAGCAGAGAGAAGACACTTATTTTTCGATCTTTCCAACCATTCAAAGTTAACACTACATGCAAATTGAGCAAAATTTTTAAAACTTAACGGAGCAAACATTTTTTAAAATGACCCTCCCTTAATTACAAAATCCACAGACTTCCAGCTCTCCCCAGTGTGGCCATCTTGGGCAAGATATCTCACTTACATGAGCTAAGGCAGTGGGGAATGCTCTGGCTCGGCATCCTCATTTATTGGGCTCCCACGATGGGCCTGGCACTTTCCATACACTACCCCATATCATCCCCATTGAAATCCCAAGTAGTGGTTATCACTCCCACTTTGCAGACATAAAACTGGACCCCCAGCATTCAGTAAATGGCCCACCCCATTGCTCTGCTGCTGGAAAGCAAAGCCGGGATTCAAACCCAGAGGAATGGTCTGAGAGTCTGTGCTCTTACCCCTATTCTAGTAATTTCTGAACATTTTCTAGCTGTGGAACCCTCAGTTCAAACAAATGCCACCTGATGTGTTAGTTTGCTAGCGCTGTCGGCACAAAATACTTCAGACTGGGTGGCTTTAACACACTTTTGGTTTTTTCCCCACGGTTCCGGGAGCCGGAAGTCCAATATCAAGGTGCTGGCAGGGTTGGTCTCCTCTGAGACGTCTCTCTTTGGCTTGCAGGGGGCTGGCCTCTGGCTTCTTCACATGGTTGTCCCTGTGTACACGTGGGCCCCTGGGGTCTCTTTGTATGTCCACATCTCATCTTAGAAGGACATCAGCCACATTGGACTAGGGCCTCCCCCAAGAGCCTCATTTTTATTTAATCACCACTTTAAGGGTGCTGTATTCAAATACAGTCACATTCTGAGGTACTGACGGTTAGGCCTTCGACATATGAACTCCGAGTGAACACAATTCAGCATGTGACGTGTGGACTCTGATATGTAGGTGTGACCTGTTTGGGCTCAAGCTGGGCTGGGAGGCCAGGAGCCCAACTCTGCATTCACTCCCTAAGACCCCTTTATGGGCTCAAGGATGAATAATTAGGAAGTCACTCCTTTTCACGACTCTGAAAAGAGAAAATATTCACAGAAACTCAGTAAAGTAAAACCCCACATGTGAGCCATTTCTGTGGAACCACAGATGGAACATCAGCTGATTTACTATGAAGACGGCCATAGTTCATCTGATATGTTCCTCACTGTCCCTCTGCAGGCCAGAAAAAACGGCTTATTTTTTTCCTCACCCAGTTCTCAAACTGGAAGGATAGAGAGCACCCCAGGACGTAGTAAACTTTGTCCTTATATACGTATATTCAGAGATGAAAGATTCAGTATTTTGGATTCACAACCAGCATATTGGCTACCTGGGGAGTGGGTCATTTTTAAACATCTTCCTCCTCTAGACAACAAAATTATTATTGTTAACAATCACATAGAAATCAGTACTAATTATTACTGTCTTGATTTGTTCTTCAGCTTAGCAACAATTCACATTAAAAAAAGAATAAATTTCAATTTAAGGATATTCAAATTTGGTAAAACATATCATGCATGAACTAAAATTTGCACTTACCAAACAAAAATATACCAAACACTTTGTATTCTCTCAGTGTTTTAAATTTTAAACATAAGTAAAACTCCAAGTGGTCATAATTAAAATGACATAATTACTGTTAACTCATGCTATTTCTTTTGTATTTACAATTGCTGTGCTATCCTGGCCGATTTTGAATCTACTGTTTAAACACAGGAATATGTGTTATCATAATGACTGAAGACATAAATGTACCTAAAATGAGCTTTAACGATTCCAAACTATTAAGAACTTTCTTTCTTTCTTTCTTTCTTTTTTGAAAAGATCTTTTTATTCTAGAGACACTGCTTGTGTCCATGGCGGGGCGGGGCGGGGGGGGGAGGGTAGTGCAGGAGGCAGGGGCTGAGGGAAAGGGAGAGAGAGAATCCCAAGCAGACTCCCCGCTCAGTGCAGAGGTCCATCTCAGGACCCTGAGATCATGACCTAAGCAGAAATGAAGAGGCAGGCACTCAACTGACTGAGCCACTCAAACACCCCAAGAACTTACTTTCAAAATAAATGTGTGGCAGCCCACTGTATCACTGTGAATTCCCTGAATTAGCTTCCAAGTATAAGGTTTACTAAAGACAGTACTATGTAAGTTCCATTTGAAGCTTACACAACCACAGCCATTATTTTGAACTTAGACCGATAAATTATTTTTTCAGAAAAGCATTTATTACCCACACAGTTTAGAATTGCCAGCAGATGGTGATAATAAAAAGCAGACTTAGGGGGCGCCTGTGTGGCACAGCGGTTAAGGGTCTGCCTTCAGCTCAGGGTGTGATCCCGGCGTGATGGGATCGAGCCCCACATCAGGCTCCTCCGCTGGGAGCCTGCTCCTTCCTCTCCCACTCCCCCTGCTTGTGTTCCCTCTCTTGCTGGCTGTCTCTATCTCTGTCGAATAAATTAAAAAAAATCTTTAAATAAAAAAAAAGCAGACTCGGTTTTATTGTTTTGATAATATCTGTAGAAAAGGCATCGTCTTGAGCCCACACCTGGAACAGAGGGCTCCCTCTGCTGGTGGAATTAGGGTAGAGGTCAAGTTGAGAGTAGAAACCAGGAGTTTAAGACGTGGAAGAGTAGGGGCACCCGGGTGGCTCAGTCCATTAAATGTCTGCCTTCAGCTCAGGTCTTGATTCCACGGGATCAAGTTCCACTTCAGGCTCCATGCTCAGCAGTGAGTCTGTTTCTCCCTCTTCCTCTGCCCCTCTGCCTGCTGTGCGTGCTCTCTCTCAATAAATAAAAATATTTTATAAATACTTATCCACTCCAAAGTGTCAATAGCGCCAAGGTTGAGAAACTCTGGTGAAGTGGTATTCAACTTCTTTTGTTAGATTTTTTCCCCAGAAATTTGGTATTTTGGGGGCCATCGCAGATAATATCTTCAAATTCTTTTATTTTATATTTGTTGATAATACATAGAAATATAATCGACTTTTCAAATATTGAGCTTGTGTCCAGTGATCTTGCTAAAATTAACTTTTCTTTCAGGTAGCTTATCTATAGATTCTTTGGATTTATTATATACACAATTGTATCACCTGTGAATAAAGACAGCTTTTTTTTCGTTTTTTCCAGTCCTTCCACTTTTTCTTTTCCTTGCCCTACTGAACTGGCTAGAACTTCCAGTACTATGTTGAATAACTGTAACATCCACAGGAAAGCTTTCAATATTTCACCACTGCATATGATACTCTTGGTAGGTTTATAGTTGATAATTACCAGATTTTTAAAAAATTATCCTCTATTCTTGGCTTGCTAAAGAGTACCCCCCCCCATCATGAATAGGTATTGAATTTTATCAAGTGCTTTTCCTAATTTGTCGAGATAATTATATGGTTTTTTTTCTTCTTGTTTCTCCCTTTCATGTGGTGAACTGATTGATTTTCAACTATTAAACTTCCCTTGTATTCTTGGAATAAACTGCCCTTAATCTTGATGCATTACTTTTCTTTTTTGTAATATACTTATCAGACTTTTGTGACTAGAATGTGCTGACCTCGTAAATGAGTTGGCAAGTGTTCCCTGTTTTTCTATTCCTCAGTAAGAGTTTGTGCAAAACTTATTCCTTCTTTAAATGGTTGGAAAATTTTGCAGTGAAGCTATTTTGGCCTGCGGTTTTCTTTGTGAGGTTTTTAACAATGGATTCAATCTCTTCCATAGATATCAAACTATTCAACTTTTCTATTTCTTGTTCTGTCAGTTTGGTAAGCTGTGTTTTAAAAGTGTAAAGTTATTCCTAACATCTGTAGCCTAACTGTATGATCTGTAGTGATGCTCTTTCAACAGCACTCCAACCAGTCTTAAAGGTTGACTTGCTTTAACTTATCACACTCCTTACTTGCTGACCGAAGGCCTTTGACAAGTAACAGACTAATTTACTTTCTTTGAGATCTGCAGACCACTAGGCCTTGAGGAGTGAAGGACCAAACTTTCCCAGGCCACAGAGGCCAGCAAGTCTGAAAATGTCTCGGCTTTCTGACTAGCCCAGCCATTTTTTAGCAATATAAATACAAATTTTTCTTTTTTTAGGTCACACAAATGATTTTACTGACCTGGCTTTGTGCATCTGTAGACCCTGCCCTCCTCTGCAAAAAGAACAGAGTATTCCTGCACATCATGAAACCAGAACTGGACCCTCTCACACAACCCTGAAGCACTGAGATAATACTGTAGCTGGCATCAGCAAGTCTGCACGAAATCAATAAATGTTGCAAGCCACTGTACTCCCTTTGCTGATTACCCTAAACCCCTTAAAAAACCCAAGAGCCAGGCAGAAACCTCAGAGTTGGCTTTTGGTCAAGTGTCTGCCTTCTCCCTGTGTTGCTGGGCTCCTGAATAAAGCTCGAATTTCTTTCCAGTCAAAAACTCGACTCTCAGAGGTGCCTGGGTGGCTCAGTGGGTTAAGCGTCTGCCTTAGGCTCAGGTCATGATCCCAGGGTCCAGGGATCGAGTCCCCACATCAGGCTCCTTGCTCAGCAGGGAATCTACTTCTCCCTCTGCCTGCAGCTCCCCCTGCTTGTGTGATCCCTCTCCCTCACTCTCTTTCTGTCAAATAAATAAAACCTTTAAAAACAACAACAGCAAAAAACTCATCTCTAGAGTAATGGGCTTTCAAGTGACAGGCAGCTGAACTTGGGTTTAGTAATGTGCTGTCTTCTTTTTCTTGATCAGTCTTGCTAGAGATGTCTCAATATTAATCATCTTGTCAAAGAACCAGATTTTGGGTTTGGTAAATTTCTTTGCTTTTGTTTTCCATTTCATCAATATCTATGTTTATTTCCTTCTTCTAGCTTTTTAGGTTTGATTTGTTATTTTTGCCTAGATTCTTGAGATGAAAGCTGAGGACTGCTGGTTTTCCAACTTTCCTTTGTTTCTGGTATATGCATTTAAGGCTAAGCACTGCTATGCTGGCACTCCACAACTTTTAATATATTGTATTGTTCACAATACTTGTACTAACTTTGTGATGTCTATAGGATCTAGAACTAGGTATGAATTTTTTTTTTTACTTAATCTGGAATCTATTTCCTGCATTTGTATCTCTCATCAGTTCTGGAAAACACTCACTGATTTCTCTTTGAATATTGTTTCTCTTCCATCTTTAAACTCTCCTTCTGGACATTGAGTTAGATACATGATAGACCTTTTCACTGTGTTCTCTCTTTCCTCCTCCTCCTTCCACCTAGTGGAAGGTCTAGAGAACACTGGAAACCTAGTGTTTCTCTCATCTTTTCATCATTCTATTCTGCATTTGGGTAATTTTCTCAGTTCCATTTACAGTTCACTTATTCTTTTCTAAGATATATCAGAGCTGCTGTTTAACCCACTCATTGAGATTTGGTGATTAAATGAATATACTTTTATTTTTAGAAATTCTATGTCCTTTTTAAAAAAATCTGCCTAGTCATTTTCACAATGTATTACTTTCTTTTGTTTTGACTCCTTTTTATGCTTTGAAATTATTTAGTATATTTTCATTTTTTTTTAAAGATTTTATTTATTTATTCGACAGAGATAGAGACAGCCAGCGAGAGAGGGAACACAAGCAGGGGGAGTGGGAGAGGAAGAAGCAGGCTCATAGCGGAGGAGCCTGATGTGGGGCTCGATCCCATAACGCCGGGATCACGCCCTGAGCCGAAGGCAGACGCTTAACCACTGTGCCACCCAGGCGCCCCTGGTATATTTTCATTTTTATAGTTATAAGCTGTGAATCCCTTTAGCTGAAGTTCTGGGCTCTAACCCTGCTATTCTCTGTGTTAGCTTTCACTCATGGTGGCTTGTTTCCTTGTATATTTTACAGTTTGGAGCCATGAGCCCATCTTTAGCAGTTTTATCCGTGCAGATTTTATACAGCCTTAAGAGTTGTCTTGCCTTTGCCCCTTCCAGATAGTCATGGTGTCAATAGTCTGGGACCATATTTTTTAATTGTGCTAAAATACACATATAGAACCACTTTTTATTTCTCATCTCGGTAGTTGTAATATTTTATGAAAAATGAAAAAATTAAACCCCAAACCGGTGTGAGCAGATCTGTGGGTCTAATTTCCCAGATGATACTTTTTTTCCACCTCAGTCCAAGTTGAGGTTGACATGCTTCCTTGTCATCTCCCTGTCCCAGAGGACAGCTTTTCTTACTACTTCACCGTTTGAGGGAAGGTGTTGTACTTTGAGGGTCACAGTTTAATAGGGGAGTCTTGCTCCCAGCCCTCTTCTTGCATTGCCTTCTGGACTCATCTTTATCTCTGGGTGACAGTGAAATTCTGTGCCCTATGTTTCCACACACCCCATCTGAAGGCAGCCACAGTGTAGTTTTAAGTTCTCTTTTTGTTCTTGTCCCTTAAGGTTTTCTTTCTTGTGACCTCAATTATTCATTATTTTCCCCCATCTATTTGGAAATACTTCAAACCCACAGAAA
The DNA here is from genome assembly GCF_017311325.1 of Ursus maritimus. Lineage (NCBI taxonomy): Eukaryota > Metazoa > Chordata > Mammalia > Carnivora > Ursidae > Ursus > Ursus maritimus. The sequence continues at coordinate 69,971,299 of NW_024423453.1, forward strand.
AATCTCACAAAGAACAAACTAGACACACCATTTATTTACTTTTAAAATTTTTGTTAAAGCATTTGAGAGTTAGTCACAGATATCATGACACTTTACTGCTAAACACTTCTGCATACATCTCCTTTATAATCATGATACAATTACCACACTCAGAAAATTTAAGAATGGTATAGTACTTTAATACACAGTCCAATTTCTCCATTTGTCCCAATAATGTCTTTTATGACTGTCTTTTTTTCTAATCCAGTTGAAGGCCACACATGTCATTTACATGTCTTGTCTCTTTTGTGTCTTTTAATCTGGAACAGTGTGCCTGCCTTTTGTCTTTCATGACATTGACATTTTATTTTATTTTTTAAAAAGATTTTATTTATTTATTTGACAGAGATAGAGACAGCCAGCGAGAGAGGGAACACAAGCAGGGGGAGTGGGAGAGGAAGAGGCAGGCTCATAGCGGAGAAGCCTGATGTGGGGCTCGATCCCATAACGCCAGGATCACGCCCTGAGCAGAAGGCAGAAGCTTAACGACTGTGCCACCCAGGTACCCCATGACATTGACATTTTAAAAGTCTGTGGATTTGTCTGATTATTTTACTCTTAGTTTCACAGTAAACTTTTTTTTGGTCAAGAATTGTACACAGTTAATATTGTATCCTTCTCAGTCCATCTTATTAGGAGGAACATGATGCCATTTTCTACATTTGCGGTAATGATGTTTGATTATTTGATTAATATCTACCTGGTTTACCCATTAAAAAGACACTTCTCCTCATTCGTCATTAATAAGTTAAGGGGTGATACTTTCAGACTGTCTGAATGTCCTTGTTCCCAAAAATACTTTGCTCAATAGTGTCTAAATTAGCTATTATTGTCTGAATTAGTTTTGATGTGATTGCTGCAAAATGGTAATTGTTCTAATTCTATTATTCCTTCGATGTTTATTAGTTCTTCTCTAAGGAGAGCTTTCCTTTCTCCATCCCACAGACGCCCCCCACCCCAACTCAGTCATTATCATCACTGAAGTTAGTATCAAAATAAACTCATTAATTTTTAAATATGGTGTTAAAAACCATTCCTCTCATTATTCATTTTGATTCCCTGATTATTCTTGTGTTCCTTCAAGCTGCCTCCTGTGTCCTTTTGACATGTTTCCGCTGGTTTTTGAAAGCGTCCTTTCTGGACTAACAAGACATTCTAGTTCACCTTAAACTTTCCCTGACCCTGCCCTCAGACTCATTTATCCAAGGATCTCTGATTCCTTTCACTGGGAAATGATATTTTAAAATCAAGATCAGACTTTCTGTATGTTAATTGCTCCTGAGATGCCACTGCTTCTAGGCTCCTGATGATTCATTTTATGTGTCAACTTGACTGGGTCACAGGATCCCCAGATATCTGGTTAAACATTATTTCTGGCTGTGTCTGTGAATGAGTTTCTGGAGAAATTAAGTGAATATTTGAATCAGTGGACTAAGTTAAGTAGGTTGCCCTTTCCAATGTGGTTGGGCATTATCCAATCCACTGAAAGCCCGCATAGAACAAAAAAGTGGAATTTGCTCTCTGCTTGCTGAGTTCTGGTACGTCAATCTTTTCTTGACCTCCATGCTCCTGTTCCCAGGCTTTCAGACTCAGACTGGCATCTACATCATTGGCTCTCCGACCCTCAGGTCTTCCTGAGTCTCCGACTTACAGATGGCAATCTTGGGACATCCCAGCCTCCAAAATTATGTGAGCCAATACTTTATAATAAATTGAGACAGAGAGAGAAGGGGGGGTATCACCTATTGATTCTGTTTCTCTGCAGAACAATGACTAATACAAGGCCCTCTCAAAGAGCTAAGAGTTTCTTGATTTTGTCAAATATAAGTCTATACTGATTTTTTAATTCTAATCCAACACCAGCAAGCCAACACATTCTCCCCTTTTTCCTCCCGTCCGTTATTTATAGACACTTTCTCTTATAGTGAGAATCTTGTTTTCCAACAATATCTAAATTTTTTTTTCATTTACTCAATCCTATGACCAGATATACGTCTAAATTTATTTCTTATTTACTGAGTATTTCTAAGCATTTTTGTCGTAAGAGACATGCAGAGTAATTCTGTCTACTCTATTGCTGGCAACACTGAGACTCTTCAAGTATCTGAATAATATTGAGCCCCAGAGCTGACTCTGTTCACTCACTAATTAAGGGAGAGAGTGTCTTGACTACAGTCTCCAGCCAAGCTTCTGTAGGGATTATTTAGCAACTATCCACCAAAAGACTGAGAGGTTTTGCCCTTTTTTATTTTCTGTTCCTTCGGCATCATGAGGGGGGAAACGGTGCCACGCTCCTCAGGCCTCTTCTAAAGATTTCCCGTAACAAGTTATGAGAGTAATCTTTTTTTTTTTTTTTAAGATTTTATTTATTTGAGAGAGAGAGAGAGAGAAAGAGCATGGGAGGGGGCAAGGGAGAGGGAGAAGCAGGCTCCCCACTGAGCAGGGAGCCCAATGTGGGGCTCGCTCCCAGGGCTCTGGGATCATGACCTGAGCCGAAGGCAGATGCCCAACCGAGCCACACAGAGGCCCATCTTTTAAAGAGTCAGTGAAATCATATCATCCTCTCCCCTACATAAAATTCTGTAGTGGCACCCCAGTGCTTTCAAATAACTTATTGCCAGGCTCTAAGTTATCTGGCCTTCTACACTGGGGCCTGGATTCTGGTGAGGCAAGCCAGGCACACACCTGACCAAGAGTAAGCGCACCTCCATAAGCCCTGAGCCCTAGGTGCTTGAATCACCCGACCTCAGTATGGCTCTAGCTCCCACACCACCACACTCCTCCCTTGCCCATTACCTCCCAGTCCCACCGACCTCCTATTTCTCCATGACAAGTTCTTTCTTGATGCAAGAGCTTTGCAATGGCTGTTCCTTCCACCCATGATGCCCTTCCTTTGGCTGTTCTCAGGGTGCTCTGTCTTCTCTGTGTTAACAACTACAGTCACATGAGATCTTTCACTGTGGTGATTTTTATATGGAACCCACTGGAAGTGGCTGCCTCTAAAATCCTGTCAAAGACCACAGCGGTCCCACAGATTCTGGGGGGCTCTCTGCTTCTGTGCCACAGAAGGGCTTGTGTGACTCTATCCTGAGGCTGAAACCCTGGGGCCCTGCATCCAGTCTCCCCAGTAAAACACGCAAACCATTTCCTTTGAGGGCTCGCCAATGACTTGGAACGCGCAACCTCACCAACGCCAGGATCCACAGACCTGTCTCTTTTCGTTTCCCTAAATTTCCTATTCGTTCCCCCACGAATATGATTCCCTCTGTTCTCCAGGACTCCTAGTAGAGTATCCTAAATGGACTCACACTTTACGAGAATGAAAATCAGGACAGTCAGTGACCAGTAGGTAACTTCTGCCCGAGCTTTTTAAGACAAACCTCTTAGAGGCGAAGGAGCACAAGAGGGCCTTGTTAGCTGTAGGGTAGGAAAAAGATTTAGCTGTATTCAAAAACACGGCCCATGTCTCTGGACAACACCAGGAAGTGAGGGTGGCTGAAGCAGTAAGCCAGCTGGGCTACAGGTCTGAACACCCGCAGAGCCCTCGGGGATTTCAGTCCCTGTCAATAAATGGGAAGAAAAGTGCCCGTGAAAGGGAGATCAAAGCCACCTAACCACATAACACCAGGGGACAGAGGGAGAGCTTCCCATTTATGCGCTTAGACAGAATAAAACTACGTTTGACTACTTCTGGGAGTTATGGCTTATTCTGGAAGGCAAAGACCAAAGACATTGTCTTGGGAGGGGTTCCTGAGCCAAGCTAACTGCCAGCCAAATGGGCCAGCAGCTTCACCAACATCCACAGGGCTCTCAGCCACCAAGAAGAAACCTGGTTCTTAACCGGATGCCCCGTGGCAGGGGTGGAGGCAAAATGAAAGTCACCGTCCAGGGATGAGAGAATTCAGAGAGAGGCAAAGACCACCCACAAAAGAAGAATTTTGCAAACCAAAATGCTAAAACACTTGAAAACAACAAATGGTAAGAAAAGACATGTCAACCAAATGCAAGAGGTCAGCCCTTTTACTAAAGGTGTAAAAGGACACGTTTGGTCAAGCCAGGGAAATATGAATGCAGGCTGGATACTAGATGATATGACGGGTTGTTCTTACGTGTCAGGGGGTGTTTATGGTTACTGTTAAGAGAAAACCACGGGCCCAAAACAGCACATCTGGGTTAAGGCCCCCAGTCAGTAAACCAAGATTTAAGACCTAATCTAACTGCAGCTTCAAACCACCACCAACGCCCCTCCCAGGAACATAAACTTCCACGGCCAACATGGAATTTCCTGGTCGATACTTGCCTTCTGTTTCCCTTAGGAGGGCAACCTTGCCTAAGCCATGCATTCCCTGCTAATAAATTCTCTTCCTCCTCTTTTTTAATGCTCTCCCTCTGCCCTTAAAAACCTTTCTTTTGTTTAGCTCAGCACAGCTCCCCTTTACTTGCTAGATGGGACGTTGCCCAATTCATGAATCGGTGAATACAGCCAAATTAGATCTTCAAATGTACTCGGATGAATTTTGTTTTTTTTAACAGATTTGGTGGCAGTTGTCGGGATCCAAAGTATATTTCTGGTGGCATTCAGGGACAATGAGTAGCAGATGTGGCACCTCGCGAGCACTTCTGAGTTCGTGGTTCCACGGCCTTGGTGAGTCCTAGCGACATCATCCGCTTTCCAGCCCAGGGCTAACAGGTCCGTATAGACTGACAAGAACCTCTAACCCAGCACCAGTCCTTAGGATGTGGAGAACAAAGGAAATGTAGATAAAATTAAATTTCCTTACAACTTGCAGCCCATTGACAAATATTTGAGACAGGCAGAGTATGACATTCCTCCAGGAACTCCCAACTGTCTTTTTTTTTTTAAAGATTTTATTTATTATTTATTTGAGAGAGAGAGCGCGAGAGGGAGCACAAGGAGAGGGAGAAGCAGACTCCCCGCAGAGCAGGGAGCCTGATGTGGGGCTCAATCCCAGGACCCCGGGATCATGACCCAAGCCAAAGGCAGACGGTCAACCAACTGAGCCACCAAGGCGCCCCCCAACTGTCTTAATGTTAATGCTTTGCTAGAGGCAAGAAACAACCTTAGCTTGACAATAGCCAGGCCTCCAGGATCCTGGAAGTCTTCTTTAACATATGAAAATCCTTTTGGAGGCATGCCTGGGTGGCTCAGTTAAGTGTCTGACTCTTTTTCTTTTTTCATTATGTTCAGTTAGCCAACAAACAGTACATCGTAAGTTTTTGTTGCGGTGATTTCGGCTCACCTTTTGATTTCAGCTCAGGTCATGATCTCAGGGTTGTGGGATGAGCCCTGAGCCCTGCCTGGGGCTCTGTGCTCAGCGGGGAGTCTGCTGGAGATTCTCCCTCTCCCCCTGCCCCTCCCCCCACGTGTGTGTACACCCGCATGCGTACTCTCTCAATCTTAGGGAAACAAAGAAAAGAAAGGAAAAGAGAAAAGAAAAGAAAATCCTTCTGGAAACTTCCTTTATCTCTGCTCCTCCCAACTTAAAAGCATATAATCAATTGCTCCTCACAATCGCAGGGCAGCTCTTTCGGCCACGGGTCCCCATGCTTTAATAACTCCAACTTTTTTACACCAAAAATGTCTCAAGAATTCTTTCTTGACCATTTGCTCACAGGCCCCACCTCACATCAAATCACATCACTTAGCCCTTGGTGCAGCCGGCAATTCCACGTTGGAATCCCCAGTTCCCACCACAGCTTGCTGGTTTAGTCCTTTCCCCATTTCCAGTCCCCAGTTTCCATAATGGAGTCTGCAGGCTTAGTACATGTTGGGCATTACTGGTGGTACATGTGGCTTCTCTTGGCCAGGCCATAATGACATCTTTTGGTTATTGCTGGTGTGTTAATGTACACATGTGATTGTCTTGTTTTATGTAAACAAAGTCTTAGCTACTGGAATCCTTAAAATCCAAAGAATCAAGTGCACCATCTTCCAGCACACTTGCTTAGTTCATGTCGAAAAACTATGGTGCCGGCAGCTGTGACTATCTACAGAAGTGGCAAAATTTTACTAAGAACAACCCAGAATTACAATGGCCATGATGGGGAATATCCCAATGAGATAAGATCATTTAGGAAGTGCACCTGAAAGAACGGGTGTCCAAATCAAACTGTTTTAACTGGCAGGCAGAAACTTCCAAAAAATTTTCAAAGTTCCAAAACAGTTTCATTGAAAGATTCACTGCAAAAGGCTAAAGAAAAATTCATGTAAGAGGTGCCTAAAACTAGACTAAACAAGATGTAATTCCTACTGCTCCCCTCTTTCCTCCTTTGAGAACCCACTCTACTAATCCTGAGCTGTTTTTCCGCTAAAAAGACTACACAGCCATAAGCAAAAGGCTGCCAAGTTAACGGCCTTACAGACACCCCCATATCTACCCAGAAAGGAGGGCCCTCATATGGGCCCCTGCCAGAGTTGATAAAAAGGAGGCATTTTCTGATAAACTATTACATTATTCCCTTTAACAGCCAAGAGGAACCTCTGATAGATACCAGAGCCTGCAGAGCGGGTCCTGGGAAAGTTGGTAGAAGCCAGTGAAGGGTGAAAACCCCACCAGATTCGGTTCTTCTGAATGTCTCCAGTGCCCAGGTGAGAGAGAAAAATAGTTTCACTTTGTCTCTTCCTTTCCAAATGCAAACCCATTGTTTCCTGATCCCTTCTCTCACAGGGCTAGCTCTGCCTTCATCAGGTCTCATTTTGCATAACTGAAAGCTTGGTTTTTGCCCACCTGAGACTAGCAGGTTGTTGGTTCTTTATTTTGGCGATCTTTGGGAGTGACTCTGGATTTAGGGAAGGTAATATTCTTTGCACCCTCTTTAGGGGCCCCACCCAAGGAGGGGGGGTAGTATTCAATACTGCCAGAAATATTTAAAATGAAAACTATGTACCCAGAGGAAAAGAAGCAAACTGAAGATAATGTAGATGGATATGTTGGATCAACCTATGATGTCATTCAAATTACAACCCAATTCTCTGAGGAATTGAGAACAATTATCCTGATTTTACAAATCTTTGGTGGGGGGGGTGTCAGCTTTAAAGGCAATGCAGGGGCGCCTGGGTGGCTCAGTCGTTAAGCGTCTGCCTTCAGCTCTGGGCGTGATCCCGGCGTTCTGGGATCGAGCCCCGCAACAGGCTCCTCCGCTGGGAGCCTGCTTCTTCCTGTCTCACTCCCCCTGCTTGTGTTCCCTCTCTCGCTGGCTGTCTCTCTGTCAAATAAATAAATAAAATCTTTAAAAAATAATAAAAATAAAATAAGAAAATAAAGGCAATGCAAAATTCACCTATTCTTTACCAATCCCAAAAGTTCCCTTTAAATCAAAAAGACTTGTAAATTTTTGACCTTAGTGACATTTTTTCTTTGTCCCTTAAAGTTGTGCACCTTCTCATTCTTTTGAAATGTAAACACAGGCCTCGATCACCTGAGACTTAAGGAGGAAAAAAAGGAAGAGGCCTTTTTAAAATATAAACTGCTAAAAGGGCTCCTGTGTCCAAAGTCTACCACGACCTCCCTAAGGTTAAGTCCAGGAACAAAATAAAAATCTTAAAAATCTCCTCCACAAATATTAGAAATTATGAGGTCCTCTGCATCTGTTTTTGTGTGTCCATATATGTATGTTGTAAATGTGAGATATTTTTCTACCTCCAGATGGTACTGCTAAAATTAATTTGTAAAAGAGCTCTGTTTAGCTGGTTTGAAGGCGAGTGCTTGTAAGGATTGGGCATTCTAAAACTCTTGGAAAGACAGAAACTAAGCCAAATGGTTTTACGGTTCACACGATCTGGGAAAATATTCAATATAAAAGCTAGTTGAAGGTTGATGATTTAATTAAAATAGACATATCTTTAGAGTTATCAACATAAAACATAAGACTTTTATTCTACCAGAGTTTACCAGCCAAATAAATTCATATTACGCCTTATAAGATGTATCAACAAAAACTAAGAGCTTAAGATAATGGCTCACTTTGGCTAATGTTTAATGAGGTCTGTGTAGTAATCTAAACATAGTTATTACGAACAAGTAAATTAGGGGCGCCTGGGTGGCGCAGTCATTAAGCGTCTGCCTTCGGCTCAGGGCGTGATCCTGGCGTTGTGGGATCGAGCCCCACATCAGGCTCCTCCGCTGGGAGCCTGCTTCTTCCTCTCCCACTCCCCCTGCTTGTGTTCCCTCTCTCGCTGGCTGTCTCTCTCTGTCAAATAAATAAATAAAATCTTAAAAAAAAAAAAAAGAACAAGTAAATTAAATAGATGTAAACAAGATAAAAGTTTATTTAAACTTTTCAGCAATATTTAGATCTACTTAAATTGTTTTCCCAAATCTTTTTGGTAACCTAAAGCCTTAAAGTTTTGCTAAGTGAGGTTAAATTAGTTAAGCTAAATTCATTAAATATCTGGATCATTTCCAAATAAGACAAAATACTAAAGCATTAAATACCGAACATAGAGGTTTGATGGAAGAAAGATCGTTGAGGTTCAAAGCCGAAGGCCAAGAAAGAATTCTTGAGATGTCTTTGGTGCAAAAAGGTGGTCTTATTAAAGCACGGGGACAGGACCTGTGGGCAGAAAGAGCTGCACTGGGGTCATGAGGAGTGGCCCATTATATACTTCAAGTTGGGAGGGGGTTAGGGATAGGGTTAAGTCTCGAAGGAATTTTGGAAGCAAGGATTCCAGGACCCTGAGGGGCTAGCTGTTGTTAGGAAAAGGTCACTTATTACTATTTAATAAAACCTGTATCATGAGACCCTTCAGATCTATATCAGTGGGTCCTATGCTTGGGGGATGACTACCAACATATATGTTGGGGGTAGAAATAGAAGAAGTTTCCAAAGGAATTTTTATATGTTAAAGTAGACTTACAGGATCCTGGGGGGTTGGGATAATGTTAAGCTAAGATTGCCTTTTGCCCTTAGCAAAGCATTAGCATCGAGGCAGCTGAGGTCCTAGAGGAATGTCCTCTGCCTGTTTCAAGAACTTGTGACTGGGCTGTAAATACTAAGGAAATTTAATTTTTCTTTTGCCTTTGTTTCCCACATCAAGGTTTATCAACTGTTGCCTTCTCATTATAGAAAACTAAAAGATACCTGAATGTGTTAATGCTATCCTGGAAAATTTTAAAAGGCATGTGCTTCTAGAAATTATAGAATATATTTGTAAGTTTACAAATCGAAAATGCTGGTATTACAGTTCATAATTAGTTACCACTTACTTTTCACTAAAAATTAAGATTTCTAAGAGTTAAGAATTCTAGTAAGTGTATTTAATAGACTACTGGAAATAACAAGGGAAAAAACTCTATGCAAGGAAAGTAAGATGTCTGTTTTTGGTAAGAAAAGATATGAGAAAAAAAAAAACACATTCTTGTTGAGGAAAAGAAAGTAATTTGGTCCTAAAGTGAGGCTGGTTATTTATAGAGGAAAAACTTAGGACAAAATCTAAATGTTAAAAAAAAAAAGTCGTAGAAGGTTTGTGGAAACAGAATCTTTGGAAAGAAATTTCAATATGTCACTGGCTTTTCTGCAAAGGCAACAGCAGGATCTATGAAGATTGTGGCATATGCGGAAAAGTCTGTTCTGCTTCTGCAAAAATGACCCCCCATGGTCACACCTTTGCCATAACATGGAAACAGTCTGCTCCTGAGTCAGAGAAATTAAGGTGGGTAAACAATGGCTATAAATTAAATGGACAGTCAGGGTATGAGAACCCAAGACGGCCACTTGGTTCTTCCCAGCTCCCTGATAATCTCCACGTTTGGGCTTTTGCATTCCTTCATTCTCCGTAGCGCATTGAAAATGATTCAAACTATGAGTAGGCATTTGTGGGAAGACTTCTACAAAATAGCAAAAACCATCTACCAGCAATGTCTGACTTCTCAGGTCCGTAATCCTGAAAACAACTGTTTTTATTCCCAGAGGCCTCAGACCTCCTCCCTCTGAACCTTTTAAACACCTACAGCTAGACTTCACTCAACTGCCACTTGGTATAGATCATTATTTTTTTTTAGGAGAGAGAGTGGGTGTATGCAAGGAAGATGGGGGAGTTGAGAAAGGAGGGGTAAGGGTAGAGGGAGAGAGGGAATCTTAGGCAGGCTCCACACCTAGTGTGGAGCCCGACATGGCGCTCGATCCCGTGATCCTGAGATCATGACCTCAGCCAAAATTAAGAGTTGGACATTCAACGGTCTGAGCCACCCAGGCGCCCTTGGTATAGATTATTGAAAGAGGACTCCGACTACCTCCATATTGACCTCAAACTTCCTAATTGATTAAGTTCTTCTGTCCAGCTTATCTCATAACTCAGGCAAATGACCCTGAGGGCAAAGGATCCCCTGATGGGAACCACGACTACCCGCTCAAGCAATGACTACCCTGAGCCAAAACGACCCCATGTGACTGACCCCAAGACAATAACGGACTTGATCTTCACTGCCCACCTGCACTTACCCACCAACCTTTCTCCCACATTTTCCTTACATCAACCTGGAAGTATTTTCAGCACCTGGGAAGACAGTCTTCAAGATGCTAGTCTGCTGTCTTCTCAGTGTTGGCCACATTGAAATAAATGACTTTCACGTTTTGCCACCACTCATGTCCTTGCCTTTGGATTCTGTCAGTGGCAAGTGGCCAAACCTAGTCTGTTTGGGACCCCTGGAGCCAGGTGCTCGTGACCTCTGTACCCCAGCTGCATTGTCAGTATATACTTGTTACTGTGTGTTTTCTAGATGAGTTAAAGCTTTCCCCTGCTATAAGGCCAATGTCCCCACAACAGCAAAAAAACTGTTAAAAGATCCATTTCCCATTTGGGGTATATCCCTATGATCTCCAGTGACTGAGGCATCCACTTCACTGGACAAATGGTATGAGCTTCAAGGAAAAACTCTGCAAACTTCTTGGGATTCTATCAGTATACAACCTTCTGCCGATCCCCTGTGTTGTCTCGTGCTAGTATGACCTGCTTCTGAAAGTCTCTTATGTCCTACGCCCAAGTACACTATCAACAAGTTCCAAGGATCCTTCTGGTCACACTTTAGAGCCTGGTGACTCAGTATTCTGAAAATGTCATCGGAAGAAAATGGCCCATGAGCCCCATTGGAAAGGACTTTACCAAGTACTCCTGACCACCTAACACTGCTGATGTGGGGCTGCAAGCGAATGGTCAAGAAAGAATTCTTGGGGCGCCTGGGTGGCTCAGTTGGTTGAGCATCTGCCTTCAGCTCAGGTCATGATCTCAGGGTCTCGGGATCAAGCTCTGCATGGGGCTCCCTGCTCCATGGGGCAGTCTCCTTCTTCCTCTGCTTCTCACCCTACTCGTGCTCTCTTTCTCTTGCTTTCTCAAATAAATAAAAAATAAAATCTTAAAAAAAAAAGAATTCTTGAGATGTTTTTGGTGCAAAAAGGTGCTTTTATTATAGCATGGGGACAGGAGCCGTGGGCAGAAAGAGCTGCCCTGGGATTGTGAGGTACAACAGATTATACACTTTTTAGTTAGTGGGGGTCAGGGATGGCTAGGGACGGGGGTTAGGGAAATCTCTAAGGAATTTGGAAGCAAGGTTCCCAGGACTTCGAGGGGCTCACTGCTATTCAGATAAGGTTATTCGCTACTATCTAGTAAAACCGTCGTGAGACCCTCAGTTGTATGTCAGTGGGCCATTTGTTTGAAAGATGATTGCTCACATATATCTTGGTTGGAGGAATTGCTTATGATTATCAGAGGAAAGCAACACTAACTAGAGCAAAGCTGTGGTGGTAAAACATTAAAGGAAGTCCTTGAGGGAGCTGTAGGAGTGTCACAATCTGTACATCTCAGGGATTTATCTGCCACTTGTAAGATTTAATTTTAGCTTCGTTTCTCTTGCCTTTGTTCTCATCACTGCTATCAAGTTAAAAGGTATTAAGCCTTGGGTACACATCACACAGCTAAAAAAGGTTCTACCGGATACCTAGTCCTGTACAGATGGTGGGGACCTCTAAATCAGACTGACGTAGCTGAATCAAGGAATACGGCTTCCACCCCAGATGACGGATCACACTTAATACTTTAAACGTGAAACCTGTATTTCCCTTTCCTTTTCTCTGGCATTGGACTGGAAAGATAACACCCTCACCTCTAGCTCCCAGGCCACTATTAAGGGGGGTAACCTCTGGGATTTAAAATAATCTTTTAGGGGCTCCTGGGTGGCTCAGTCAGTTAAGCATCTGCCTTTGGCTCAGGTCATGATCTTAGGGTTCCAGGAACGAGCCCGACACTCGGCTCCCTGCTCAGCGGAGAGTCTGCTTCTCCCTCTGCCCTTCACCCTGCTCATGCTTGCTCTCTCTCTCAAATAAATAAATAAAATCTTCAAAAAAATAATCTTTTATTTCAGGCTAAAAGAAAAATCTAACTGTGTCTGTAACTTTTCACAAGCAAAATAAGTCATCTTATTGGTCAACACCTCAGAATTTAGAAAAGACCTAGCAGGTGGCTTTCATGATTCAGGATTCACTCCTTTGGCAGGTGCCTACTTCCCTGGTTAGGGATACATGTGAACAAAGCTAACTTCTTAATTCTTAAAATTATTGGAGAATCTGCTTCTAAGGCAATAGCTACCCAGCAAAGATCCTTAGATTCTCTAGCCTAAATTGTTCTGGATGATAGGCTTAATAAACCCTTGGCTACCTTTTAGTGGGGCAGGGAGGCCTCTGTGCTGTGGCCAACACCATCTGCTGGACCTGAATTAGCACTTCTGGGGAAATTGAAACTCAATTACATAAGATCACAAAACAAGCCACGTGGCTTAAAAAGATGACTCCTTCCTTGGGGTCTTTCTCTGACTTATTTGATTTTGATTGCTTTGGGTCTCGGGGACCATGGCTTCAAAGTACACTCCAAATATTGGGAATTAGCCTGCTTATCGTAATCACAATAATCTCCCTGGCGTGTTGTATTCTCTCAAAAAGCTTTAAGTGCAAGTTCATAGCCACTAACCACTAAGCAAATGATCTCCCTAAGAATGTAATGTCAGAAAAGGAACAAAGCGATGGCTGACCTAAAGAATGTAAACCTGAAGTCATAATCTGTACGTATCACAGAGATAAAATGAAAACATCATGACCTGTGGGTACCGCACAAAGCAACAACAGCTATGAGAACTTTAGGCAGGAGCTGAGAGTGATGCAATCAAAATGCATGTCAGTCAAGCTGAGGGTCTGCTCAAAAGGGAGGAATTGTCAAAAAGAAACCATACACCCAAAACCGCGTCGCTTAAGTTAAGGGCCCAAGTCTGCAAACCAAGGCGTAATACCTGACCTAACTGCAGTTTCAACCCTCCAGGAATGTAACCTTTAACCAGTTAACATGGAATTTCCGGGTCAATACTAGGAAATTTACTGCTCGACCCGTCCACTCCCCTTACGAGGGCAACCCCACCTATACGATGCATTCCTTGCTCATAAATTACTTTCTTCTTCTTTTTTACGCCCTCTTTCTGCCTTTATTTGTTTTTTTTTCTAAATAAACTCCAGGCACAACGTGGGGCTCAAATTTAGGTCCCCGAGATCAAGAGTCGCATGCTCTACTGACTGAGCCATCCAGGCGCCCTTCTTTCGGCCTTTAAAATCTTGCCTTTGTCCAGCTCAGCAGAACGCCCTCTACTTGCTAGACAGAATGAATCATTCATGAACCATTTAATAATTCATGAACCATTTAATAAAGCCAATTAGATCGTCACATTTACTTGGTTGAATTTTCTTTTTTAACCTGGCAGTTTTGCTTTTTGCATCTGGTAAAGATTCATACTGAAGTGTATGTGGAGAAAATAGTATGATGCCTTAGAATCTTTAAATATGCTGGGAAGAAGGTAAGTGAGAATTTATAGATGAAACAAGACTGACAAAGTGGTGGTCATTACCAAAACTGGGCGATGGGTACACTATTTTCCCTAATATTACATATAGTTAAAACTTTCCACAATAAGATTGATTTCTTCAAGCCAAATGAAAGTTCTCGAAAACAATAAAATGATGAGCAAGGATGGCATTCACTTTGTAGCTAGACCATCTTTAAGTTCTTGAGTGGGAAAAGACAGAGATAAGGAAGAATTTTAGACTTTGTTAGAAAGAAAATGTACAGTTAAATCAATATGCTAAAAATTTGAGGGTACCCACTGAAAGGGCAGAAATATAATCTACAGCTTCCAAATCACAGAAAAATAATAACGATATGAAAACTTTACCTAACATAGAGCACAAATGAAAAAATATCGGTAAAGGACGGCAAATGGAAAACCGTACCTTTTTTGCTTTATTGAAGATATGAAGCAAAACAAAAAGGAAAAAAAAGATGGGGGAAAATGTATAATTAAAGAAGAAAGATGATCACGTGATCCAGCCCAGCCCAGCCTTGGGAGTGAATTTGCAACAGACTACAGATGTTTGTCTAAGAACTACACAAAAATTACGAATTTTTAATGAAAATCCTGACTCTCATTTGCTTCATTCTTTAAAATGTCTTTACATTCTTTATTAGTCAATACTTGAGTATGAACATCTTAATATTTATTTTTAATCTGAAGCTTATCCACAAAACACTGACGAGGGACACAGAGACAAAGAGGTCAAGAAAAGCATGTGACAGTTCATGCCCGCACAAGCACTATTTAACACAAACCATGGGGGCCTGGGTGGCTCAGGCGGTTAAGCATCTGACTCTTGGTTTCGGCTCAGGCCATGATCTCGGGGTCATGAGATCAGGCCCCACATCAACCCCGAACGCGCCCTACACTGGCCCGCATTGGGCTCCACTCACGGCAGAGTCTGCTTGAGATTCTTCCCCCCTCCCTCTTCCCCTGCCCCTCCCCCTGTTCTCTCTCTCTCTCCAATAAATAAATAAAATCTTTAAAAAAAATGCACACTCTACTTTACGTATCTGTTAGGACATCCAACGCAATCACCCACTAGCAAGAAAGAATTCCACAAATGAACAAAGAAAACACGAGGCGCCAGGACATACGTGGAGGCAGCAAGGCTCTGAGAGCTCGCTTACACGTGTCGAACTGGCTGACTCCCTGCCAGACACCCTCTGTGCCCTTCACAAATTCAACTCATTTCACCCTCACAACAATGTTAGGTGGTAGTACTAGCATCATTCCCGCTTTACAGATGTAAACATTAAAATACAGAGAAGTGATCTGCCCAAGGTCACACAGCTAATAAATGGCGGAGCCGGCACTCAGACCCCATGGTCCCTGGCTCCAGAAGCCCCAGTTTACGCCTCTGGAAAGGACAGGAGGCAAGAGAGTGGGAACGAAAGATACCTGTGGCTCCTGCGAGGGCTCAGTGGCTCCTGCAACTCCGTCAGGTCTATGCTGACAACTTCACAGCCATCTTTCTCGTTTCCAGCACCTAGCCTGGCCCCCGCCATGCTTCCAAACCGATCTTTCTAGTGCTTTCTGAATAAAAACATCAAGCTTTGAATAAGAGAAGGATAAAGCATGCTGCCTGCTTCAAGGGGCTTTTTGTCCAGGCAAGAGACAGGCATTAAACTGTTTCCAAAGTCCGTTAACAAACTAGGTCCTAAGCCCAAACAGGCAGATGGGAAACAGGAGAATTGGGACAGGGTATGAGTTCCGGGTGAGTTCTGGGTGGTGACAGCTAGCTTCACAGAGGTGCACCCAGCGTCCAGAGTTCAAGCCCTTGGAGGACTTGAACTCAAAGCCCCCTGCAGCCCTCCTGGTTTCCCTCTGTCTCCGGTCCGAGCCCAGTTCCACCCGGGCTCCTCCTCCCCACTCAGTTTCCTTCTGGGTCAGCATGCCTGCTGCGGGGTGAAGCAGAGGGTCTGGGATACAGGGAAGGCCCTCCCAAAGCCACCAAGCCTCATGCAGTCTGGACAGAGCCCTTGGCAATCTCCACCCACCAGGGAAGAGTTAAAACCCCAGGCTTTCTCAACACAACCCCCCCATCACTTCCATGCCAGACAGCCTGGACTGATGGCTGTTGCGACCAAGCCAGAAGCCCCAGAAACTCAAGTGGCCAGATTATTCCCAAGAGCTCCCTTGTCCCCTTTTCACTAGAGGCAGCTTTCCATCAGGCCCCAGTTCAACTTGCCCCCAGCCCCTACAGCTCACCGACCCAGGCAGGGAAGGGGACAGGCCAGGAGGCCTGAGGCATGTTAAAGACAGGTTTCACAAACAATGGCCCAGCCCCGAAAGATTCTGCAAAGGCACATGCCTCGCCTTACATCACACTTGGGGGAAATGATGGTGCCAGAACTCTAATGCCTTGTCTCCTGACCTCACTGGGCCACGCTGGCCCATCCCTGTGCACACAGGAAGGCAGCCCACAGTGGCTGTGTGAGTGAGGGCAGAGTGAGAATGAGAGCAGCCCCGAACACCCACCCACCGCAGTGACAACCAACATGCATCTCGGCCCGTGGAATAACGGAAGAGCCAGGCCGGGGCCACGCATGTCTGTACTTTGTACAGAAAGAGGAAATCCCTACATCAACAGAAGAAGGAAGCAGGCTCTAAGTAATTTATTAAAATAGCCACACACACAAAAAAACCAGACATTCCATCCCCAAACTCCCCTTTATCCCATTATGCCAGAAGAGTGGTCACAATGGCACGAATTGGGGTCAGTCTATACTGCATGGCTACTTGTGTGATCTTGGGCAAAAGCCTTAACCATCTCTCTCTATTTAATAGTTTCTGTATCTGTGAAATGGGGATAATAATACTTTGGGCCTCAGCGAGTAATGGATACTGAATAATGACAAACCCACATAACGTGTCTAGCACAGTGTGTGGCACATAAAGACTAGTCAAGATGGGACACCCCCCCTCCCCCATAGCTCTCTGATGTGCAGGTGAGGTGGTCTGGGAGCTCCAGCTCCGAAAGAGCCAGATCAAAGGCTTTCCTGACCTCCTCTGGCTATGGACCCAGGGTCCAAGGCCACAAAATCACAGTTCCGGCTGCTATCCCTAGGTCTTGCCATCTTTCCTCCACAATCCAAAATCATCTCTGGACAAAAGTAAAAGGGGCCATTCCATCCTACTTGCCCAGCCTCTACCCTATGAGGGAGGGGAAGGATGTCATAATGTTAACTTAGTGGTCATGGGTCCAGCATGGGAAAAAGCTGTCCCCACAGAGCCTGGTTCTGGGGGCCCTCGGCCTGCTCCCCGCTTGGCACTGGGAAAAGTTAATCCACATACAGAGCTGGCCTCAGCAATGTGACTTCTGTCCACCTCTCAGATCCTCAGCAGCACGCCCTCTAAGACCTCCTGCCATAGCATCCCCAGGCACCGTGGTCCTCCGCTCTCACCTCAAAATTTCACGGCTTATTGATTCATCCCCTCAAGTTCCCCCAGGGACTAGTTGGCCAACTAAAGTGTATGCTAATGAGCAAATCAGGAACTACGGCTTAGCCAAGTATGCTTCAAGACTGGCTTCTGCAGCTCTGCGCCAAGGGGGGAGGATGCCAGCAGTTGCAAGGGAACTGTGCCCGCTGGCCAGGGACAGACCTTAGGGCACGGGGGCTGCCTTTAGTCCAGATGCCCCCCATATAAGCATGAGTCATGGTACTGGGTTCCTGGTTTGTTCTTGGTCCCTCACTCACAGGGTGACCTCAGTAAAGTGACTCCCCTTCTGAGCCTCATCCTGGAACTCTTGGAGTATAATGATTCACTCTGAAGTTCTGACTCTCAAGCCCGCCCTCTGGTGGTTTTACCCCTAGGTCCGCCCAATCATCCTTCCGCCATCACCACTGCCATCATCATCGGCACCACCATCATTACAAGCACCACCACTACCACAACCACCACCGTTATCCACCATCACCACCACCATCACCACCACCACGACTACAGCTATCATCACCATCATTATCACTACCCCTACCACAACTACCATCATCACCATCATTACTATCATCACCAGTCACCACCAATACCGCTACAACTACCACCAATCACTACCAATGCTAGCATCACTATCACTACTACCATCACCCACTACCAACTCTATCACCACCACCCAGTGGAGGTAAACTCAGTTTGCAGACTACACCCCAGCAACAATGAAGGAAAGAGGCGGTTTGGCAGAGCCAGCTCCTGGCCAAATGATGAAGTTTTCTATCAATGCCTCAATTTACCCGCTTCTCCACCCTGTCCCCTTACACACCCAGATCCTCCCCTTCAAGGCATACCATCCACGTACTTTGTCTTCAGTCATTCACCCTGTAGCGTATAGTGTAAATATAACACAGTGCATTGCCTCTCCAAAAAGTGTGCACATTTTAGTTGTGGCATCAAAGACTTTGACTCCCTTCAAGGATTTGAGGAATTAGAAAAGATATTTTTGATCAAGGGCTATATGCCTTGTCCAGCAAGACTTTGGGATGAGGACTGCTTTGATGCCATGTAATGAGAACTAGTGACAGCGATGAAAGAGAAAACCCGGAGAGAGTCCTGTGATTTAGAGTCCAGGAACATGATACCAAAACGCCCTGTAGATTCCACAGGGCATCCCCAACGCTGCAGAGGTGACCATAACTTAAGACTCTCAATTCCTCAGCTTCAAGCCACCCAGACTCCACAGGCTAGTTCCATGGCTCACCTTATAACCTCCTGCTTCAGCCATTTGCTCAGGGCATAAAGGAGTACCAGTGAACTTCTCCAGGAACGAGGCTCTCTTAACTGAGGACCAGGCTCACGGCCATCTCATCCTCTAGACCAGGGGAGCTGGTTACAGAAGGGGGGCCTCCACTGGAGGCAGCAGCCCTCTCCCTCAGGCAGGGCCTGTCCTCATCGCCAAAGATGACCATCTCCAGCACAGCTGAGAGGACCAGGGACTGCAGCAACAGCCCTGGGCTGAGACAAAAGCCTGGTGGAACTGCCTGTTAAACGCATACACCACAGGAGAGGGCTGAGTTGGCCCAGCCACACTACCCAAAGATGCTGAAGGAGTCTCCCCAACAAACAGGGCAGGACATCAGGCAGCCGAGAATGAAGAAGGGGAGCCAGCAGCACACAAAACTCCAAGGTGATAATCAAGGTCTTTAGCACCTTGGTCTCCTTAAAGAAAGTGTTCTGGGGTAGATGCTGATAGGGTCCCCATGCTGCCCCCCCCCCACAAGTCAGGTGCGCTCACCAGCTGCAGCACAGTGCAACAGGTGAGGTGGTAAATGTAACTGTAGGTGACCTGTATAGCCAGTAAGGAGGCTGCCACCTAGGTGCGTCTGAGGCTGGGGCTGCATCTTCGAATAGACATAGGGGGCTCTGTAGAGATGAGCAAGGATCCACCCTGCGCCACCTGCCCCATCTGCTGAGGCCAGAGTGCAGCTGGACAGGCATGAAGGAGCTAAAAACTGACGGCAGCCAGACTACTGCAACGGCCACTAGAGAAGCCCTGGGAGTCCGGTGCTGCTGGTGGTAGAAGGCGCCAGCCACAGCCACGTAGTGCTTAGGTGGCTGCACATGTGCAGGATGGAGACAGTGAAACACAGGATGTCAGAGCCCACCCAGACGCCACAGAAGCCCCCAAAGGGCTAGGAGCCAGCAGCCTGGGCTGCCACTTTCCAAGGCATCACCAGCAAAGCCCCCAGATGGTCCAAGATGACCAGAAAGAACTTGAGAACACTGGTGACCTTGGAACGCAGGGGGCAAAAGTTCAGGGTGGCAGCACACATAAGGAATATTTCTCAGCGAAATGCGCCCTCCTCACCCCTCTGCCCCACCCCTGCCCTCTGCTGAACCGGGACNNNNGGCACCCGCAGGAAGACTTAATTGCTGGGAGTTCTAGCGACTCTGGAACAGGGCTGAGATGAGTGGCAAGGGTCAAGTCGTGACTCCAGGACAGACGCACCAGCATTCTACCTAAAATCAGCTAAATACCCCCTGGCTTCCTGCGGGGGTCTTTCTCCCTGTCCCGAAGAGGTGCCTAGGGCAGGATCCCGCCACCGAAGAGGGGACGGGTCCCTGCACAGGGCGAAGATTGGCTGTCCCAGACTTATCTTGTGAAGGGAGCGGGGAGGTTTCGGTCAGTGGCTCCCGGGCTCCTCCCAGCGTCGGAAGAGGGCGACAGGCCACAAACAGCGGCTGAGGGCCCAGTGTCTGTGCCGGCGGACGGACGTGAAGACACGAAGGATCGGGACGCAAGAAACCGGCTGGAGAGGAAAGCGTTATCTGGGACGCAGGGAGGCAGGGACCCTGGCAGGGGGCGCAAGACATCACACACGCTAGCGGACTCGGCGTTCTCTCGGGACTTTATCGCCCGACGGCTCTCCGCGCCCGGCACCCCGCGCTGCCGGCTCCGAAGCCCTGCGGCCCGGCGTCCACCCGCCGGCTTCCCCGGAGCGCAGTGGTCCCTCTCACCTCCTTCCCCCGGGGGCGCCGACCCTTTGCTCCCAGAGCCGCGAGCTTCGCTCCCTGCCAGCGTGGAGACGGTCTGAGGAAAAGCGCCAGCAGGGGCTTGAATCCGTTCTCCCCGAGGGCCCGCGGGCCACAGGGCCGCGCTCGGCGCCCCGCCCCTTCGAGCCCCGCCCCCGGAGTCCCGCCCCCTCCGAGACCCACGTGCTACAGTGGCAGCTGGGGCAGGCAGCCCAACTTTCAACAAGATCTCCAGGCTGCATCTCTGGAGCCTTTCCTTCTAGAAGGGTCTCCTTTTCTCTCCACAGCCCCTCGCTGGAGTCGGAAGGACCAGAAGAAATGTACTGTTGCTACAGTGGTATTTGTGAGGTGACGGAGGCATCTGTGGGGTCTGACGCCAGAGAACCCCCATCCTCTCTGCCGTGTTAGTGACAGAGAATTAGAACTCTCGCCTCAGCTCCTATTGTCTTCTCCTTAGTGGCCAGAATGATGCCTGCCCCTCGCTTCCAATCCTGGAAACTGGTAAAGACAGCTTAGATTTGGATCCATCTTAAAAAGTGCCCCGCCATCCCACTCCCTCCTCACATCCCCCAAGCTCTAGTAGGTGCTTATGGTAAGTAGAAGATAAAAACAAACTCCGTTCTGAGTTCCAGAAGTTTCTCTTCCAGTGCTCTCATAATCAAAGGGACTTACTCCTATGAAAGCTGAAGAAAAGCTGCAATCAGGCTTACAAGAATCAACACTGTATGTGTTGGAGTTTCATAAATGGGTCAGGGTGAGAGCCAACCTTTACCTAGTTGGGATAAAAACGAAGAAGAGAGGAAAAGTAAAAGAGAAATGCAAAAATTGGATTTACCTAGCTGAAACCTCTTTCCATCATTAAAAGGGGTTCTACACCCAATTTACACTGTGCGGGGGTTGGGAGAAGTTTCCTCACACCATCAAGCAATTTTTGGCTGCCAGCTGGGTGTCCTACAATTCAACTCAATTCTGACTCTACCTACCTGGAGGCAGCATCAGATTCCATAGGTTAAAAGCTCAGTCCAGCAAGAGTGACCTCCCCCATCGGCCACCCTGCTTCAGCTGCAATCACAAGTCTGGGTTGTCACCTGCGCTTCTAAATCAGAGGTTTCTGTGATACCCATCTTAGATTTGATTAATTTGCTAGGGCAGCTCACAGAACCCAGGAAACCCTTTTACTCGTTACATTATTGGTTTATTCCAAAGGATATTAAAGGACACAAATCAACAGTCAGATGAAGAGATACGTAGGGCAAGATCCTAAACAAAGGAGCTTCTAGCCTGGTGGTGTTTAGGGCCCAGCACGGTGACATGTGGATGCATTCTGGCTCCCTAACCTGCAAACTCTCTGAACTCTAGCCTTTTGGGCTTTTATGGAGGCTTCATTACTTAGGCATGATTGATTAAACCATTGGCCATTGGTGATCACACTCAGTCTTCAGGTCTGCTCCCTTCTCTAGAGGTTGAGGGGTGGGGGTGTAGGGACTGAAGGTCCCAACCCTCTAATCTCAAGGTTGGTTCCTCTGGCACCCTGCCCCCATCCTTAGGTGTTTTCCAAAAGTCACTTCATTCACATAAACTTAGGTGTGGTTGAAAGGGGCCGGTTAAGAATATCAACACTCCTTTACTACTCTCATCACTTAGGAAATTTCAAGGGTTTTAGGATCTCTGTGCCAAAAATGGGATGAAGACTATGTATGTCTTTTTTTTTTATAATGATTTTTTATTATATTATATTAGTCACCATACAGTACATCCCCGGTTTCGATGTAAGGCTCGATGATTCATTAGTTGTGTATAACACCCAGTGCACCATGCAATATGTGCCCTCCTTACTACCCATCACCGACCTATCCCATTCCCCCACCCCCTCCCCTCTGAAGTCCTCAGTTTGTTTCTCATAGTCCATAGTCCCAGAGAGTAAGTTGTTAATTCAGAATCATTCGAGCTGGCTTCACGCAGAGTTCTTGTCTCCACCTCTGTGGAAACACATATTCCTACGTTTGAACAGTGGATTCAAAAGAACACGATAGAGCAGTGATCAGGATAAAGACGAACAGAACTCAAGTTACTTCAATTCTGTCATTCTACGTGACCATTTGGAGCTTTTATATGCGTTTAAAATTTAACACAGTGGAACAGTGGAAACCGTGAAATACAATTTTTTTGAAGGGTGAATTTTAGTTCATAAATGAAATGTTTCACTAGTTTTTAAGAGAGCTGAAATGTGTTCTTTTTAAATTCTTCATTGTTTTTGAACCTAAAGAACAAATCAAGAAAATAATTAGTTTTGCTACTTACTGCATTATTGTTGTTGAAAAGAATTTTGTCATATAAAGAAGACAAATGACATTCTTCAGGTGTTGTATGTCCATTAGGTAATCACTGCCAACACCACACCAAACGATGACGTGTTGGATACGGTCCTCCCTAGTTGGGCATCAAGTGCCTGTGTTTTAAGGATGCCCATAGAATCTTCAGATGTCCTCTTTTGTATCTGATTTTTTAATCTACTCAAAATTATGACTGAAATTCATCCATGTTGGTGGCTGTATCTGGAGTTCAATTTCTTCAATCTTCTCAATATGGTGTCATTTTCCACAATGTTGCTCATGTCAACCCTTTAAGGGAAGCGCTCTCAATCCCTTATGCAATTAGGTACTGCTCCTGTGCTCGCATCGCATCTCGTAGGTAGGCAAGTCAACGAAGAGCGCTTGCCACATTGACGTTAGTCTGTCATCTCTTTTAAGCTGGAGAGCTGGGGAGCTCAACTCCTAGCTCAGGGCCTGACAAGTAATAGAATTGTGTTCATTGTATTAGTCAGGAGATATAGATAGATGATAGATGATAGATAGATAGATAGATGATAGATAGATAGATAGCTGAAGACATAGAAAATCTGATAGTGTGGTTCCCGTCTGAATCGAGAAGCCTAGGAAGGACCAGGGTACCTAATGGTATAGTTCTCGTCCAAATGTCAGCAGGCTTAAAACCCAGGAAGAGCCAGTGCTTCAAATTAAGTCCAAAGGCAGGAAAAAAACTGATGTCTCAGCTTGAACGCAATCAGGCAAGAGGAGTTCTTACTCAGCCTTTTTGCTCCATTCGGGCCTTCAACTGATTGGAGGAGGTCCAACCACATTAGGGAAAGTAATCTGCTTTACTCAATCTACCAATTCAAATGTTAAACTCATTCAAAAACACCCTCCCAGAAACATCCAAAAGAATGTTTAACAGAATATCTGGGTACCCTGAGGCCCAGCCAAGTTGACACAGAGAGTTCACCATTACATTTATGAACGTTTCTCCCTCCGCGTTGCTCTTTACCATCAATAACCCAGGAGCAGAATAATCATGTGAAGATCCCACTTGTCCAGCAGAATGAAACAGAGCTCACGAGGGGTATGGAGGAGGCAAGTTTCACTTCATCTAAGACTTAACTTCATACTGGGGGAGCAAGGGTGAGTCAGATTCTGATGGGAGGAGACTTAGATCTTACAGACTGGAAGGCTTTTCTGCAGCGTGGATCCAGATGACATTTGTAAGGCAGCCTTTGGCT
>NW_024423453.1:69999239-70012319 GCF_017311325.1 Ursus maritimus
CGCGCTCCCGGGTCTCCCGGTCTCAGTCTATGCCCGGTGAGCACACCTCGATTCCGGAGTTCCGTGAGAAGCCTGGTGGCGCGCGCACCCGGTTCAGGGTCTCAGTCTGCTGTTTCGCGGGTGCCGACCGCGAGTCCGCCCGCTCCCCCGTGCACGTGGCCCGCCAGCCGCCAGCCGCCGCGCGCGCTCCGGGAGTTCCCGGTCTCAGTCTGGATCCCGTGAGCACACCGGGATTCCGGTGTTCCGGGAGATGCCTGGTGGCGCGCGTTCACGGCTCACCGGTCTCAGTCCGCTCTCTCGTGGGTGCCCTCTGTGAGTCCGCCCGCTCCCCCGTGCAGGTGGCTGCCGCTTCCCGGCGCCCCAACGCGGCGGCTCCCACCCCCTTCCGTTTATCTTCCGATATCTGTGCACGGTTTACAGCTCCCCTCTTCGTACCTCAATACTCAGCGCTGGAGATGTTCATTTGTAGAGATCCAGATGCATCATCCTGCGTCTCAGGCTGATTCCGTGGTTATTTAGGCTGGTCTGGTACCTATCCAGCTCGACTCAGGGGACCGGCTGAAAAAGGGGTCCCCTACTCCTCCGCCATCTTAACTCCCCTATGTATGTCTTCTTATAAATCACAATATCACAATCATCCATTGGTAACCTTGGACAAATTATTTACCATTTCTAAGCCTCCATTAACTCATTTGTGAAATGATAGTTCCCGTCTCATTGGAAGATGAAGCACAAAAAGCTTAGCACAAAATGGCGGTCATGGAGACGCACTGCCCTGGCCTCTCTTCCAGGATTTGCTGCCCAGCTGCAGGGAGTGTGGTCAGCCACCAGCCAGCCAGCCTTCGGCTCCTTCAGGGGCTGCCCCATCTGCAGAAAGCCACCCCAGCTGAGATCACCCCCTTTCCAGGGTAATCTGATAACTGAGGGAGAGGGGTGGTGATGGATAAAGGCCTGGCCCGTTTCTGCCTGACATGGGACCGTAATGGGCAAACTCATCCTAGAATTTCCTGCCAGAGTGGCCAAGTCTTTTGTGGGCCTACATCGTGGGTTGACTTCTTCTTCCCCCCAATCTTCTTCCCTTTCCTCTTCACAGGTGGTGAGCCCTGAGACCCCAAACTCTGTCTCTAGGCCTACTTCTGGAGAACTCAGTCTGCTACACGCAGTGTCTGGAAGAGCTGTCATTTCACACTGGAAGACAGTAAGTACCCAATAAATGTTGGCTATTGCTTTTTGTTAATGTTGTTGCATTAAAATAGGAGCTAGATTCTAAGATTGGACATTCTGTTCCTGACCCATCCAACCCCTGCTCTGCAGATGCTTAGTGCCGTACTAATCATCCGTCGTTATGCTCATATCATAGAATTACCCTGTGTTATGGACTGAATGCTTGTGTCCTTGGAATCCTAACCCCCCTAATATACTGGTACTACAAGGTGGGGCATTTAGCAGGTGATCAGGTCATAAGGATAGAGCCCTCATGAATGGGATTAGTGTCCTTTCAAAAGATACACCATCCAGCTCCCTTGCCCTCTTTCCACCAAGTGAGGATGTAAGTAGGTGGCCATCTGCAGACAGAAGAGGGCCCTCATCAGAACCAGACCATGCAGGCACTCTGATCTCGGTCTTCCAGCTTCCAGAACTGCAAGATAATTTTTGTTGTTTCTAAGCCACGTGGTCTGTGGTATGTTGTTATAGCAGTCTGAACTAAGATACTCTTCTTTGAGTACCCGCAGGGCAGGGAACCTGTCTAACACTTCCTTCTTCTCCTCCACTGATTGGTTAGCTCACACCTACTAGGCACACCATGTGAATCATGTTGATTAATTTTTAACTTTCCTGGGCTAAGGACTTCAGCAGGATATTTTTGAATAGCTAAATTTTACTCTTCCCACATGTATAAGGAAGTTTCTAGGCTACCTCATCACGTGATAACCCAGGAAGGCAGCCTACATTCATCATACCATTCACAGGGATAGAAGTCCACTAGCCGAGGTTCGATCCATATACTGCAGTTCACAGTGTGCTTTTGGGGGTAGCAAGTCATCTGAGCACACCGCTGGTTATCTTGCAAAGATTCTGCGTCTGGCTCCTTTAGGAGGTGCTGTGCAGCCCGTGGCTAGGGTTTGTTTTTGGCGCAGCTGATATGCTTTGCTGCAAAATACAAGTCAAAAGAGTTACCTTCATGGTTAATATCAGCAAAGGAACAATGCCAAGATTGTCCTTGAGTTCCCCAAAAATTGAACACTGGCCAGCTGGTATCTCTCGAGAGGGGACTTTCTATGCATAGACGTCTGTGTCATTGTAGTAGTGAGAACTGGAGGAAGCTCGGCCGCCAGCCCAAAGCACTAACACGCACGACCCACCAGCCACGGGAAGTATTTTGGGAGTTACATCATTCTTGAAAGTCTGCTTTAAGAGTAGTAGCCTGTTCTAACAGAGAATGGAGTTGCAAGTCAACGGCCTAAATTCTCCTGCGAGCTCTGTGACCTTGGGCAGGTCACCGACACCTCAGTGTCCTCATCTGTAAAATGGAGGCTTTGCCTCCACTCACGGAGGCTCCTCCAGCTCTCCCGTTCGAGGTGTCTGTGACCATGTATTGTTTCCGTGCAGGAGGAGGGCGAGAACCACACTTTCCCCAAAGAGGGGCTGCAACCTGAATAAAAATGAGGTGTTGGTGATAAGAATGAGACATCGGCGGGGAAAACAAAATCCCTCAAAAAAAGGAGGCTATCGAACTCCCCCACAAACCTCACAGCCAGGCTTTGGTTGGATTCCTCGTGAGTCAGTAGCTTTCCCAGTTGCCTCAACTTTCTTACAACTTTGTTGTTCTTTCTCTTTTCTGATTGCCTTGATGACATTTCCAGCACATTGAACCAGAATATCCTGACCTCTTCGAGGGGCAGGGGATGGGGTTGCCTGCTCGACCTTGGACTCAGCCCTTCAGGTAGTGAGAAGTCATCCCTCTCACAAGGGTGTCTGACTGGAGAGCCCACCCAGCGCCTGGGGCACAGGCTAAGAGCCCCTTTCAGGGAGGCCCAGGAGAAGCTGAGGCTGTGCTCGCCCCCCATTCTCCCACCTCCCCAGATGGGTAGAGTGTCCCCTCTTCCCACACCTGCTCTCTGCACACTGCCACACTGTCCCCTGGCAGGCAGTGACTGTGGACTCTCCGGCCACGTTTCCAGGCTTGGCATCACTGTGGCCCTGGCTCCGGCTCATCCCAAGGCAGCAGGTGTTCAGGAGAAAGGAGGAGCAGACCATATGCAGGGAGACTAAGACAGTCAGAATCTCAGGAGTCCTCTTGTCTGTCTGGTTTGCTTTGCAGATGGAGAAATGAGAGGCTTGCAGGCCCAGAGCCATACAACTTGTGAGTGGCTGGGGCAAGAACTAGAGCTAGGTTTCCTGATTCTCAGTCAGGACCAGCCACTCCCTGATTCGTATTTTTTCTGCCTTCTTGTTCTTTTTTTTTTTTTTTTTTTTAAGATTTTATTTATTTATTTGACAGAGAGACAGCCAGCCAGATAGGGAACACAAGCAGGGGGAGTGGGAGAGGAAGAAGCAGGCTTCCAGCGGAGGAGCCTGATGTGGGGCTTGATCCCATAACGCCCGAGATCACGCCCTGAGCCGAAGGCAGACGCTTAACGATTGCACTCCCCAGGCGCCCCAACACTGCCTACTTGTTCTAAGCAGAATGACGGATGGATATTTTAACACTCAGTTGCTTTACAAGATTTTGAACACCCAAGAAAATACTCAAGGGAAATGAAGGCTGGGATGTCATCTCCTCAGTGAAGTCCACCCGGAGCCCACCAACTCCAAGTGTTTATTCCGGGAACTTCTTAGCTCTTTATTTGTACCCTGAAGGGCACTCCACTTTCAGCAGGGCGGTATGCGAGCCTGATTTATCTGGGCCCAATATAGCTCCACACATGAGAAAATTCATCAGTTCCCTTAATCAACCAAGTGCATTCCTTCAAGAGGAGAGAATCCTGATGCAGGACTCAGGCTCCCTGGGGGATCACGTGCAGAAACGCAGCCACCGCCAGCCAGCGGCTCCTTGCTCTCTCTGAGCCAACCCAGACTCAACATCTTCTCATTGCTTTCAGCACAGCAAGGGACCAGGCTAAAACATTTCAACAAGGACTCCTCAGCAGCTCTGGTCAGTGAGAGAAAGAGTAACATGAGACAAGATAAGAAGAGACGCCCAACGTCCAGGTCATTCAGTTTGACCGGGGGTCCCTAGGACATGCCTCCCTCAGAGCATTTGGCCTGTTTCACTGGGTTCTCTGGCCACGCTGTTTCTGCTCTGGGCTCGTTGACTCCCCTAGAGCTGTGAACCCAGTGCTGTGGTAGACCTTCCAGCCTGTTCCTAGCTCTGCACTCAGCCTACCCGCCAGCCGTGGCAAACACCGGGCACGTAGCAGGCGCTGAGTGAATTCTGGGCCAGACTAAAAAAGCAGGCAGAGGGATTGGGTCATTGAAAGAGAACAGGCCATGGAAAATAATCAACAAGATGATGGCACCCTCCTGCAACCCAGGCCCTTCAAAGAACGCCTCCTCCCCCGGAAGAGACACAGCGTGGTGGGAGAGCGAGCAGTCGGCAGCGCCCAGCTCAGCACTCACTCTGCAGCCACGTCCTTCTCCCGCGGCCTTCAGCCAAGACCCTGAGCGTGTCTCTGCTGCAGGTGCGGATGGGGAGGCATGAAGGCACAAGACACTGTACAACCTAAGAAGAGACAAGGACAAGCGCTCGGGTTTTTTCTTTTAATTATTTACCAGATAAAAAAGAAAAAATAGTGATTGTTTCTCTTCACCCCCAACATTTCGATTTACCAAGGTCAAGTAGGAGAGAAATTGAACGTAATTCATGCTCCTGGCCTGGAGCAAATTCTTTCCCTCGGCTCTGCAGCACCTCGAGGAGGAGGGACAGGGCAAAGGGCTCCAGGCAGAAATACTTGTACTGTGGCAGCAGAGTGGCAGTGTGGCTGTCCTCCTGTCTTCTCCCTGTTGCCAGAACATTCAGACCCTCCTGTCTGCCTCCCCGGACCATCCTCCCCAGTCCACCAAAGGAAGTAGGAAGACAGGACGTCAGGAGGCAGGACAGGTGTAGCGCAGGACCGGGGAAGCACACAGCAGACATGGCAGAAGGCCACAGTCTTTTGCTTCTATTGCACATCCTGGCTCAGATCCCCTGCCCTGAGCAATGGGCTACAAAGCGAAATGCTTCGGAAGCTCAAACCAAGAACCTGTTGTTGAGTGCCGGGCTCAAGAAGGGGAGGTGTGTGGTTGTGTGGCTTGTTCTGATACACATACTTAAGTTATATGCAAGTTATTCCATGGTGGGGGCACAGCAAACATTACGCCCTGTTAAAAAAAAAATATGGAGTTTGGACACCTGGGGCCCTAGAGTCACCTGGGCTTCTCCCCCTCAAGGTCAAAAGACTAAGAATAACTCTCCAGTCCGCAGATCTCCTGAGTAAGATGGAAGAGGCGGCAGCATCCACCAGCTACACGAGCCCCCTCGCCAGCTGTCGTGACTCGGACACTCAGGGCGGCCCTCTTTTTCTGAACACCTGGAGAATGTGGCCAGTGACCCCCCAGAACAGCCTTTCACACTGCACGTTCCTCCATAAAGTGGCAGCTGTTTGGTTCTCCTTCCTCGCATTGCCAATGCAAACAGAGTAGGACTGGAACAAGTTGTTTACCTGACCTTACAGACGGAATAAAGTCCTCGGAAAAAAACGGTGGGGTGGGGAGAAGGGGCTGGTTTTGATTTGGCAAAGCTGCAACTCTTTCACCTTCATTGGCTGGGACAAAGCTGGTGGGTGGAGACAAACCTCACTGAGCCAATGGCAAGAACTGCAGGCTATGAGAGACGACAGGTCAAACACACGACTGTATAAACTGTGGCACTATAAAGATGAGAGGGCGGGTCCATGACACCAGCTGGGAGCACGCCTTGTGAGCACGCTTCCAGAAATTACATCTGTCCGGTAGTGAGTGGTAGCATCCAGATAAATCAGAGTAGTTCTCCTTCCTCCTCTTCCCAAAAAACTCTGAGAGTTTCTCATTTAAATAACTATGTACACACACACAAGCCTGGTCTCTCTTTTACACGAGGGTCCTTCACTTGAGGGTCCTAGAATGGCTTTAGAGAGTCGGTTCCAATTGCCTTTTTGGAGATTTACTGCTTGGGACCAAACCTGTAAGGAGAAGAAATGACTGAATTCTACACCAGGCAGACCTGTAGGACGAAAGCATCCTGGTGTTTAAGGGGTCGGAGTCTTCACATAAATAAGGAGCCCGCAACTCCCTCATGGGGTTTGGTACCCTGGCCAGTTGAGTACCGGGGCTGGGACTCACTACCCCCGTGCCTGGCTACTGTCAACCAAGGGCCCCATGCCCACTGGCAACCCTGGGAGTACAGCTCCATACCTCCCTCTGATAAGGACAGTTTCTCAAGTTCAGCTTCAAGTTCAGCGTCCGAGATCCTAGGGTTAGGCACACTGTTGGTATAAAATGTCTCAGGGGGGTTGTCAGGCAGATCCAAAGGTTCTTTGGTGGTATCCTGAAGAAGGATGTCCAATTCCTTCTCCAGTTCCTCACTGTCAAAATCTGGAAAGAAAAGATGGCATGAGGACATATAAAGTCCAGGGAGCAAATGCATTCATGAGTCAAGGACTGAGGACGGCATAACTCAGCTCATCTTTACCAAAGATGTCTAGGCCTCCTTGTAGGTCGGAAAAGTCATTGAGTCGGGAGGCAGAGGGCACCTCCAAGCAAATACTCTTTTCCCACACACAGAGCTAAGTCATCGAGGGGATATATTTTGCTAACACCACAGAACTGACCCTGCTTCCCCTTGCCCTTGAAGGAGGATCTTCCAGTCGGAAGTCTAATGAGTCAAGATCGCTGCAGCCCAGAGGTTAACAGTACAACAGTACAATCTACCAAGGGGGGGGAACGACAGTTCCTTCTAACTACAGCCGTGGGTGAGCCCCAGAGAGGAGAGCCCTGTCTGCACCAGGAAAAGTACATCTATGATCCAACCCATTACAGCGCAAGGAAGTGAAGGCCTCTTAGAAAGGAAGGAAGAAAAGAACTGGCTTGTCAACTCACCTAAGCCGTTGGTCACCCCACCAGCCAGAGTCTGAGAAACTTCATCCTGGGTGTCACACAGCTGTAAGAGAAAAGCACAAGGCCCTGAACGCAGGGAGCCACCTCTGGGGGTCTCGGTCTTTCGGGCTCAATGTTCAGGGTTACCAAGTAGTGCTGCCCCGTCTGAGAATCAAGACAATCTTCCTCAAGTGCACAAGTGAAAGAGTGCAGTTTGGGAAAGAGGAAGTGCAGCCAGTCACACCTGCCCTCACTGACTTCCTTCTGCAGCTGTTCCTCCCTGGCCCCTTCCTGTACCTCTTGGATCTGATCCACAAGGCTCTCTGCCTTCTCCACTGTGACATCCTTCATGGAGAGTTTTAGTGCTCCTACGCCAGCCTGATAGGCATTGAAAACCTAAAGAGAAAGCAAAGTTATCAGTGCAAATGAAGAACCCCGGGCAAAATACGTGCCAATATTGTGTCATCTCCAAATGGTAACTTTGGGGGTTTTTGGTTTTGTTTTGTTTTTTTGTGTGTGTTTTTTTTAATATTTTTTTTATTATATTATGTTAGTCACCATACAGTACATCCCCGGTTTCCGATGTAAGGCTCGATGATTCATTAGTTGCGTACAACACCCAGTGCACCATGCAATACGTGC
Source organism: Ursus maritimus (assembly GCF_017311325.1). NCBI lineage: Eukaryota > Metazoa > Chordata > Mammalia > Carnivora > Ursidae > Ursus > Ursus maritimus. Next base: position 70,006,995 of record NW_024423453.1, read on the forward strand.
CCTCCCTACTACCCATCACCGGCCTATCCCAGTCCCCCACCCCCTCCCCTCCGAGGCCCGCAGTTTGTTTCTCCGAGTCCACAGTCTCTCCTGCTTCATTTTTTGTTTCTTTAACCACCCGCACTTGATTCATCCCATGTTCACCAAGGCCAAAACTTCCCAACAGGAGAAGCAAGCTCCCAACACTACCCTGAAAAACCCGGGCCTCCTCCAAACAGCACGGCTACAGTGGGGAGAATGAGGAGTGCATGCCGGAGAGACCACCCCGAGACTGGAGCAGAGGGGCAGTGGCTACCATCTGGTCTGTCTGGGAGGCATAGATCCGGTCCAGGATGCCTTGAACAGTGTCCAGCTTGGCATGGAGGGCCTCGATGCGCTTCTCTGTCCGTTGCTTTGCCTTGAGCGACCTCAGTGCCTGGGGGGCATGGAGACCTGGTCAGACGGGCCAGAGGGCCAGGGGAAGCAAGGCTTTCTCAGATGGTAAGACCATCGCAAGCTGTGGTACCTGGACCACCTGCAGACGTTTCCCCCTCGTGCCCCAAGCTCCTCTCTGAACCGCTGGGGCACCACCGCCCACTGCCAGCCCAAGGCACAGGCACACAACTGCAGGAGAGAAGGGGAAACTCACCAGCTGCTTCTTTCCTGCTCGGCATGCCCGGCGGGCTTCTTCTTTACACCTACGAAACACAGGGGACAGATCAAGATGACTGTGGCGTAGGAAGGGGGTGGCAGTGTCCTGAATTGTCCCCGAGAGTCCCACTTAATTAAGGTACTTTCAAATCTGAAAATCTAATCACTTCCACCCGATGGCCAGAAAGACGATGCCCAAGAGCCCTCTGGCAAACTCCCGCAGCAAGCTGAGATAGAAACTTGAACATATGCACGTGAGAAAGGCAAACGACGAAGGACAAGCTGTGTCAGCCGCCAGGGAAGAACGTGCCAACTAGGCACCTCAACAACAGAGCCCCGTTTCGGCAGCCAGGAGATAAAGACTCGATTCTTAACACCAGCAATGGCTCTGGACATGTTCCCTGGCCTTCCCACAATGTTGGGTCTCTCTCACTGTAAGGACAAGTGAGCATTTTAATTCAACGTCCATCTAGCCTACGTTTTAGAGAAGCGTTCATGTGCCATTAGTGGGGTGCCTTCCCCATGTAAGGGAAAGAGCAGGAATCCCTCAGAAAGAGCCTGGAAGGCAGAGACCTGCCTCGTTCACTACGGTGTCCCTAAGTCCTAAGACAAGGCCTGGCTCGACAGACACCGGTTAAAAGGATACTGGCACGGAAGAGCATAAACATAACGTGGACGGATGTAATCTTGGGGGAAAGAATTAAAATTCATTTCTTTCTCCTTTGTGATAGTCTGTATTTTTGCACGACTGCTGCACTGAGCAGTCAGTACTTTGTAATTAGTACAATAACCTTTTTTTTTTTGGAAAAGAGCCCGCAGACACCAGTGCTTTGCTGGCTCTGAGGGCCAGGCAGGGTGGGGATTGGAGGGCGCTCAGCTCAGGGTAGTTACCTCTCTGCCTCCTGGGACAAGGACTCCACTTTGCGCGAGAGCAGCTGTTCACTCTGCATCAGCTGGTAAACCCCAACATCTACGTCGTTGACAGGAGAGACCTTGGCATGTGGCCCTCGGGCAAACTTCACAATCTGAGGGACAGGGACAAATTACTGGGGCCCCTACCACAAATGCTGAGACATCCCCAGGCAGGAAGGCCGGCAGGCACGTCAGTATGTACTTAATAAGCCATCGGTGAGTCGGTGAATGAACAGCTGGACTTCCGTACCTTTTCCCCGTTCTGCTCAAGAACCGTGACTCTCTTCTCTTTCTGCAGCTGCAGCAACACCAAGTAGAAGGTCCTCTCATCCGGACAGGAGCCCGCACAGAGGGTGCTCAGCTCTGCCAGGGCCACCACAGGGTGCGAGGAGAGAGGGGAGTTCTGATACAGACGATACACCTCCTCGGCCTTCTCCTGCAGGGGAGGCAAGTGTGCTTACACGCCTGGCCACTGCCCACGGAGCCCCGTGAGCCTGACCCGTGTGTCCAAACCAGGATCATGCAAGACAAGAGCAGGGGGCTCGGACCCTGCCTCCCCTAAAGTAGCAGCTTTGGGAAAGGAAAAAGAACTTGAGTTTTGTAAACCTCGGAGGGAAGACTGGTGCATACAGATGAAAGGAGGTACATGATACACGGAGCCGGCTCCGTGTCCATTTGGGACTTTATGTTTCTGTGTCGCCCAGCCCGGGGGGGGGAGGAGGAGCCCAAGGTGGTGTGGTGGCATAACCATGACCGAGAGCTGAGGCCTGGTTTTCAGCTCGGCCTATGTGGCCTGGACCAGTCAGTCTCACTGGTCCTCAGCATCCCTTTTACAGACTGAAGAACGTGGAGGAGAGGACATCCAAATTCCCTGCCAACGCTGGTCTCTCCATTTTTATGCCAACTGGCGAGAATGCAAACAAGAGCATTACTGAGTCTACAGAGAGTCTCAAGAGAGAAATATGTGACAACGAGGTGGGACAGGGGTTTTGTGAGGAGCCTAGGAAACCCAAGTTTCAAGAAACAATGCCACTGTGTTCCTCCTACATGGAAATTACTCTCTCAGTCTTCCGCAAATAAGAAATACTTAACTGAGGTACGCACAGAGTGCTATGAAAATCTAAGGAAGGAACGCCCAGGAGTTCAGAGATTGCTTGGGGGGGACAAATCGTTGTTGAGAAGAGTTCCGAAGGGTGAGTAAGCTCCTAGGTGAAGTAGGTGGGAAGGGTATCTCAGGAAGGGGGACGGTCATGAGCAATGGTATAGAAGATGAGTCAATACGGTGTTTATGGATGTGGACAGGAAGGGGAGGGAGAGCAGAAGCACCTCTCTCTTACACAAGCTGTAGTATCTTCTTTGCTGTCCTTTCTCTGCAGATGGTGGGTACTCTTGGAAGGGAAGTGACAAGGCTGGATTAATGGAGATCCAGCTGACAAGCAGGAAGGCTGGACTGTAGGAGCTAGGCTGAGAGGCAGGGAGACCATTTATGCAAGAGACCAGGAGGGACTGAACGGGGCAATGGTGAGAGGAACAGAAAAGGGATGGGTTCAAGAAAAATTCAGAAGAGAAAACAGGCAGTCCCTAGTAACCGGGCATGGGGTGGAAGGAGAAAGTGCAGTCCAGGATGACTCTTGGGTTCTGGCTTGAGTGACCAGGTAGACGTGATGCTATTAATTAATAGAAAGAACACAGAAGGAAATGCATATTCTATGGGAAAGACAAAACATTCCATTTTGGACACGTCTGGGATGCCTGGGGTGCATCCAAGCAAACACACACAGCAGATAACTGGATATACAAATCTGAAGCTCAGAGGAGACACCCGGACAGGACAGAACTCTGAAAGTCCTCAAGCATATAGAAGGTCAAGACCAATGTTTAAAAGACAAAGGAACTTACAAAAGAGACCCAGGGCACCACTTAGGGAGAACCAAGGAGAACGCACAGGGTAAAGACAACAAAGTCAAAGAAATGGAAAATTTTAAGAAATGAGTGGTCAACAGTGTCAAAGGCAAAAGAAGAGTCTAATAAGATAGAGACTAAAGTTTTCATTTGATTTACCTGCCTTGTCAGATAATAATCCTTACTATAAAACTACTGTAGTAAGAACAGTGTGGTGTCCACATCAACAGACAAATGGTAAACAACAAATGATGCTGGGGCGCCCGGGTGGCTCAGCTGGTTGACTGTCCGACTCTTGATTTTCTTTTTTTTTTTTTAGATTTTATTTATTTATTTGACAGAGATAGAGACAGCCAGCGAGAGAGGGAACACAAGCAGGGGGTGTGGGAGCAGAAGAAGCAGGCTCCCAGCAGAGGAGCCTGATGTGGGGCTCGATCCCAGAACACCAGGATCACGCCCTGAGCCGAAGGCAGAGGCTTAACGACTGCGCCACCCAGGCGCCCCATCCGACTCTTGATTTCTGCAGCGGTCATGATCTCAGCGTTGTGAGACTGACTACTGCATCAGGCTCTGCACTCAGCAAGGCATCTGCTTGAGTTTCTCTCCCTCTGTCCCTCCCACCGCTTGTTCGGGCTCTCTCTCAAATAAAAAAATAAATCTTTAAAAAAAAAAAAGATGTTAAGACATCATTTGCCTATCTGTTTGGAAGAAAATCATTTTTCCTTACCAGGTATCCAAAAACAAATGCCAAATTACTGAAATTTAAATTGAGAAAAAAAAATTTTTTTTAAAGATGATTTAGTTTTGACAGAGAGAGAGCGCGTGTGCACAGCAGGGGCGGGGGGGAGTAGAAGCAGCCCGATGGGGAGCACAATCCCAGGACCCTGAGATCATTACCTGAACTGAAGGCAGATGCTTAACCAACTGAGCCATCCAGGCATCCCAAGAAAATATTTTTTAACATTTTTTTTAAAGATTTTATTTATTTATTTGAGAGAAAGAGAGAGAAAAGACAGAGTGGGGGGAGGGGCAGAGGGAAAGAAAATCTTAAGCAGACTCTCCATAGACTCTGTGGGCTCCCCACAGAGCCCAACATGGGGCTCGATCTCATGACTATGAGATCACAACCTGAGTTGAAATCAAGAGTCAGGGGCGCCTGGGTGGCTCAGTCGTTAAGCGTCTGCCTTTGGCCCAGGGCGTGATCCCAGAGTCCTGGGATAGAGCCCCGCATCAGGCTCCCTGCTCAGCTGGGAGTCTGCTTCTCCCTCTGCCCCTCCCCATCTTGTGCTTTCTTACTCTTTCACTTTCTCTCAAATAAATAAATAAAACCTTTAAAATCTTTGAGTAAAGGGGAAGATAATTAAAGTGCTATTTTTAGGGGCGCCTGGGTGGCTCAGTCGTTAAGCATCTGCCTTCAGCCAAGGGCGTGATCCCAGGGTCCTGGGATCGAGCCCCGCATCAGGCTCCCTGCTCCACTGGGAGCCTGCTTCTTCCTCTCCCACTCCCCCTGCTTGTGTTCCCTCTTTCTCGCTGGCTGTCTCTCTGTCAAATAAATAAACAAAATCTTAAAAAAAAAGAAAAGAAAGAAAAAGAAATCAAGAGTCAGACACTTAACCAACTGAACCACCCAGGTGCCCGAGAAAATATTTTAAAAATCTAATTAACCTTGAACTGGAGGATGCCTTTGTAAGCAAGACCAGAAATTCAGTACCCATAAAGGAAAATTTTGAAAGATCTGACTATAGAAACATGGAAACTTCTATATGGCAAAAGACAACATAAATAAAAATGAAAAGCAAAACAGAGACCAGAAAACAATATTTACATCCCTAACACTAAATATGTTATATATATATATATATATATATATATATATATATA
>NW_024423453.1:70012329-70032688 GCF_017311325.1 Ursus maritimus
TATATATATATATATATATATATATATATATATATATCCCTAATACATTAAAAAAAACTCCTATATAAAGGACAAACAATCCAATATAAAAACAAACAAAATATGTAAATAGGCAATGCACAGAAGGGGATTTGTAAATGGCCAGCAGACAGGGGGAAACCTGCTCAAATCCCAAATAGGAAGCATCATTTTTGTTCATCGTATTGGCAAAATTTAAAAGACTCATGTTATCCAGTGCTGGCAAGGATGTGGGGAGACTGAATACGTCAATAAATGTGTCAATCAATACAAACTTCTGAAAAGGAATTTGGCAATTTCTGTACATATGCATTTCTAGAAATTAACTCCATAAAAATAAAAATAGAAGTACACAGATGTATACACAAGGCTGTCAAAGAAGTATTCTTTTTTTTTTTTTGGTAATAGAGAAATTGGAATGACTTAACCATCCAACTGCGTGGTAACTACGGCTTAAATTGCGGTGTATCTATAGTATTATTACACAGCCATCCGAAAGCATGAAGTCGATCTGTGTTATGTCGGGGCCTAGAAACATGCACATAACGTACTGAAGTGTAAAGAAAAAAAGGCAGGCTGCAGACCAATAAGTAAAATAAGATTCTATTTCTGGAAAAAATGGAGTGTGTGAGCATGCATATTTTTGTATGTATGTGTACATTCACGTATTTATTCAACAAATGTTTGCTGACTCTCTATTACGTAGCAGGCTCTGTTCTCAGCATCCCAGAGCCAATGGAGCTTCTCCTTTCTGGTAGGAGAGACAGATTATAATAAGTAAACAAGTAAATAATATTTTCAGGAAGCATTAAATGCTAACAACAAAATAAAACAGAAAGTAATACAATGGTGTGGGACAAGGTCAATAAGAAAATATGTGAAAATCTGTGCGCTCACACGAACAGAAAGGAATGCACCCAAAGAGATGGAAATGGGATGAACAGAAAGGAAACGTTTGTTTCTTTGTATAATTATTTTAAATAGCAAAATTTAGAGGCAATTTTTACTTTTTTGTACTTTTTCAAATAAAATAAAAAGTTACTGGCTTTCTGCGTCTAGACTTGGGAAAATCAATTTACCTCAGAAGTAGGCTTTGTTTTATAAAAATATCCAGATAAGACTCTTCAGTTTCACAAAGGGAAGCAAGGTTCCATCCCAGGAGAAAACAGTGAAGTCACCATATAATGGAAAGCAGGTGTCATGGAATGAGCTTAACTGTTAAGCGCTCTGTTTCATGATGTAAACTGGGTACAGATTTAACAGTACCATGCCACTGCAGAGCGAGATTTATTTTTCTACTTAAATAAGATTAAACTACACTGCAGTTAAAAATTATTGTTGGATGAACCACGAGAGACTATGGACGCTGAGAAACAAATAGAGGGCTTCAGAGGGGAGGGGGGTGGGGGATTGGGAGAGGCCGGTGATGGGTATTAAGGAGGGCACGTATTGCATGGTGCCCTGGGTGTTATATGCAAGTAATGAATCATGGAACACAACATCAAAAACTAAGGATGTACTGTATGGTGACTAACATAACATAATAAAAAATTTTTAAAAAATTATCATTGGTTCTTGGAAGATCTATGTTATTAATTCCACTTCCACCCCCATCTCTGCCTTTGTTCTCAAAAGACTATGAATCCAAAACCCCATCTGTGGGGATAAATGAGTCTACCTCCCTATGTTCCAGGTTGGAAAACACTTGAGGTAAAAGACTGCAAAGAGGAATGGAGCTTGGCCCAGAGCCACACAAACCATCCTGCAGTTTCTGTGTGGCCTTAGCTAAGTCCTGGAGGTCAGCGCGCCCGGTGGGAGGATAACCATGTGGGTGGGGGAGGGGAAAGAGCCCTTCCCTTGAAGCAGATGCACGTTGCTCGGTCAAATTGTGAGGGACAGGGAGAGGTGGTAGATTTTGGAGACCTCCACCTCCATCTGAGGTAGAGAGGGTTGGGGGTCTGTCAAGGTGAACTGGAGCTTCTGTTGGGATGAGGGATGAAGATGCTGAGCTGGCTCCAGCTGTGAGGAAGCCTTTGGGGCTATGCAAAGGTCCTGGGGTTGGGCTTGGTCTGTGAGTTTCAAAAATAAGTACTGTCTACGGTATACTTCTGCTACCTGGTGCTCAGTCAACTTTGTCAACAGGTACACACAGAGCAGTTTGGTGGAGTGCTGGGGCTGAAGCAGCTGTGCGCTGGGTTAGAGCACTGGGAGGTCAGCAAGTGGTGACAACAAAACGTGGTCAAGGAGAGAAACAGAGCACTAACGAGGTAGTGACCAGGTCCCACAAAGGACCCCACTCTGTGATGGGAAAACCTTGAGAGGGTTCAGAGGCTGAGGAACGAGAGCACCAAGCAAGGGAGATGGAATATACAGATCAAGAGAGACTGATGGGATGAGGGGACAGCAGGGTAGAGACAGACTCAAGAGCCCGTGTGGAAGAGAAGACAGACACCTCATCCTCTGAGCTTGGGGAGCAATAAAGGCTCAGAAAGATGTTGAACTCGATGCAGAAGGACAGAAAACTGAAGGCTTGACTTAGGCGATTCTACCTTCTCAGTGAAATGTCAGCAGAGTCATGGGGGTGGCGTATGGAAGGCAAGTGTGAGCGGGCTGGGAAAGGATAAGAAACTGGGCTGAGGAACGGCTCTGAGGGCCCTCCTAGAGCTGGGCACCATGAAAGGGACCGCAGTCTTGGTGACAGGATGATTTTCTCTAGCAGGGATGGCAGACGGTGGGACTGGTCTACGGATGTGCTGGCATCTCGGGTGGCCCGAGAGAGCTGCAGAGAAGCTGGGTACGTGCTCCAGGCTGGCTAGGGCAGGCGAGAATTCTACCACTGAACCAGCAATGCTCTAGGCTGGCTAGGGAAGGCAGGCCAGGCGGAAGCTGACCAAGGGCCTGGTGGCCTCTTCAGTGGAACTAAGACCATCGGTAAGCTGGAAGGGGAGAGGGTTACAGTCCACAGAGGAGGAAATCTGAACCTGGTCTGCTGCTTTAAGAGAAGGCAAAGCTGAAGTCACAGGGTCCTCTGAAATCCTGAGAAATTCATACCAGTAACTACAGAAGACAAAGAATTTTCTAAACTTTAGCTTATCACTAATGTTTACAAATACAGAAAGTAATCAACTCTATGTTATGGACAATTCCAAGACAGAGGATCACCTCTGAAATGTACAATCCAACTAACGACTAGATAGTCTACAGAAGGTCAGATAAACTCAGTTACCAACTCTGTCACCATGCGAAAAAGATGTTCTCCTTCTAAGGATACACACAGGAACGTGGAGCACCCGGTCATCACCGCAGATGACATCCAGACCTCTCCGCTCTGAGCACCCACCTTAAGCAGCTCCACAGCCACAAGCACCTCCTCGGCAGGAACTTTATTATCACCTAGCATGTTGGAAAGAGTCCACTTGAGGGGCTTCAGCAGGAAGACTCCAACCCCCCAGGAGATCCAGCTGCTGTCTACACTGGCCATGAAGTCTGACTCCCGCTGTAGCTCGCCTCGACTGCAGGCAAAGAAAGAAAAGGGCATGTAGTAGGCTTAAGGCAATGTCCCATTCCGGTTCCCACCTTCCCCCAAGAGACAAATTTGGTCGTCATCACACCACTTCTTAGGTACCTACGCTGTGCCAGCTGTAATGAGCAGCACTGTTTATGCTCCAGCTGAAAGCCTCATGACAACTCTGTGAGATGGATGTTGATGTTGGCGTTTTAGTGAGTGAGAAAATAGAAGGACTGAGGTGAGAGACGCCAAATCTAAAGTATAACTTGGCTCCAAGATGCAAGCTCTCCATTAAGGCTGCAGAGCCTACCTTGAGACTTCCTTTTACAAACGAAGCTCCATATGATCAAATGAAAATAACAATAATGGGTTAGTGTTAACGCAAGACCTAAGGAAATACACAAAGATGGTTAGAGAAAAGGTTTTCCGCTATTCCTAAGCGAGGGCAGAGATAGGGCCTAAGCACTTAATGGTACTGGTGATAAGCAGCCACATTTACTGAAAGCTTACCATGAACCAATTACTCTGCGAAGGGCTATGTAAGGATTATGTTTCAAATCCTCACGATAAACCTAACGACAATTATCTTATCATCATTTTATAGTTGGTCAAACTGAAGCTTAAAGAGGGGCACAAAATTGAGCAAGCGGCAGAGCCAAGATCTGAGCCCAGACCCTTTGGCCCTCAACTTGGCACATACTCTTTCTCAGAAACAGTAAGTTTCAGAAATGGCTTGTCCCATCAGCGTCAGCCAATAGAAAAGTACTGGGGAGAAGGGAGACCCCTTCATCAGGAAGAGCAGCAAACTCAAAGCAACATATCAAAGCTCACTTTCTTCATTCACCGAAGGAGGTACTATGCTAGCGAGGCTGTTCTCAGCATATGTACAATGTGATCCTCAAATGATTCAGAATCAGGAGACTAGGGGTCCAGTCCTGGCCATTACCTCTCACTAACTGTGTGACCTCGAGTAAGCCGCTTGCTCTCAGTCTCAGCCCCCTCTTCTGTCAGCTGAGGGAGGATAATTCTATCATCTCGCCCTCAGGACTGCTGAGGAGGTCAGATGAACGGTGTGTGCAAACTACCTGCATACTATTAAGTGCGGTACATCTATTAGATAACATATCCATGCTACTGCCTCAGGTACCTCTAAAACCCTGCACCTGTCACACAGGTAACACCTACAGAACCTTCTCAGAGCACCAAGGTACCCAGGAAAGCCCTTAACCTGCTTCATGTCCTCTGCTTCAACCAGCCTGTGCCAAGGACAAGCCCAGACATGCTGGACAAATGACCTGTGCCGGGGGCTGCTGGCAAGATCCCCACAGGCCTCTTCCCCACGACTGCCCTCTTCTTAGTCCTGACCTTCCTCTAGTTCAATAAATCCTATCTTGCGGACCTTCTGTGCCGGGGTAATTCAAATTTGGAAGCCCCTACGAAATAACTACACAACGGGATTCCAGGCCAGACAAGTCATTGTCACCTCTGCCAGGCGGGTCTCTCCTCCTACCGTCTCAATCTAATCTAATCGGACAATCCTGGCCCCCCAATTTGCCCGATGCCCCGTCTCCCTCTCCCTCCACACCCTTAACCCAACCTCCTTGTCCTCCTTGCGTACTGAACAAACACAGATCCGCTCCGGCGGTCCAGACCCTCGGCTGGGCGCGGTACCCTCAGGGAGCCACCCCCGCCCCCTGCCCGGGGCCCGCCCTCACCGTAGCAGGTCCTGCAGCACGGTGGCCAGCCCCAGCGGGACACTGCCCTTGCGCTGAAAGGCCTCCTGCAAGTCCCGCAGACGCAGGCGCACCACCCCCTGGCGGCGGCTGTGGCTCAGCACCAACGGAGCCCAGAAGCCCATCTTGCTGTCCCAGTCGGTGCTGTTCACCTCGCGACTCCTTTTGAAGGCGGAGAATAGGAAAGACATGCGTTCCTCATCCTCCTCCCACTCGGGGGGCAGTAGGCCCGCCGGGTCTCCCCCGGCCGGGGCCTCAGCCTCCCGCTCCGGGGACCACATCGGAACCCCAGCCCCGCCAAGGTGCCGAACACAACCCCGGCCCTGGTCCCCTTCCGCCCTAGTTCCCTCCCGGCTTCCGTTCCTTGACCACCTCCTCCTCTGTCATTACGTCATCGCCACCCCCAGCGTGAAATAAGTCCCGGGCCTTCTTAAGCGCATGCTTCCCTCTGCCTTCCCTGCGCCAGGAGGCGGGACGATGACTCGATTTTCTGACAGGCTCAAAGCGCTTGCGCCGACACCTCCTCCCGCAGTCTTTGTGCGGCCCAGGGGCTTCGCGCGTGCGCGGCGTGTAAGTGAGCGTCCCGCCCCCTCAGGGATCATAGAGTTTGGCGACGCATTATAGAGAAGCTAACGCTTCTGCACCTAAATTGTGGAGGCTTCAGAGAGTGGAATTGTAGCGTCCCGCTAAGGGGCGCCAGAGGCGCCAGGGTCGCTAGTGAATCACGATGCGGCTCTTCCACTAGCCGCTACTTCAAACACTTAAAACTTCCAAGATAGCTTTCTTTTATGGTAACGTCAGCGATAAGCAACCGTCGGCCACTCAAGCTCTGTGAACAATGTATACACTACTTTGGAAAGATATGTACGCTTGTACTGTTCTTGCTTCTCACTTTCATCCCTGGAGTCCCCCTCGTTTCCTTCTCAGTGTCAATATCCTGCTGATCCTCAAGATGGACTCAATTCTAATCTTCGTTGAAACCTTCCCCAACTGTCTTGACTCATTGTTGATCTCTTTCTTGGACTGCACAGTTAGCATTTACTATTCTGTATCCTGTTCCCTAGTTCCCTCAAGGCAGGTGCAATGGCTTAAATATTATGCTATGATACATGGTGGTGCTGAAGAAATACTTCATAAGCTGAAAGGTGTACAGCTTGATCCTTGCCCTTCTAATAACTTAGAATCTTGTTAGAATGAATGAGCGCTCATATATATGATTCTTACAGAAAGTCTTTTGAGCAATGAACATGTCCAGTGTATTGAGAATAAATTGGTTTTCTTTTTAATTGAACGACTTGAAAGATGAAAGGTGTTTCTTGTTTAATGGAACTGGGTAACAATCACCAGAGTTGAGTATGAATCTGGCCTCTGCTACTCAGTGACCGTATGACCTTGGTCAAGTGTCTCACCTTTCTATTTGAAGGAAATGTTATGATATATGTAAAATACCTAGCAGAGTATAGTAGGTGTTATTGATGTGCGGAAGATGTTAGGGTTCGAAGCCAAGGACCAAGACAGAATTCTTGAGATGTCTTTGGTGCAAAACAGTGGTCTTATTAAAGCACGGGGACAGGATCCGTTGGCAGAAAGAGCTGCACTGGGTCATGAAGAGTGGCCCATTATATACTTCAGTTGGGAGGGGGATTAGGGATGGAACAAACCTCCAAGGTATTTTGGAAACAAGGTTTCTAGGGCCCCGAGGGGGCTAGCTATTGTTAGGAAAGGTCTTTATTGTTGTTTAGTAAACCCTCAGTCTTGAGACCCTTCAGATGTATATCAGTGGACCATATGCTTGGAGGATAATGCCTAACCTATATCTTGGAGAGGGGAGGGGTTAGAGATAAAGGGAGCTTCCAAAGGAATTTTTATAAGTAAAAGAAGATCTACAGGGTCCTGGGGGTTGAGCTAAGATTGAATTTTGCCCTTAGCAAAGTGTCAACATTGAGGCAGTTCAGTCCCTAGAGGAATGTCACTCTGCCTGTTTCAAGTATTTGTCAATGGGCTGTAAATAGTAAGGAAATTTAATAATTTTTCTTCTGCCTTTGTTTCCCATATTGTTATCACCGAGTGGCAGAATGTTTAGTGGTTGGAACTTAGTTGTAAGGATGAATTTTAATAAGCATTTTGAAGGAAGAGAAGGGATATGATTGGCTATATATGAATGAACGTGTCAACTGAAACTGATGTGTTGCATTCCTTGTAGCATTTTCAGGTCAATATCCCATTTGATACTTATGACAACTGACAAAAAGTCTCTCCTTGACCACATTCCAGCTAGGTTTCTCTGAACCCTCTTCTTGACTAGGCCTGTCAACCTTGGCCTATAAAGACCTGAACAAATGCTACCACAGTTTCTAACAGCTCAAGACCACATCTCTAGGATGACCCTAGGCCCCCTTAAAGTGCTGCCTCAGAAAACTCAAGGTTCTCAAAAAATTTTACTGTCTGTTCCAGCCAACACCTGAAGATGGGGCCCCTGTGCCCCACCCTCTGTGGGAGAGGAAGACTCCAATTTCTACAAGTCAGCAAACCCAGATGCATTTCACAGGGACCACCTTTCCTTCCCGCGATTTGTAATTTATCACTGACCTGACTCTACTGAGACTCCTTCACTCTCCTGCCTATTGCCTTATTATTCCTTTGAAAAGCCTAGTCACCTGTGTATAAAGAAGTTGAGTTAAATTTGCACTGGACACCCTCCCTATTGTAATAGTATATTAGTGATTAAAATCTATCCTTACCACTTTTTAGTGCCCAGGTGTACTCTAAGAAGCACATTTCTGTCATGCTAGCTACTCAGTAAAATGGCTGGTTTGTATCATGAGAGAGACCAGGTTGTTTTCTCAGCTAAGTCTCTGAGTCTAAGTCAAAACAATCCTGCTCCTAAGCATTTTCAGGGGAGCAAAGTTATGTACCTGTGGCCACCTGCACAGAAAGTGCCACTGGGTTCCTGAAACCTCTAAGGAGAGGGTTCTCCACCTCCACCTTTTAGACATTGGGGGAGCCACTGGTAGTAGTGGTGAACAGAAAGAAAAGCTCCGCTAATCCTCAAAGGGGCGACTGGGGATATGACAAGCTCTTTCTCATCTCAGGGCCTCCACTTGCTATGCTCCTCTACTCTGCACGACTGGCTCCTTTTCATCTTTTAGGTCACAGCTCAAAAGTCTCTTCCTCAGAAAGGCCTTGTCTGAACATCCTATCTAACATGGCACCCTTGGAAGTTTAGAATGGATGGATCAGTTTGACAACCCCTGCTGATTCATTTGAACATCACAGAAAGACAACCAGACATTACATGTTTCCTGAAGTAATGTGATAGCAAGTACACAGAGCTACCAGGACGTACATTTGTCAAAAAAAAAAAAAATTGAACCTGAAAGTGATCAAGCTAATAAATCTAAATAGTAGCTCATCGAAGTTAAAAATTCAGAAGGTAGAGGTACATGTTAAATGAACACTGAGGTTGCAATTAGCAAAATCCAGACTGGGGAGTTCTACCAGCCAATGACCTTGTATCTTCAACAGATAATGGTAACAAAGACTAAGCTTTTATTGCACAATGGTATTGATCTAATTTGGATCCAATTTGCGTGAATAATCAGAAAAACTCATCAATGGTAACCAGATACTTTCGATATTAACTGGATATTTGATGATATTTAGCAAATTATCTTGAGTGAAATAATATGGAGGTTATGTTTTATTAAAAGTATTTATATTTTGAAGATAAAGCTGAAGTATTTATGAGTGAAACCATATGAAATTTGTGGCAGGAGGTTGGATGGGAGAGAGTAGGGACGTATCAATGAGTCTAAATTTCATACTCTGTACCCAGCACAGAGCGAGGCATTTGGATATCATTTGATTTTTTTAAAAGATCTTATTTATTTGAGAGAGAAAGAGAACACGAGTGGGGGTGAGGAGCAGAAAGAGAAGCAGTCTCCCCACTGAGCAGGGACCCTGGGATCATGACCTGAGCCAAAGGCAGACACTTGACTGACTGAGCCACCCAGGTGCCCTCATTTGATTTATTTAAATGAATAAATAAATGACCGAGACCTGCATCTTGGTTTCATCTCAGTAAATAGCTGCATGACCTCAGGCAAGCAGGTTTCCTCTCAGATTCCTTCTCTGTCAATTACATGTTCTACACGATGACCTTGAGGATTTTTTTTCTAGTGCCCACTTTCTGATTCTAAATATAATATCTACTGTAGGTGTGAGTGATTGCAGAAGCTCTGGGGAGTCTGAAGAACAAGATGCCCCCTAAACATCACTGATACCATCTCATGGCAGGAATATTTAGTTACTGATGCCCCAATATGTTTTTGATGACGCCTGAGCAGCCTCCCTCCTGGGATAATGTGCAAACATCGCGGAGACTTCAAACACTGCATCACCTCTATAAAGCTGCACAGGGCTCCATGTCATTTCCCCTGTGGGTTTGGGGGTGCCTCATTATTTTTGTAGAAATATGCATGCCCTCTTATGTTTTCTGGTTATTTCTAGTTCTGATCTCTTGAATTCACAACCTTTAGGACTTGGCTAAAGGAGAAGTAAAAAATACATTATTCATAATCTATGAAATTTATAGAAGGAGAAGCCAGGCTTGTTAATATTCGGTTCAGGCAGAGCTATGTTCTAGAAGCCTTTCTTGATCACTTTCTTTCCACTTCCTTCCTTCCAGCTCCACGCTGGATTGGGTGTCTTTTCTTATCTTTCTATACCTGTATGCTTCCCTATCATTTCATGTCCCACATTGTTGTCTGAGTTTCCATTTATGTGCCTGTCTGTCAAACTAGGTTAAGTGCTTTGCTGGCAGGGATGATGCTCTTAATTTTGTTTGCTTCTAGAACAGTGTGTGCATGTCTATAAGGATTCAGATTGTTGTAGGAATAAATGAATGAATTTAATCAAACCATGGGTTTGAAGAAACAATGAAGAAACAATATCATCAGGGCCTGTCCTTTATATCATAAGAACATTTATCCAAATATGATGTACAAGTGCAATAATCAAACCTTTTATTTATTTGAATGACTTACTGTTTCTTAACTGGTTTGAGCTGAAATGCCTCTAAATTCAATTGCCTACACACTCAGACAGACTGGTTAGAGCAATTCCAGCTGTGGGAACTCCCCTGGCTTATCTCTTCAAAGCATGTAAATCACAGGAAGTTGTTGCTCTCTACCCGCTCATAACTATGATCTTCTAGAATGCCTCAGTAACCACTTATGAAATTGTTCACTTTTACGCCAAATAATTTATCCCTTTTTAAGCTCACTGTCTTCTATTCCATTCTTCCCTTTTATTTTTTAATTAAAAAATATTTTAAGTTTTGGGGCGCCTGGGTGGCGCAGTCGTTAAGCATCTGCCTTTGGCTCAGGGCGTGATCCTGGTGTTCTGGGTTCGAGCCCCGCATCAGGCTCTTCGGCTGGTAGCCTGCTTCTTCCTCTCCCACTCCCTCTGCTTGTGTTCCCTCTGTCTCTGGCTGTCTCTCTCTCTGTCAAATAAATAAATAAATAAAACCTTTAAAAAAATATTTTAAGTTTTTATATTAATTCCAGTTAATGTACAGTGTTATATTAGTTTCAGGTGTATAATATAGTGATTCAACACTTACATACGACACCCAGTGCTCATCAGAAGTGCACTCCTTAATCCCCACCACCTATTTCACCCACCCCCTCACCCACCTCCCCTCTGGTAACCATCACTTTGTTCTCTATAGTTAGAGTCTATTTCTTGGTTTGTCTCTTTTTCTCTGTCTTTCCCCCCCCCTTTACTCCTTTGTTTTGTTTCTTAAATTCCACATCTGAGTGAAATCATATGGTATTTCTCTTTCTCTGACTAACTTATTTTGCTTAGCATTATACTCTCTAGTTCCATCCATATCATTGCAAATAGCAAGATTTCATTCTTTTTTATGGCTGAGTAATATTCCATTGTCTATATATAACACATCCTCTTTATCCATCATCAACTGATGGATACTTGGGCTTCTTCCCTAACTTGGCTATTGTAAATAATGCTGCTATAAACATAGGGGTGCATGTGTCCCTTTGAATTACTGTTTTCATATTCCTTGGGTAAATACCCAGTAGGGTGTTTACTGGATCATAGGGTAGTTATATTTTTAACTTTTTGAGGAACTTCCATACTGTTTTCCACAGTGGCTGCACCAGTATGCATTCCCGCCAACAGCGCAAAAGTGTTCCTCTTTCTCCACATCCTCACCAACACTTGTTTCTTGTGTTGTTGATTTTAGCCATTCTGACAGGTGTGAGGTGATATCACATTGTAGTTTTGATTTGCATTTCCCTGACGATGAGTGATGTTGGGCATCTTTTCATGTGTCTTTGGCCATCTGTGTGTCTTCTTTGGAGAAACGTCTGCTCATGTCTTCTGCCAATTTTTTTAAATAATTTTTATTTTGTTATATTAGTCACCATACAGTACATCCCCAGTTTTTGATGCAATGTTCCATGATTCATTATTTCTGCCCATTTTTAAATGGATTATTTGTTTTTTGGGTGTTGAGTGATATGAGTTCTTTGTATATTTTGGATATTAGCCCTTTATCAGATATGTCATTGGCAAATATCTTATCCCATTCTGTAGAATACCTTTTAGTTTTGTTGATTGTTTCCTTTGCTGTGCAGAACTTTTTTATTTTGATGTAGCCCCACTAGTTTATTTTTGCTTTTGTTTCCCTTACCTCAGGAGATGTGCCTAGTAAGAAGTTACTATGGCCAGTATCCGAAGTTACTGCTTGTGCTCTCTTCAAGGATTTTTATGGTTTCAGGTGTCACATTGAAGTCTTTAATCCATTTTTGAATTTATTTCTGTGTATGGTGTAAGAAAGTGGTTCAGTTTCATTCTTCTGTTTGTTGCTGTCCAGTTTTCCCAACACCATTTGTTGAAGAGATTGTCTTATGACCATTGTGTATTCTTTCCTGCTTTGTCAAAGGTTAATTGACCGTTTATTTGGGGTTTTTTAAAATGTTTATTTATTTATTGGAGTAGGGTTAGGGACAGAGGGAGAGAATCTTCAAGCAGACACCCTGCTAAGGACAGAGCCAGGCGTGGGGCTCAATCCCATGACCCATGAGATCACGACCTGAGCTGAAACCAAGAGTCAGATGCTTATACCGACTGAGCCACCCAGGCACCCTTATTTTTGGGTTTTTTATTCTATTCTATTGATCTATTTTTGTGCTAGTACCTCTTTTGATTAATACAGTTTGTAATGTAACTTGAAGTCCAGAATTGTGATGCCTCCAGCTTCGCTTTTCGTTTTCAAGATTGCTTTAACTATTTTGGGTCTTTTGTGTTTCCATACAAATTTTAGGATTATTTGTTCTAGATCTGTGAAAAATGCTGCGGTATTTTGATAGGGATTGCATTAAATGTGTAGATTGCTTTGGGTAGTATAGATATTTTAACAACATTTGTTCTTCCAATCTATGGGCATGGAATGCCTTTCCATTTCTTTGCTTCATTTTCAATTTCTTTCACCAGTGTTTTATAGTTTACAGAGTACAGGTCTTTCACAGGTTAAGTTTATTCCTAGGTATCTTATTTTTGGTGCAATTGTAGATGGTATTGTTTTTCTTAGTTTCTCTTTCTGCTTCTTTGTATTGGTGTATAGAAATGCAACAGAAGATTTCTGTACATTGATTTTGTATCTTGCAACTTTACTGAATTTGTTTATCAGTTCTAGCAGTTTTTTTTGGTAATGTCTTTTGGGTTTTCTATATATAGTATCATGTCATCTGCAAATAGTGAGGGTTTTATCTTACTGATTTGGATGACTTTTGTTTCTTTTTGTTGTCTGATTGCTGTGCCTAGGACTTGCAGGACTATGTTGAATAAAAGTGGTGAGAGTGGACGTCCTTGTCTTGTTCCTGACTGTAGAGGAGAAGCTCTCAGTTTTTCTTCATTAAGGACGATGTTAGCTGTGGGTTTTTCATATATAGCCTTTATTATGATGAGGTATGTTCCCTCTAAACCCACTTTGTTGAGGATTTTTTATCATGAATGGATGTTGTACTTTGTCAAATGCTTCTTCTGTGTCTGTTGAAGTGGTCATATGGTTTTTATCCTTTCTCTTATTGATGTGATGTATCATGGTGATTAATTTTTGAATATTGAACCATCCTCGCAATCCATGAATTAATCCCTCTTGATCATGGTGAATGATTTTTTAAAATGTATTGTTGGATTTGGTTTGCTAGTATTTTGTTGAGAATTTTTGCATCTATGTTCATCAGAGATATTGGTTTGTGGTTCTCTTTTTTTTGTAGTGTCTTCATCTGGTTTTGGTATTAGGTAATGCTAGTCCCATTGAATGGATTTGGAAGTTTTCCTTCCTTTTCTATTTTTTGGAATAGTTTGGAAGAATAGGTATTAACTCTTTTTTCTATGTTAGAAGCTCATGAAGCCATCTGGCCCTGGACTTTTGTTTTTTGGGAGTTTTTGATTACTGATTCAATTTCTTCACTATTTGTTGATCTGTTTGAATTTTGTTTTTCTTCCTGTTTCAGTTTTGGCAGATTATATGTTTCTAGGAATTTATCCATTTCTAGGTTGTCCAATTTGTTGACATCAGAATCTTCTCTTATAATTGTTTGTATTTCTGTATTTTTTAAATTTCTCCTCTGTCATTTGTGACTGTATTTATTTTGAGTCCTTTCTGTTTTTTTCTTGATAAGTTTGACTAGCAGTCCATCAAATTTATTGATTTTTTTTCAAAGAACCAGCTTCTGGTTTCATTAATCTGTTCTATTGTTTTTTGTTTTGTTTTGTTTTTAGTTTGTATATCATTTATTGTGCTCTAATCTTTATTATTTCCTTCTTAATACTTGTTTAAGGTTTTATTTATTGTTCTTTTTGTAGCTGTTTTAGATATAAGGTTAGGTTGTTTATTTGAGATTTTTCTTGCTTCTTGAGGTAGGCCTGTATTGCTATAAACTTCCCTCTTAGAACTACCTTTGCTGCACCCCAAAAGTTTTGGACCATTGTGTTTTCATTTTCATTTGTTTCCATGTACTTTTTGATTTCTTCTTTGCATTCTTGGTTGACTCATTCATTGTTTAGCACCACGTTATTTAACCTCCATGTATTTGTGGTCTTTCCAGATTTTTTTTCTTATGATTGACTCTTAGTTTCATAGCCTTTTGGTCAGAAAAGATGTATGACTTTGATCCTGAATTTGTTGAGGCTTGTTTTGTGACCTAATATGTGATCTATTCTGGAGAATGTTCCATGTGCACTTGAAAAGAATGTGTATTCTGCTATTTTTGGATGGAATGTTCTTGAGATATCTGTTAATTCCATCTGGTCCAGTGTGTCATTTAAAGCCATTGTTTCCTTGTTGATATTCTGTTTAAATGATCTGTCCATTGATATAAGTAGGGTATTAAAATCCCCCACTGTTATTGTATTATTATCATTAGTTCTTTTATGTTTGTAATTAACTGTTTTATGTAATTGATTGCTCCCATGTTGGGTGCTTTACCTACAATTGTTATATCTTCTTGTTGGACTGTCTTGTTAGTGTTCCCCTATATAGTGTCCTTTTTGTCTTTTTAGTTTTATTTTTTTTTAAATTTTATTTATTTATTTATTTATTTATTTATTTATTTATTTAGGGGAAGAGAGAGCTTGAACAGAGAGGAGGGGCGGGGGGAGGGGTAGTGGGAGAAGGATAAGCAGACTCCCTGCTGAGCAAGGAACCCCATGTGGGACTTGATCCCAGGGCTCTGGGATCATGACCTGAGCTGAAGGCAGATGCTCAACCGACTCAGCCACCCAGGCCCCCTTGTCTTTTTGTTTTAAAGTCTATTTTGTCCAATATAAGTATTGCTTCTCTGGCTTTCTTTTGACATGATATATATTTCTCCATCCCCTCACTTTCAATCTGTAGGTGTTCTTAGTTCTAAAATGAATCTCTTGGGGCGCCTGGGTGGTGCAGTTGTTAAGTGTCTGCCTTTGGCTCAGGGCGTGATCCCAGCATTCTGGGATCCAGCCCCACATCAGGCTCCTCCACTAGGAGCCTGCTTCGTCCTCTCCCACTCCCCCTGCTTGTGTTCCCTCTCTCGCTGGCTGTCTCTGTCATATAAATAAAATCTTTAAAAAATAAATAAATAAAATGAATCTCTTGTAAGCAGCATGTAGATGCATTTTGTTTTTTTAAATCCATTCTGTCACCCTATGCCTTTTGATTGGAGTGTTTAGTTCATTTACATTCAAAGTGATTATTGATAGATACATATTTCATGCCATTTTATTACTTGTTTTTTTATTGTTTCTGAAGATTTTTCTGATCCTTTCTTGTCTTTCTCTCTTTCATGGTCACTGTTTTTCTTTAGTGATATATTCAGATTTCTTTCTCTTTATTCTTTGCATATTTTTTTGTGGTTTCTGACTTGGGGTTACCATTAGGTTCATATATAACATCTTCTGCAAATAGCAGTCTATATTAAGTTGATGGTAATTTAAGTTTGAACCCATTTTTTACTCCTCTCCTCCCCTATATTTTAGATACATGGTATCATATTTTATTTTTTCAAGATTTAATTTATTTATTTGATGGAGGGGAGAACAAAAGCAGGGGGAGAGGGAAAGGGAGAAGCAGGCTTCCCACTGAGGAGGAAGCCTGATGCGGGGCTTGATCCCAGTACCCTGGGATTATGACCTGAGCTGAAGGCAGACACTTTACTGAGCCACCCAGGCACCCTGATATATGGTGTCATATTTTACATCCTTTTTTTTTTTACGAGTTCCTTGTCTGATTTTCTACAGAAATATTCATTTTTACTGCTTTTGTGTTTCCTACCTTGATATTTTCACTTGGGTCTTTCCACTCAAAGAGTCCCCCTTAATATTTCTCTCAGGGCTGGTTTAGTGGTAATGAACTCCTTTAGTTTTTGTTTGTCTAGGAAACTCTTTATCTTTCCTTCTATTTTGAATGATGGCCTTGCTAGACAGAGTACTCTTGGCTTCAGATTTTTCCCATTCAGCACTTTGAATATATCATGCCACTTTTTTCTTGGAATGTTTCTGCTGAAAAATCCCCGATAGCCTTATGGCGTTTTCCTTGTATGTTACTGTCTTCTTTTGTCTTGCTGCTTTAATTTTTTTTTTATTTTATCACTGTATTTTGCCAATTTAATTACAACATGTCTTGGTGTGGACCTGCTTTTGTTGATTTTGTTGGGGGTTCTCTGTGATTCCCGGATCTGGATATCTGTTTCCTTCCCCAGATTACAGAAGTTCTCAGCTATGATTTCTTCAAATAAATTTTCTATATCTTTTTCTCTTCTTCTTCTGGGACTCCTATATACCAGTGTTATTACATTTGACAGAGTCACTGAGTTCCCTAAGTCTATTCTCATTTTGCATTTTTTCCTCTCTCTTTTGTTCAGCTTGATCACTTTCCATTCCTCTGTCTTCTGGATCATTAGTTCATTCCTCTGCTTTTCACAGCCTGCTCTCTATTACATCAGTGTGTTTCTGATCTCATTTATTGCACTCTTCATCTCAGATTGGTTCTTTTTTATCTCTGTGTTAAGGATCTTACTGATGTCTTCCACTCTTCTCAAGTCCAGTGATTATTCTTATGATCATTGCTTTAAGTACTCCATCAGGCATGTTACTTATATCTGTTTCATTTAGATCTCTGGCCATGGCTTTGTCCTGTTCTTTCATTTCGGACTAGTTTCCCTGTCTTCTCATTCTGTCTAAGTCTTGGTGCTATTTGTCTGTGTTAGGAAACTCAGCTAAGTCTCCTGTTCTTGAGGGTAATAGCCTTATGATGACGAGGTCCTGGAGTGCTCTGCTGCCTAGTAACCCCTGTTTCCCAGGGCCTGTTGCTTCAGAGAGTGTCTCCAATGTATGCTGTGTGTGCTCTGATGTTGTCCTGGCCACTTTATCCTTCAAGGCCAGTCATCTGCTGATGCTCTCTTTGCCTGTTGTGGGCAGTGTTTGGTTTATGGCCTGAATATGGTAAGTTTTAACTAAGTGTGCTCTGGTGTGCTTGTGAATGAGACCTGTTACCACTGTCACCAGAACTGAGGCCCTACAAAACTTTTGGGTTGGGAGATGTGTTGTGGCAGGGGTTTAGGTCAATCTTTGGGGCAGGGGACCTGCTGGGACTGAGGCCAGCACAACTGGGAAGGACAGTTCCACTGGAGCACAGGGAGGTAGAACTTGGTGTAGGTAAGTTAGGTAGTGTGTGTCTGCTCTGCACTGGTTCCCACAGGTGGCCCTGAGCTTATGCTAAGGGGCAGGTGAGGGAAATAGTACCTGCCAGTTCCTTTGTTCCTGGAGGGGTTTCTCTGTGAATGCTGCCTCTCCAAGATGAGCAAATAGCCTCCCCACTGTATGCCCCAGGTGCTCTTTAGTTTGCTGTTTCTGCACTGTATGTCCACAGGCTCTTTGCCCTGCCTTCTTCTCCAAGAGGAGTCCCAATGCCCTCCGGACTCTATCAGAGCCAAGCCTGTTGACCTTTAAAATTCCAGGCTTTAAGCCCCACTGGTTGCAAGAATTCATGAAATTTGGCCCCTCTCACTTTCCAAGACAACTGCTATGGTGATTTGTGCACTCCTTTGTGTGCTAGTCCATTTCTCACCCTTCTCTGAGACTGGCTACCTCCCCACTGTGGCAGCCATGATCCATTTTTTCTCCCAAACTGTGTCTCCATGCTTTCTACCCTCTTCTCTACATTTAGTTGTGGAGTTTGTTCTGCTAGTCTGCAGATCAATTTCTAAGGTATTTAGGATGATTTGATAATTATCTAGTTGTATTCATAGAATGAGGCAAACCTAGGGTCCTCCTACTCTGCCACCTTCCTCCCCTCCCCACTTTTCCCTTTTAAATGGCTCTGTATTTTCAGTCAGCATATAAGTAGCTTGGAAGTCACCACTGTATCCTAACAACAAGTAAAAGGCTGAACAAACTAAAAATCAACAACTCTTCTTAGATCCATCTAAGAGATTTGAAATCAAAGGGCAAACTGCTACTACAAACTTAGGGGAGATGGACAGGCAGAAAAAGAGAATCACAACTTAGTGGAACAGAGACCTACAAGAAAAAATTTCCTTGGGAACCAGTACCAGACTAGGACATTTGACTGAAGTTTCATTCTCCTATTGCTTTCTGAAGCACTTCTTTCTCATCCTCTCCCCTCTCAGCAAGCTGCTTCAAGATTTCAGCTCATGAGACTTGCATTTTTCTTCTGCAGCTTCTAATTTCTTTCTTTCCCTTCTTCTTTTTCTCCTCCACCCCCTCCTGCTCCCTCTGCCTCCCCTTCTCCTCCTCCTCCTCCTCCTCTTTCTTCTTCTTCCTCTTTGTCTTCTTTTCTTTTTGCTTCTGATTTCTTCTGAATTCCCTCCAGGGTAAGATTATTCTTCTTTGGAGGGAAAAGAGGCTATTTGGGGATGAATTCTTTTGATCAACACCTGTCCTGTGGCACACTTCTCCAGTAATTACATCTGGATATCAGAAGTTGTGGTGAACAGACGAGACTAGCAGCATATTCTGCACAGTCCACTGGCAAAGAAAGTCTCTGTTTTGTCCATGTCCATCATGGTGGAAAACAAAATGGTTAAGCTAATATTAATAATGTGGAACTTCTGTTGTTCCTGGGATTTAAGCTCCTTGTCCAATAGTGGGTAAAATTAATTAATTTTACAAACCTCTAGGTTTTAGGCTATAATAAAATTTGTTGCTTTATGTCATGAAAAATTCTACATCCTTTCCAGATTTTTTTAGAGTCTTGATTTTTATAGACCCCAGGATAGTACCCAAAACATAGGCTTACAGGTTTGCAACAGCTGAAAATTTAAATTAGACGCAGTGGAATGGTCTAACTTCAGCAAAGCATTAGATGCAGCACCAGACCCAGGATAGGCATGACCCTGATCTAGGCTAGGAAAATTGGGCAGAGCCCCTACCCCTAATCAGAGCATACCCTGTGCTCTGGCCCCTGGCCCCACCCCTTCCTTTCTGCACTTTTTTGAATCTCCCCAAACTGTCAGTTAGAGAAAATATTTTCCCAGAACCTAATCTATTGGGATATTTATTAGCATCTAACTGACATGGGGAAGGAAAATACCCAACTTCAGCTCCCTCTAGCCATCCTGTCCCACCAAAGGCTGGGGAGGGGGCTACTGAGAAGCACTTGTGAAGTTTATGACCCAGGGACACAGGTTCACTGTAAGACTGAGACCTAATCATAGGTCTATAGAATAGTTTCCTCTCCCCCCACACCTTACCACCCACATTGCTAAGGCCTATTTGCCTCACTTTCTTTTATCTAGTACATCGTGTCTTGCTTTCAACAAAAAATTATAAGGCTTACTAAAAGGCAACAAAACAAAACCCCAGAACAAAAAACATAGTTTAAAGAGACAAAGCAAGTATCAGAATCAGAGTTGGATATGGCAGTGAGACTGGAATTATCAGACCAGCAATTTAAAATAACTAAGAATTCTAGTAGAAAAAAACAGACAACATACAAAAACAGGTAGGTAATATAAGCAGAGAGATGGAAATTATAAGAAAGAATAAAAAAGAAATGTTAGAGACCAAAAACACTGTTAACATAAATGAAGAATGTCTTTGATGAGCTCATTAGTACACTAGATATGGCTGAGGGAAGAATGCACGAGCTTCAGGATATGTCAATAGAAACTTCCAAAACTGAAAAGCGAAGAGAAAAGAAAGACCTAAAAAAAAAAAAAAAAAAAGGAACAGAATATCCAAGAATTACCAGACAACTACAAAAGGTGTACTATACATGCAGTGGGAATATCAGAAGGAGAAGAAAGGGAGAAAATAATAGAAATATTTGAAATACGAATGACTGAGTTTCCCAAAATTAATGTCAGATACCAGACCACAGATCCAAGAATCTCCGAGAACACTAGGCAGGATACATGCCAAAATAAGATGACACCAGGCATATAATATTCAAACTGCAGAAAGACAAAGATGAAGAAAAAAATCTTGCCTGTAGAGGAACACAGAATGTTTGAAAAGATGTTCAACATCATATGTCACCAGTGAATTTCTCATTAAAATAACAATGAGAATT
>NW_024423453.1:70032694-70103462 GCF_017311325.1 Ursus maritimus
TACACATCTGTTAGAATGGTGAACATCCAAAACACTAGCAACACCAAATGCGGGTGAGGGTGTGAAGCCGCAAGAACTGTCAGTCGTTGGTGATGGAAATACAAAAATAGTATAGACATTTTGGAAGACAGTTTGACAGTTTCACATTCTCTTACCACACAATCCAGCAATTGTACTTCTTGGCATTTTCCCAAATGAGTTGAAAATGGATGTCCCTACAAAAACCTGCACATGGTTGTTTATAGCAGTTTTGTTCATAATCGCCAAAGCTTAGAAGCAACCAAAATGTCCTCAGTAGGTGAATGGTTAAATAAACTGTGGTACATCCCAGACAATGGAATATTATTCAGCAATATAAAAAAATCAGCTATCAAGCCATAAAAAGACATGGGGGAAAATAATTTTTTTGAGTAAGCTCTACACCCAACATGGGGCTTGAACTCACAGCCCTGAGATCAAGAGTTGCATGTTCTAGTGACTGACCCAGCCAGGCACCCCAACATGGAGGAAAATTAAGATGGCATATTATTAAGTGAAAGAAGCCAATCTGAAAAGGCTACATAACATATGAGTCCAACTATGTGACATTTTGGAAAAGGCAATGTTGTGGAGACAGTAAAAAGACCAGTGGTTGCCAAGAGTTGGGAGGGAGGGAGGGATGATAGGAACACAGGAATTTTAGGGCAGTGAAATTATTCTGTATGATACTATCATCATGAATACATGTCATTATATATGTGCCAGATCCCATAGAATGTACAACACCAAGAGTGAACCTTCATGTAAGCTGTAAACTTTGGTGGATAACGATGTGTTGATGTAGGGTGGTTGATCGCGACAAATTGTACCACTCTGCTGTAGGATGTTGATAGTGGGGGAAGCTCTGTGGGTAGGGGTCAGGAGGTATATAGGAACTCTGTACCTTCACTCAATTTTGTTGTGAACATAAAACTGCTCTGTTCTAGGAGAAATCATTTATTTCCTGTAATTCGGTGCTCAGGGAGATTCCTGCAATAATCTTCTTGGCTAAAAACATTCAGTATGATTCACTGCATGTGGAATTACAAACATTAAAATCACCTCCTCAAGCAGGGTACAGACCAGTAGAAGATAAACAGGAAAAGTAAATATCTCTGAACCATGCTTGTGCCACATTACCAAAAACAATCACCCAGCAACAGACACGCATCCAACACACGAACACGGATGGATTTTTATGCCTCAAACCTGAAGTTGCCAATGAGTTCTCTCCCTTCGGACCACATTAATCCCTCGACAAGTGAGAAAAATTAACCTTTAAGAAGCGAGGAATGGAATGGGGTGGGGGGAGAGGAGACAGAAGTATTCTCCAACGTAAAAACTGGTCCTAGTTATCACCATATGTTTCATGACTGGGAATATTTTCCCATCTTTTGAAAAGTTGGGTCCTTGTGTCTCAGTCTAAATCAGTAATAGTTTGTACCTCCATCCTCTAAGGAACAGGTCCGGTCCAAGTCCAGGTGCGACTCCTCACAATCCTGCAGCTTGTTTGCATACTTTATTTCGGGTTTACCTTTTAGACTCAGTATATACGTAAGTAGCTGTACTATTTATTTTTGTTTGTCTTCTATTTTTTAGTTTTGGCAGTGTCAGAGAAAGCGTAAGCAGCTGCACATGGTGCAATGCCAGCAATTTGCTTGATTCACCATGTGGCTTTTTCTAAAGTGGACACTGTCTTAGTCTGACTCTGTACTTACTTATGTCTTACTCTGACTGCTATAACACAATATCACTGGGTGGCTGTGCGGCTTCGCCAGCAAACATTTATATCTTAACCCTGCTGGAGGCCAGGAATTCCAAGATCAAAGTGCTGACAGATTTGGTTCTTGGGGAGGGCCCTCTTCCTGGCTTGTAGACAGCTGCCTTCGCCTCTGTGCTCACCTGGCCTTTCCTTGGTGTGTGCAAATGGAGGGAGGGAGCCCTGGTGTCTCTTCCACTTGATGTAAGGACACTGATTACATTATGGGGGCTTCACCCTCATGCCCTTATCTAAACCTAATCACCTTCCAAAGGCCCCATTCCCTAATACCATCACCCCGTGGGTTAGGGCCTCAACAAATGAATTTGGGAGGGACACAAACATCCGGTCCATAACTTTGCTGGCAAGATAAGAGGCTTTACGTATTTCTATACAGTTTTTATTGACTCTTGCGGAAATACATTTTAAAGACTATTTTATTTATTTATTTTGGAGAGAGAGAGAGAGAGCATGAGCGGGAGTGGGGGAGTGCGTGGAGACAGAGGGAGAAGCAGACTCCTCCTTGAGCAGGGAGCCTGATGTGGGGCTGGATCCCAGGACTCTGGGATCATGACCTGAGCTGAAGGCAGATGCTTAAGTAACTGAGTCACCCAGGCGCCCCCATTTATTTTTCTTAAGACAACAGAATTTCATTATTTCACAGTTTAGGGGGCTAGAAGTCTGTGGCTAGAGGTGTTGGTAGGGCCAGGCCCCCTCTGAAACCTCTAGGAGATGATCCTGCCTTGCCTCTTCCAGCTTCTGGTGGCCCCAGCTATTCCAGGCTTGCAATACTTGGCATTCTCCCTATATTCTGTGTCTTCAGAAGGATGTCTTCTTATAAGGACAGTGATCATGTTGGATTAGAAGCCCACCTTATTCCACGATGAGCTCATCTTTTAAAAAAATTGTGGTAAAATATACATAAATAAAGTTTAACATTTAAGCCATTTCTAAATGTGCATTTCAGTGGCAGTCAGTACATTTACATTGTTGTGCAACCAGCACCGTCATTGATCTTCTTCCTCCCTTGCATCCTGAAGCTTTATTTCATTAAACAGTAATTACCCATTTTTCCCTCCAGCTCCTGGATGACCAATGTTCTACTTTCTGTCTCTATGAATCTGACTATCCTAGGTATCTCATATAAGTGGGATCCTACAGTATTTGTCTTTCTGTGAGAGGTCGATTAATTTAGCATAATGTCTTCAAGTCTCTTCCATGTTGTAGCACGTGTCAGGAATCCATTCCCTTTTAAGGCTAAATAACATCCCATTGTGTATACAAACCAAATTTTGTTTATACATTTATTTGTTCATGGACATTTGAAACACTTCCACTTTTTTGCTTATGTGAGTAATACTACTATGGACATGGGTGTACTGATATCTGTTCAAGTCCCTGCTTTTAATTCTTTTTGGTGTATACCCAGAAGTGGAATTGCTGTTTCAGTATGATAATTCTATTTTAATTTTTTTTCAGGAACTGCCACGTGATTTTCCATAGTGACTGCAACCATTTTACATTCTCACCAGTAGTGCACAAGTGTCCCCATTTCTCCACATTTGCCAACATTATTTCATTTTGTTTTGTTTGTTTGTTTAAATAATAGCAACCCTAATAGATATGAAATGGTATATCGTGGTGGTTTTGATTTCCATGTTCTTTTTTTAAGATTTATTTTACAGAGAGAAAGAGAGAGAGAGAGAGAGAGGCAGAGCGTGAGGGACAGAGGAAGAGGGAGAGAAAAGACCCAAGCAGATTCCGTACTGAGCATGGAGCCCCACACCGGGCTTGATCTCATGACTCTGAGATCAGGACCTGAGCCGAAATCAAGAGTCAGATGCTCAACGGACTGCACCACCCCAGACACTCCTTGATTTGCATTTTCTTAATGATAAATGATGTTAGGCATCTTTCCATGTGCTTATTGGCCATTTGTGTATCTCTTTTGGAGGATTGTCTATTCATGTTCTTTATTCATTTTGGAGGGCACCTGATCGGCTCAGTCAGTAGAGCATGGAACTCTTGAACTATGCGTTGATGGGTTCGAATAAATGAGTATATAAACATTTTTTTTAAAGTTCTTTGTCCATTTTTAACATTGGGTTTTTTGTTTGCTGTTGTTGAGTTGTAGCAGTTGTTCATTTTTTAAAATACATTCTGGATTAACCCCTTATCAGATACATGACTTGCAAATCTGTATTTTCCTATTCAGTGAGTTGCATTTTCACTCTGTTGCTAGTGTCCTTTGCAGCAAAACATTTTAATTATGATGAAGTCCAATTTATCTATTTTATCTTTTGTTTTCTGTGTTTTTGGTATCATATCCAAGAAATCGTTGTGAAATCCAATGTCATGAAGTTTTTCCCCTGTTTTCTTCTAAGGGTCTTATGGTTTTAGTACTTATGTTTAGGCCTTTGATCAATTTTGAGTTAATTTTTGTATATGGTGTAAGGTAAGGGTCTAGCTTCATACTTTTGCACATGGGTATCTAGTTTTCCAGTTTATTGAAAAATCTGTCCTTTGCCCATTGAATGATCATAGGACTTATGTTGAAATTATTTTACTATATACATGATGGGTTTTTCGGGGGGTGCTTGATATACTATTCCATTGGTTTAAATGTCTTTTTCTGCTATTACCACACTGTTCTGATTACTGTAGTTTTAAACTCAGAAACTGTGGGTCTTCCAACTTTGTTCTTCTTTTTCAAGATTATTTTGGCTATTTTGGGTCCCTTGAAATTTCATCCATTTTAGGATAGGTTTTTCTCTTTCTGTGAAAAACACTTTTGGGATTTTGATAACAATCACATTGATTCTTTAGATTTTTTTTGAGTAGTAGAATTAAGTAGTAAAATCATGTGGTCTAGGTCTTTTTGGAGATTTCAGTTACTGATTCAATCTCCTTACAAATTATAAGTTTATTCAAATTTTCTATTTCCTTATAAATTAATGTTGGCAGGTTTTGTGTTGCTAGTAATTTGTCCATTTCACCTATGTATCCAATTAGAGGTGTTCAATTTTTCATGGTACTCTTATAATTATTTTTATGTCTATATAATCAGTACTAATGTTCCCACTTCCATTCTAATTTTGGTAGAGTTCTCTCTCTCTCTTTTCAGTCAGTCTAGCTAAAAGTTTGTCCACTTGACAAACTGGTCCACTTGTTGATCTTTTCAAATAATCAATTTTGGGTTTCATTGATTTTTTTAAATTAATTAATTATTATTATTATTTTTTACTGTTTCTCTATTTTCTTTTTTTTTTTTTAAGATTTTATTTATTTATTCGACAGAGATAGAGACAGCCAGCGAGAGAGGGAACACAAGCAGGGGGAGTGGGAGAGGAAGAAGCAGGCTTATAGCGGAGGAGCCTGATGTGGGGCTCGATCCCGGAACGCCAGGATCACGCCCTGAGCCGAAGGCAGGCGCTTAACCGCTGTGCCACCCAGGCGCCCCTGTTTCTCTATTTTCTACTGTTTCCCCATTTTGGGGGCTTAATTTGTTCTTCCTTTTGTAATTCCTCAAGGTAATTTAGATTGTTGATTTTAGAACTTTTAAATTTTTTGCTATAAGCATTTACCACTATAAATTTCCCTCTTAGCACTACTTTCACTGCATCCCATGAGTTTTGATATGTTGTTTTTTTTTTATTTCATTTGTTTCAAGGTATTTTCTAATATTCCTTGTGATTTCTTCTTTGACCCATTGATTGTTTAAATTGTGTTGTTTAATTTTCATTTATTTGTGGATTTTACAATTTCCCTTCTGCTATTGATTTCTAGTGTCCTTCCAAGTGATCAGGAAAGATATTTTGTATGATTTCAACCTTCAAAATTTATCAAGACTTGTTCTGTGGCCTAACATATAGTCCTTCTTGGAGAATGGTCCTTGTGTCTTTGAGTATTCTTCTGTATGTGGTGGAATGTTTTATATATGTCTGTTAGGTCCAATGGGCTCATAGTGTTGTTCAAGTGCTCCATCTTCTTATTTGTCTTTTTATAATTTCTATTTATTTGTTAATATTTTTATTTTGTTCACATGTTGTTTTCCTGATTTCTTTTAGATCTATGTCTATGTTTTCCAAATTGGGAAGAACTGATGTCTTGATAATATCGAGTCTACCTATCCATGTACATAGAATACCTCTCTACTATTTTGGTTTTTTTATTTTTTTTATCAGAGTTTTATAGGTTCACTCATGTAGATCATACTTTTTTTTTTTAAGATGTATACCTAAGTATTTCATTGAGGGGGGTGCTAGTATAAACAGTATTGTGATTTTATTTTATTTTATTTTATTTTATTTTATTTTATTTTATTTTATTTTAAATAGGCTCCTGGAGTCCTGGGATCATGACCTGAGCCAAAGGCAGAAGCTTAACCGACTGAGCTACCCAGGTGACCTGTCTGCTTCTATCTTAAATGTTTGATAGAATTCACCAATGAACCCATCTGGGCCTGTTGCTTTCTGTTTTTGAAGATTATTAGTTATTGATCCATGTTCTTTAATAGACATAGGCTTATTTTGATTTTCTGTTCTTCCTTGTATGAGTTTTGGTAGATTGTGTCTTTCAAGAAGTTGGTCCATTTTATCTAGGTTATCAAACTTATGGGCATAGAGTTGTTCATAACATTCCTTTATTTTGTTAATGTCTCTGGGATCAGTAGTTATGGCCCCTCTTTCTTTTTTGATATTTGTAATTTGTGTCTTCTTTCCCTCTCCCTTCCCCCTCAACTTCCCCCTCTTTTTCTTAGGTTAGTCTGACTAGAGGTTTGTCAATTTTATTGATCTTTTCAAAGAACCGGCTTTGGTTTTGTTAATATTCTTTATTTTAATATTTATTGAAAATATTCTTATTTTCAATTGTATTGATATCTGTTCTGATTTTTATTTGTTCTTTTCTTCTTACTTTGAATTTAATTTGCTCTTCTTTTTCTTATTTCCTAAGGTGAAATCTTAGACTACTGATTTTAGATCTTTCTTCTTTTTAATGTCTGCATTCATTGCTATAATTTTCCCTCTATGCACTGTTTTTGTTGCATCCCACAAATTTTAATGAATTTTATTTCATTTCCAATTAGTTCAAAATATTAATTTCTCTTATTCATTCTTTTTATCAACCATGTGTTATTTAGAAGTTATTGTTTAATGTCTAAGTATTTTGGGATTTTCCATCTATCTTTCTGTTGTAGATTTCTAGTTCAATTTTATTGTTGTCTAAAAGCAGATATGTATGATTTTTATTCTTTAAAATTTAAGGGTTTTTTTTTTTATTGTCCAGTCTATCATGGTGAATGTTCCATATGAGCTTGATAAAAATGTGTGTTGTGCTGTTGTTGGATCACATTTATTGATGTTGTTGAGTTCAGCTATGTCCTTACTGATTTTTGCCCGATGGATCTGAGAGAGGGCTGATGAAGAATTCAACTATAATAGTGGATTAATCTCTTTCTCCTAGCGTTTCTATTAGCTTTTGCCTCACATATATTATGACGCTGTTGTTAGGTGCATATACGTTAAGGATTGTTATGTCTTCTTGGAGAATTGACTTTTTTAAAAAATCATATATTGCTCCTTTGTAACACTCATAATTTCCCCCCCCTGAAGTCTGTTTTGTCTGAAATTAATATAGGTATTCCATCTTTCTAGTATTAGTGTTAGCATGGTGTATTTTTCTCTTTGCTTTTACTTTTTTCTACCTCTGTCTAAATTGCCTCTCTCTCTCTCTTTCTCCCTCTCCCCCCTGAAGACATCATACAGTTAGGTGGTGTTTATGTTTATCCAGTATAACAGTCTCTGTCTTTTAGCTGGTGTATTCAGATGATTGATGTTTTAAATTATCATTCATAAAGTTGGATTAATATTACCGTATTTGTTACTGTTCTTTATTCATTGCCTTTGTTCTTTGTTTTTAGTTTTTCACTTCCACTCTTTTTCTGGCTTCTATGAGTTTAACTGAGCCTTTTATGTGATTCCATTTTTTATTCTCTGTTAGCATATGTTTTATTTATTTTTTTATATTCTTTAGTAGTTGCACTTGAGTTTATAATATTCACTTAAAACTAGTCCCATGTGCTTTTTCAAATAACACTTAGTCACTTCACAGGTAGTGCAAGTACATTATAGCAGTGTAGTACCATTTCCTCCCTTCCATCCCTTATAACATTGCCTTCCTTTATTTCACCCATCAAAAAGTTATCATCACTACTTTGTTGCTATTATTATTTTGAACAAACTATCTTTTTGATCAAATAAGAATAAGTAAAATAAAGCATTTTAATTTGCCTTCATTTATTCCTTCTCTTTCATGCTCTTTCTTTCTTTATACAGATTTGAACTTCTGACTGAAATACTTTTCCTTCTTTTTGAAGAATTTTTAGAAAGGTATCTTGCAAGCCAGGACTACTGGCAACAAGTTATCTCAATTTTTGTTTATCCAAAAATGTCTTATTTCTCTTTTCTTTTGAAGGATAATTTTGCTGAATACAGAATTCTAGATTGGTGTGTTTTTTCCTTTCACACTTTATTTTTATTTTTAATTTTTAAAAAGGATTTTATTTATTTATTTGACACAGAGAGAGAGACAGCCAGTGAGAGAAGGAACACAAGCCAGGGGAGTGGGAGAGGAAGAAGCAGGCTCCCAGTGGAGCAGGGAGCCCGATGCAGGGCTTGATCCCAGGACCCTGAGCCAATGGCAGACACTTAATGACTGAGCCACCCGGGCACCCCTTGTTTCACACTTTAAATATTATACTCCACTTTCAGTGATGGGTATTAAGGAGGGCACATATTGCATGGTGCAGTGGGTGTTACACACAAATAATGAATTATGGAACATTACATCAAAAACTAAGGATATACTGTATGGTGACTAACATAATAAATCATTATAAAAACATAAAAACATATATGACCACAAAAACAAAACAAAACAAAACAAAATAAATATTATACTACACTTTCTTTTGCTTGCATGGTTACTGAAGAAAAGCTCATTATAATTCTTATCCTTCCTTCTTTATAGGTTACGTACTTTGTCCCTCAAGCTTCTTTTAATAGTTTTTCTTTCATATTCTGCACCTTGAGTATGACATGCATATGCATAGATTTTTAAAAAATGCTGCTTGGTGTTTTCTGAGTTTCCTAGATATGTGGTTAGTTGTCTATCATTAATTTAGAGAATTTTGCAGTTATTATTCCTTCAAATATTTCTTCTGTTCCTTCTCTTTTTCTTCTACTTCTGGTATTTCCATTATGTATATGTTACTCTGTTTTTAATTGTCCCACAGTTCTGGAATATTCTGTTCTGCCCTTTTCATTCTCCCCCTGCCTTTATGCTTTGGTTTTAAAAGTTTCTATTGACATTTCTTCAAGCTTACTGATTTTTCCCTTGATCATGTCCGATCTATTCATGAGCCCCTGAAAAGCATTCTTCATTTGGTATTTTTTATTTCTAGCATTTCCTTTTGATTTCTTTTTCTTAAAAGTTTCCATCTCCCTGTTTACATTTCCCAACTGTTCTTGCAGTTTGTTCACTTTTCTTCTAGAATCATAGCATGTTTTAAATTACTGTTGTGGTAATTCCAACATCTCAGTCATATTGGTCTCTCATTCTGGTGCTGGCTTTATCTCTTCAAACTCTTCACTGTTTGTTTGTTTATCTTCTGGTATGCCATCTTGTTTTTTTGTTGAAAACTGGACATGATGTACTGGTAAAAGGAATTGAGCTAAATAAGCCTTTATTGTGAGGTTTTATTTTTATCTGGCAAAGAGTTAGAATGTATTTACTATTTGCTATAGCTTTTAGGGTCAGAGCTAAAATTTCCTCTCTTGTCCTTAACTTTCTATCCTCTGCTGTCTTTTAGGTTTCCCTTAAGAAGTCTTTATAAATAAAGTATGACACATTCCTCTGTTCATTTTTCTTCCCTTCTCCTTTCCTACATTCTTTTTCCTGATTATCCTACTGTTTTTCCTCCAAAGAAGATAAAAGGCCTTAGGGATATGAGCACTTTTAATATGTCACATTAATACCACATTTTATTATAGTTGTTTTACTGTCTCTACTAGATTGCCAGTCCCTTGGAGCAAATACTACATATTTTCATCTCTGTATATATTATGCCTGGTACATAATGAGAGCTCAAAAATATTTATGAAATTACAATATGCAGATGCTAATAAACATTTTAACATTGCCTGCTACTGATATTCCCCATTATATATCTCTTCCTTCCAGGTTGAGTTCATGCCTGTCCAGTGGTTCTTAGCTCTGATTCATAATAGAATCTCTTTTAGGGAGAGATTTTAAAATATACATTAGGTCTGTAGGAAAGATTGTCGAAATGATTAGAAGATAGGATATCTCAGCATAGAAATGATAACTATAAAACAACCAAAATGAAGTTTTAGAACTGAAATTCCATTATCTGAAATGAAAAATTCACTTGAATGTTATTAACAATTTGAACATGCAGAAGAAAGAATGACTGAACTTGAAGAGTGGTAAATAGAAACCATTCAGTCTGAAGAACAGAAGCAAAAAGAATTGAAAGATAATAGGGAACAGAGTCTCAGTGACCTGTGGGGTAATATCATGCAATATATGTGAAGTTGGAGAGTCAGAAGAAATGGCTGAACAAGTGAGAAAAATTGGCTGCAATTGTAGCAAACGTAGTAAAAAAAATCAATTTACATATTCCAAAAGCTTAGAAAGCTCCAAAGAAAGATAAATATAAAGAAAATAACACCTCTGCACATCATAGTCAATGACAAAGAGGAAATTTTGTGCATGAAAAAAATTTTTGCACTCAAAAGAACAGTGAATGAAAACTGACTAAAAAAATTGAACCCCAGAATTTTCAAAGTGGTGAAAAACCCTATTTCCCCATTATTCATTCATGTCCAGTGAAAATATCCTTTAAGAAAAAGGTAAAATGAAGAGAAATTGTGGCCCATTGTATTTTCCAAGTATGGCCACAACAATAAATGTAACTAGAATAAACACTCTAATTACAAGGCTGAGATTCTCTGGTGAAAAAGAGCAAGCTGAAATTATAAATTGTCTAAAACACAAGTTACTGAAATTAGACTTAAAGAGAAGATATCATTATGATCATTAAGGACAATAAGGGAACAGTGTGAGAAACTTTATTTCAATATATTTGACACCTTAGATAAGAGACAAATTCCTTAAAAAACTTGACTTGTCAGGGGTGCCTGGATGATTCAGTCAATTAAGCATTTGCCAGGGTTTTGGGATGGAGACCTGTGTTGGGCCCCCTGCTCAGTGGGATACCTAAACCTTACAAAGACATTACAGAAAGAGAAAATTATAGACCAATATCCCTCACAATATATACACAATAGATACACACACAAAGAAATCCTTGAGAAAGTGTCAGCAAATCAAATCTAGCAATAAAAAGGATACTACATCATGGCAAGTGAACTTTAGCCCAGGAATTCGGGGTAGGTTTGACATTGTAAAGTCCATCAATTTGTTATTTTATTTATTTTATTTTATTTTATTTTCATTCCAGTATAGTTAACATACAGTGTTATGTTAGTTTCAAGTGTACAATATAGTCTTTCAACAATTCTATACATCATCCAGTGCTCATCACAGCAAGTGCACTCCTTAATCCCCATCCCCTATCTCACCCATCCCCC
This sequence comes from Ursus maritimus, assembly GCF_017311325.1. Lineage (NCBI taxonomy): Eukaryota > Metazoa > Chordata > Mammalia > Carnivora > Ursidae > Ursus > Ursus maritimus. The sequence goes on from NW_024423453.1 coordinate 70,044,146, forward strand.
TACTCACCTCTCCTCTGGTAACCATCAGTTTGTTCTCTATAGTTAAGAGTCTGTTTCTTGGTTTCTCTCTGTCTCTCTCTCTTTTCCTTTGCTCATTTGTTTTCTTTCTTTAATTTCACGTGAGTACAATCATATGGTATTTGTCTTTCTCTGACTGACTTATTTCACTAAGCATTATACTCTCTAGATCCATCCATGCCATTGCAGATAGCAAGATTTCATTCTTTTTTATGGCAGAATAATATTTCATTGTATATATATAGCACATCTTTTTTATCCACTCATCTATTGATGTGAAGTCCACCAATTTGATTTATCATTTTATAAAGCAGAAAATCCATATAATTATCTCAATAGATTAAGAAAAATATTTGACATCAATCAAGACAATGCTATATTGACACACATAATAGATCAATGGAACAGAATACAGAGTCCAGAAATGGACCATATAGATGGTCAATTGAATTTCAACAAAGGTGGTAAGACTATTCAATGAGGAAAGAAAGTTTTTTTCAATAAATGATGTTGGAACAACTGGATCAATGTATGAAGAAAAATGAACTTGAACTCCTTCTACCATTGTACACACAAAACTGATGTAAGGGGTGGAGCTGGAAGCTCCCTTGGTTTCCCTCCTTTCCTACTCACTGTCCAGCCCTTAAATCACTTTGCAAGCACTACAAAAGAAGGATCTAGACTTGTGTGGCTTTTGGAATACTGGACCCCACCACACCCACCAACTTGATCCAGCAGAGCACTGAGTGTGTGGGGACAGCTAGAAGAGCCTGACTCGAAGCAGGAGCTGTAGGGTTGACATGAGAGCATGAAAACCAGAGACAGAAAAACAGATGATGGACCTGGCATTACCCAAATGTGCAAAGTGGTGATGGGTGAAGATGTGGAAGCCTACTGACAATCTGAATTCAGAGCCACTGGTCATGGCCTCTGTGTCCATTCCAACAACCCGCCTACTTCCTGCCAGGCAGCTGCTACTGAGATGCTAAGATCAAGCCTCACACTGGGACAGAACAGCAAAGTGACTCTAGATGAGTGACATCCATGCACCTGGTTGATAAGGAGCAGAAGCTGAAAGTGAGCAGAAAATGGTAGTCAGAGGAAGGAAGTTCAGGGTTTATGAAGGAGTGAGGTATTGGCCCTAGAAAAGGACCTAGATCAGGAAAGGCCTTCAGTGCTGACCCTGAGCCTAATTTCCCTGCTTGCGCAGAAGGCACAGTGTCTCCAATTAGCTCCGCACTGATTGCGTAATACCAGCTGGCGCGGAAGTTGGTGAAGCTTCTGGCATTCACACAGAACCCGCAGAGAGCAGTGTGTGGGGACAGAGGCAACCTTTGACTGCAACGTGCCTGGTGGCCAGGTGGCTGGGAGAGGGAGCACTCCCTAATGGTTTGGGGCAGTGGGGCAGAGCACACTGGCAGCCTCTGGTGCCAAGGGAAAGGTGAGCTTCAGACCTCATGCCAGCTGAGGGGGCCAGGCCGCCCTTTAGTGGCCCCAGGACCTTTGTCTTCCTCGTCTTTGGTGTCCTGCTGCCAGTGAGTGCTATGGTTCCTGGCTCAGGAAGGTCGGCTTGGTGGCCAGGAGTGGGGAGCACAGTGGTAGTACCTGCCAGGGTCACCAGGGGCAGGGGCAAGTTGCGGCAGGACTGACAGTGGGCGGAGCCAGAGAAGAGCCTTCTAGGCAACAGCACCTATCCAGTCCCCCCACCCTGGTCCCAAGCAGGTCTGTCTGCCCCAGAAATGAATTCCAGAATCAAGGAAGACTCCCCTGTGTGAAAGGTGAAACAAAATGGAGTGCCTTATGTCAAAGGGTTTTAAAATGGAGTCAGAAGGCCATTCAAGAGATGTAGGTCTTCCTCCTTCTTACTAGGTAGAACCATGAATTTTTGAATTGGAGCTAATTGCAAAATTATAAGGATTCTGCAAGATCACCTACAACTTGTTACAGTAAAGGGCTTTTGCTTAGTGATAGGCTTAGCAACCAATTACATTTAGCCAAGATTAGCTTTCTGCCACCAACACTGTAGCTTTGGTTCAAGGGTGCAAGAGCATCGGCTCAGGTGTCCCAAACACCAGGTTCAGCCATTCCCTGCTGATAAAATCCAAAGGCAGAGAGACCAGGGGTGGTGAAACCAGAAAGGAATTTATTCAAGGAGGCCAACACCAAAAAGACAGTGGACTAGCGTCCTCAAAACAGTCTACACAGTGCTGAAAATAATTCTAGGTTTATGTAAGGAAAACGTTGGACAAAGGTTGGTGGGTATGTTCAGCTGGGTGATAAAGGTCAGGTCCATCATTGTCTTGGAGTCAGTCACATGGAGTGTTCATGGCTTGAATGCTTAGCCAGCGAGGTCTTTTGCCTGAGTGATCAGATAAGCTGGGGTGAGGAAAGATAAGCTGGAAAGAAGAACTTAATCAATTAGAAAGTTGGTATTGGAAGTCCTCTTTCAACATCAATCAAAATTCTTGTAAACAACATATACAAGCTTTTTCTTTTTATCTTTAGAAACCCCTGACTTTTGCCCCCTAGTGAGACACTACTTGGGCTGTCATCTAAATCTATGTGCCCCAAATTATAATTCTTTGATCCTAAATAAATGCTTTTATTTAAATTCTTGCTTCCTGACAATTTTAGTTTGACACTAGCAAACCTTGATGTGCCTATCTCTTCCCTTTTTTCAAAGACTTACTTGTTTGTTTATTATTTATTTATTTATTTATTTATTTCAGAGAGAGAGAGCGAGAGAGCATGCAAGTGGGGGGAGAAGCAGAGCAGGAGGGAGAGGGAGGAGGGGAAAGTCTCTCAAGCAGACTCCATGTTGAGCATGTAGCCATACAGGGGGCTTGATCTCATGACCCTAAGATCATGACTTAAGCCAAAACCAAGAGTCAGATGTTTAACTAACTGAGCCACCCAGGAGCCCCTTCCCTTTCTTTTTTATGTCTCTATTTTATGAAAATTAATAAAGGCAAACCTCACTGAAACAGAATCAGGAAGTTCAACCAGGGGAACTCTCCTGCCCTACCACACCTTCTCAACTGCAGACCCAACAGAAAAAGACAGATCTTGCAGTGGATACTAGTTTACTACTCCAGCAGGAGGAAGGCAGGCTGCCCTCCAGCCCAGCCAATGAGAGACAGTCACAATGTAGCCAATGAGAAGCCACCATATTTCTAGCTTCCAGTTTACTCCAATAGACTTTTTGTTTCTTTTTTATTTGTTTTAAAGATTTAATTTATTTATTTATTAATGAGAGAGAGAGAGAGAGAGAGAGAGAAAGGAGAAGCAGAGGAAGAGAGACAAGCAAACTTCACACTGAGCGTGGAGCCTGAGGCGGGGCTCAATCCTAACCCCGGACATCATGATCTGAGTGAAATCAAGTAGGCTTTTATTTTTATCTTTTTTTATGTGAGCTTCCCAACTTCCTGCTTTTCTCTGGGGGAAGTTGCCTATCGTTTTGCCCTGGCTTGTTTGTTCTGGATTACAATTCTCTGCTACTCTCAAATAAACGCAGCTTCTGCTGGTAAAATAACTAGGAATTTTATTTTTATGGTTAACAGTTTAAATTCTAAAATATGCCCACTGTGTCTATTTTTCCCATTGATTTTTACAGAAAAGCAACTTCCCTACCTCCCTTTGATTCAGTACTCCCCAGTGGCCACTATGAGCAATTTACCACACTTTTTCCAGTCACTTCCATCCATAGAAACACATACAGGGCTCACAAGGTAAACCACCAATAATCACACAACAGGACCCCAGATCTATCTTTATTTTAGGAGACTGGTGTGAAGCTCCTGTTTTGATTTTGATTTTGAGATTGAAACCGGTAAGGGTGTGCATCCTGAAGACACTTACAGAAATATATACTTCCTTGGAATTACTTTCCAGGCTAATGGAAACTCCAGCCAATTGGTTACTTATATGTTACAAAAACAAAAACAAAAATACCAAAATTGAGGTTGTAGGAATCACAAAATTGTAAATGTTTCCATTGAACAAATTAACAATAAATTAAGAAAAGCAGTAACATTTCAGTATTTATTTTTAAAATATCGGTTTAGGGGCACCTGTGGGGCTCAGTCAGGTAAGCGTCTGCTGTTGCCCCAGGGCATGGTCTCAGGTTCCTGGGACTGAGCCCCGCATTGACTGAGCCCCTGCTCACTGGGGCGTCTGCTTCACCTTCTCCCTCTACCTTCTCCTGCCCCCACTTGTGCTCTCTCTCTCTCAAATAAATAAATAAAATCTTTTTTAAAATGCTAGTTAAGAATTTTAAAAGAATAAATAAATAAAAGAAAATATCCGTTTATATTAGGTAGGGCCTATGTTTATACTGCTTTATGAATGACTTATTTTAGTCAGGCTTGTATGTCTCCAGGATAAATATAAGGATGCCCTGTGTAGACAAGGTCAAAAATATGGATTTGATGGTTTGGGGAATGTAAGCCTAAGCCTTCTGGCATGCCAAATGCCCCTGTCAGCCTCCCATAAGTCTTGCCTTTTTTCTATGTATTCAAGATGCAACTTTTAAAATTATGGAACTAATAACGAATTACATTAGCTGTTTCATGTCAGTACATTCAGATTTATCTTATTTTTAAAAATAATGATATAGTATTTTATTGCATGAGAGAACCATAGTTTATTTTATGTTTCCCTCCTGTGCATAGCTGCTTAGATTATATACTAGCTCTGTTTTTGCTAATTCCAAAATCGTGGTAGTAATTATACTTGTATCGATGTGATAAATAATTTTAGGATTTTGTTTTTATATCAATAAATTCTTCTCCAAAAGAAGTTTGTGCCCATTTTACATTCACATCACAAATGTGTAAGTGTGGACATCCAGATCCAGGAAGTACAGAGAGCCTCCAACAATATTAACCCAAGGGGGTCCACACCAAGACCCACAATTAAAATGGCAAAAGTAGTGATAAAGAGAGAATTTTAAAAGCAGCTCCCAGAAAACAGTTACATACAAGGGAAACCCCATAAAGCTATCAGCTGATTTTTAAGTAGAAACTTTGCAGGACAGAAAGGAGTGTCATGATATATTCAAAGTACTCATGGTGCACTGGGTGTTATACGCAAGTAATGGATCATGGAACTTTACATCAAAAACTAGGGATGTACTGTATGGTGACTAACATAACATAATAAAAAATTATTATAAAAAAAAAGTACTCAAAGGAAGAAAGCCTGCAATGAAGAATACTCTACCCAGTAAGACTATCATTCAGAATGGAAGGAGAGACAAGAGTTTCTCAGATAAACAAAAGTTAAAGGAGTTCATCACCATTAAACCAGCCTTACAAGACATGCTAAAAGGACTTATTTGAGTGGAAAGAAAAGTTCATAACCAGGAGTAAGAAAATTATGAAAGGAAAAAAAAATCACAGGTAAATGAAAAAATATGATGTAAGTAGTAGATTAATCACTTATAAAACTAGTATGGAGGTTAAAGCACAAAAGCAGGAAAATCAATTATGTCTACAAAAATCAGTCAAGGAATCCACAAAATAAAAGGAAGTAAAGTGTGACATCATACACATAAAATGTGGTGGGGGGTAGTAAAATTTAGTGCTTTTAGAATGGGTTCAAACTAGGGCGACTCATATAGACTGCTATACATGTAAGATGTTATATATGAACCTAATGGTAACTACAAATCCAAAACCTGTAATAGATATGCAAGAAACAAAGAGAAATGAATCCAAGCACAACAAGAAAGAAAGCCATCAAATTGCAAGGGAAGAGAGCAAGAGAAGAACTACAAAAACAACCATTCAACAAGTAACAAAATGGCAATATGTACATACCTATCAATAATTAGTTTAAATACAAACAGACCAAATGTTTCAATCAAAAGGCATAGGGTGACTGAAATGGATAGAAAAGCCAGACCCATCTATATGCTGCCTATAAGAGATTCATTTCAGACCTAAAGACACATGCAGATTGAAAGTGAAGGGCTGGAAAAATATTTGCCATTCAAATGGAAGTGAAAAGAAAGCCAGGGGAGCAAAGTAGACATTAAAACAAAGATTGTGATGAGACAAAGAAGGACACTACATGATGATAAAGGGAACAACCCAGCAAGAGGTTATAACATTTGTAAATACTTATGCACCCAACTTGGGAGCAACCCAAATACATATAGCAACTATTAACAGACAAAAAGGAAGAGATTGACAGCAATACAATAATAGTAGGGGACTTTAATACCCCACTTACATCAGTGAATAGATCATCCAGGCAGAAAATCAACAAGGAAGCAGTGGCTTTGAGTGACACATTGGACTAGATGGACCTAACAGCTATATTCAGAACATTTCATCCAAAAACAGTGGGATACACATTCTTTTCAAGTGCATATGAAACATTGTCCAGAATAGATCACGTTAGGCCACAGAATAAGTCTCAATTTAAAAAAAAAAAAAGGAATGCATAAGTGTACCTGTTTCCTTTTACCCTTGTTACACTAAACTTTCATTCTTTGCTAGTCTAAAAGGTAAAAAATGATGCACCACGATGTTATGGTTTTGATTCCTTGCAGCTACCAGAGGTTTTCAAGGGCCTGTGAGATTTCTGGGAATAGATGACCAGGAGACCTTGATTAGGTGGCAGGAGGACTGGAATCCCAGCTGTTCACTTGAAACTATGTCACCTGGGGCCAGTTACTGGCCCCAGCTCCACCTGTAATGAGATGTCACCTGTGTCCTCAAGCTGTTGGAAGGATTACATCAGATGGGGCCCAGTGCTGAGCTCTTTCCTAACCCCAGATCCTTACTCTGCATGTGCTGGAAGGGTCCCACTTCTATTCTAGGTCTTTCCCTCTGACTCCCTCTCTCTTTGACAGTAGGACCTGTGAGGTCCAGAAGCTTGGAAGCTCAGTTAGACTGTATGGGTCCTTATATTGGAGCTAGACACAGTGGCCCCACTCTGGTCCTTCCTGCCCCTGGTTTGGCCCTGCTTCTTCATGTGTAAAGTGGGAAAGAGAAAAAAAGTCTGCAGGGCCCTTAGTAAACTGCTGAGAGCTGTGTGAGCACCTGTGTGAGGCTGTGTGGGGGGACAAATCACATCCTTGGGGATGTGGGAGGGTCAGAGAACATATGGTTTCCACCCCAGCTGTGGCTGCCACCTGCTTGTGTTGGCATCTTAGTATGGGCTCTTTGAGGTAGAAGCAGGAGCTTCTGAAAAACGGGGTGCAGAGCTCTGCTCGAGGGGGTCATGGAATTTAGGCAAAAACACCAAGAGGAGCCCAAACACCAAGTGATGGCAGTGATAGCATTGCAGGGCCACAGGTCTGCTGGGTCCCAATGCTTTCAGTTGTCCCTCTGGTGAGTGCCTTCCACAGGTACAGTTTGAAGAGTGAGCAGGAGATGTATCCGTCCATGAGGCTGCAGGTGGTTGGTCACCAATGTCGTGGCTGAAAAGTCTCACAATCTGATGCCAGTTAGCTAGAGAACCAGGAAAGTGGGTGGTTTAATTCAGTCAGAGTTTGACGCCCTGCGAACCAGAGGAGCCAATACATAGATTCTCATTTGGGCTGAAGGCCTGAGGACCTGGAGCTCCAGGGGCAAGTGAAGATGGATGTCACAGCTGTAGCAATTAGACAGGAAGGGCTGAGCTCTCCCTTCCTCCACCTTTCTGTTCCATTCAGGCCCTCGAAAGATTAGATTATGCCCTCCCACTTTGGGAGGGCAAACTGCTTTATTGAGCCCAGTGATTCAAATGTCAGTTTCTTATGGAAACACCCTCACAGACACATAGAGAAATAATATTTAACCAAATATCTGGGCACACTTATCCTCATATTGGTCAAGATGACATAAAATTAACCATTCCGTGTGGTTTTCTTTATACAGATATTGCAGTTGATTGGATTTCTTAGACCTTTGGCTTTATAGTTTATATCCAATTTGGAAGATTTTTAAAAAAGATTTTATTTACTTATTAGAGAAAGAGAGAGCATAAGCAGGGAGAAAAGGTAGAGGGAGAAGCAGACTCCCCAGTGAGCAGGTAGCCCAACACAAGGCTCTATTCCAGGACGCTGGGATCATGACCTGAGCCGAAGGCAGACGCTTAACCAACTGAGCCACCCAGGCGCCCCCAATTTGGAAGATTTTTTTACCATTGTTTCTTCAAATATTTTGGTAGTCTGTTCTCTTTAATGGGCCTCCAATTGCATTTATGTTAGAATCCTTGATAGTATTTCAGAGCTAATTTAGGATCTGTTCATTTTTCTCTTCTTTTTCTCTTTGTTTCACTTTGGACAGTTCCTGTTGCTCTGTCTACAAGCTCACTAATAGTATGCAGGACTTAATTTGCTCTTAATCCCATCCAGTTTATTTTTCATTACAGACATTGTACTTTTTTAATATCTAGAAGTTTCATTGGATGTTTTTAATATCATCCATTTGTCTTGTGATAGTGTTCATGATTTCTTGTACATTCTTCAGTGCATTTAGAAGATCTAGACTAGCTGTCTTAACGTTTTTGCCTAAATTCCACTATTTCTCTCATGTTCTTGACTGTTCCTATTGGTTGACTTTTTTTCCTGTTTATGGAGATGTTTTCCCAATTTTTTTCATGTCTGGTAATTTTTATTAGATGATAAATAATAATCTAATCTAAATAATAAATAATATAATCTAAAAATAATTTTTATTAGATGATTGTCAATTTTACTTTGTTGGGAATTGAATTTTATAATGTTCATTTAAAGAATGTTGGGTATTGTTCTCATCAAAGTTAAGAAAACTGAATACCAGTCCAATCATCTGATACTACCTTTGAAACTTTATGCCTGGGCTACAATTAACTTACTTGGACTAAATTTAACTACTAAGACTCTAATAAGAAACTTCTAATAACCAGCCAGTAACCCTATTATGCTGTTCATCCATCGAGATGAATGGGAACAAAAACAATTCCCGGCCCTGGGTGAGCCTCAACCCTTGTCCAGTCCGCTGAATTTTTTTTTTTTAAGTAGGCTCCACACCCAGCATGGAGCCCAATGCAGGGCTTGAACGCATGACCCTGAGCTCAAGACCTGAGCTGAGATCAAGATTCAGACACTTAACTGTCTGAGCCACCCAGGCGCCCCAGCCTACTGACTTCTGATGGTCTCTCCTCAGCCGGAGGTGGGTCCCTGTTGTGCATGCCCAGATCAGCATACACCCACGCACTGGATGGGCTCCCCTGCACACCTCCAGAACACTCTCTGTGCAGCTTCCTTCCAGCTCACTGCCCTGCATTCAGCCCCTTGGAACTCCTTCCTGCCTGTGTCTCCTCAAGAGAAGTCACAGGGCTCCCTTTGGGTCCTCTCCTTGTGCTACAGCTTGGAAACTGTCCTTAGGCACTACAAGGAGGCCATCCCTAGGCTCACCTTCCTTGTGTCCTAGGGGAGCATGTTCTTATTAACCCACCAAGCAGCTGACGAGCCCTTTACTCAGGTAAAGTCTGGGGTCTTGGGGAGGGGAACAAATGACCCATGTTTATCCCACTCCTGGGAGCTCATAGTCGAGTGGAAGAGATGAGGCCAGGGACCTAAATAACTAAAGGAAAATGACATGGAGTTTCATCACCCTCACCTGATCCCACCTCCAGAGAGGCTGTAATGGTGTCAGGGAATGTTATTCACCTGTATTTGAACTCTGACAGAGTTCTTGCAAGGTCCCAGGTTATGATATTGCTGGCCTGGAGGATGTGGTTTTAAGTACAGTCAACCTCATGGCTAATGTTTGTACGTCACAACGCGTACTTACAAACAGCGCTTAACATGCACAGAGCTCTGTTCTCTTCGTGTGTTCCTTTGTTTTTCTGTCTCTTTTACATACACACAGGCACACACACTCACCCCTGAGCCTGTCTGCAGGTTGGCACAGCCTAGATCTCTGGCCGTGTCCTTGGTCTCATCAAGCAGAATTGACTACAAACTAGAATGTCTCATTCTCTGTCCCACCCATTACTTTGACTTCTCTTACCCGATCCTGTCTGTGTGGACTCTCCCCTCTATGTCCACCAGTGTCCCTGCCACCTGTGGCATTGTCACCTTTGCCTAGGCACACCCTCCAAGCCCTTTTCACTTCTGTCAACCGTCAGGTGATCTGTGACTCTGCCTCAGCTTCCTGTGACCCACATCTGTCCTAAGGAAAGGAAGGGCCTTGTCATGTTCCTAATGCTCCTTGCCCAGTATGGCTGACCAGGCTCCAGACCTCCTTCCCTGAATGGGTGGATAACTTGGGTTTTAATTCTCTGTACTGATAAGGATATGATCTTGTCCTGTTCTAGAGTATGTTAATGTGGGTAGTGGGAAATAGGACAGGCAGGTTGAGGACAGAACAGAAGTCAGTGAATATTATCCCGAGGACTGCCCAAGGCCATAGGTTCCAGGAGCCAGGTGTCAACTTTTCAGTGGGTGATCCCTGATCAAACTAGAACTTGTAAAGATATTTGTTTATAAGAGAAAATTGTTTGATCTTTGGATGGCGAACTAGATGTATGAACTCAAACATGACCTGAGCAGCATTTGGCACAGGTCCTAGTGGTTAGGGTAAGTGGTTAGGTTGTATCAGCCTGAAGAGGGAAGTGGCAGCAGACACAGGTGTGAGGGAAACAATGATAACACTGGCACAGGATGACTTGGGTTTGGTAAGAGGAGGGAAGGGACTCAAGGTGGATTCTAGGTTTTGTAACCTGAGAGCTGGCAGAGGTCATCAACAAAATCTAGGAGTAAATGGGTAGAAAAGGGCTTAAGAATTAGGCATATGAATGTGATTTTGGAGATAGCAGCATTTCATTGCCAGCAGACTGAATGAAGTTTCCAGGTCCAACAGATGACAACCAACGGAAACCTGCCTGCTAAGGAAAGAAGAAAGAAAGATCACCAGAAGTAGGAAATATGGAGTCAAATGAAAAGGAGTGTTATGTTCTCTTAATTTCTCAAAAGTGCACACAATCAAATGTTGTTACATTGTGTGGTTTATAACATGCATACAGGCCACTCCTCGGACAGCTACTGTAAAAAGAATGGGGAGTAGTGATGAACTGATCTATCTTGTTATAAGTCTCTTACTTTTTATGCTAACACTACATTATTCATTCATCAGTTCAACTCAGCAATGAAAAGGAATGAGGTGTTGATGCACAGAACAACATGGGTGAATTTCAAAATAATGTTTCAGAGTGAAAGAAGCCAAGAGAAAGGGTACGTACTCTCTATTTCCATTTATGTGAAAATCTAGAAACTTCAAATTAATCCACTGGGACAGAAACTAGGTCAATAGTTCCCAGGGGCCAAAAGAGGCAGGGCAGGGGGGAGGATTATCAAGGGGCAAGAGGAAACTTTGGGGGTGATGCCCGGCCGTTAGCCTGATTGTGGTGGCGGTTTCACGGATGTAGACACGGGTCAAAATCTATCATGTTGTGTGATTTAATTATGTGCGGCTTATTGCGTGTCAATTCTTCCTCAATAAATCTCTTTTTAAGAAACTTTCGATAGACTGAAACCTTTTCAATAGACACAAACTGTGTATTTTACCGCCTGTACCAACTGCATATTCCTGATACAACTATGGATGGGGTGCCGGGCTGGCTCAGTCAGTGAAGCAAGCCATTCTTCATCTCAGGGTGGTGAATTCAAGCCCCACGTTGAGCATGGAGCCTACTTAAAATTAAAAAAAAAAAAATAGAGATGCGGGTGCCTGGGTGGCACAGTTGGTTAGGTTTGGTTTCGGCTTAGGTTGTGATCTCAGGGTCATGAGATTGAGTCCCGAGCCGCTGTCCACGCTCAATGCAGAGTCTGCTTGAGATTCTTTCTCCCTCTCCCTCTGCCCCTCCCGCTCTCGTGTTCTCTCTCCCAAATAAATAAATAAATCTTTAAAAAAATAGAGATGATGGATTTATGAAGAGAGAAAAAGCCAATACACATATAAAATGGAATTCTAAAAAGTAATTAACATTAAAGTATGCAGGGAAGGAGGAACGGGGGGGAAAGACTGGCAAACAAAGCAAATGGTAACTTATAGAGCTATTTCAACCATATTAATGTTTGAAATATAACACTGCAATTCAAAAGTAGAAAAGGCTAGAGGGATGAGAGAGGGAGACCAACTGCATACTGTCAATTAGAGATGCAATATAAAAGCATGACACAGATACTGAAAGTAAAAGGATAGAAGAAGAAATACCATGCAAATAGTAGGGGTAATAAGTCTGCTGGGGCCATCTTAATGTCAGATGAAGTTGACTTCCAAAGAATATCATGAAAAAAAGAGAGGGAACTTTATTTGTCCTAAAGGGAGGGGAGGCAGAGGGTGTGGGCAGGTGGGGGGATTCCCTGAATGAACACATGGAAGTTTTCCACAGAGAGCTTCTACTTACTCCCTGAGGTTAAGAAGCAAGGTCATCAGGAAGTGCTGGAGGAAAAGAGAAAGTGTGAAATGGTTCTTATAAAACAGGAGAGTGCCAAGTCCGGGGGACTGGTGGTTCCGGAACAGCAACAGGCCCATGTGAGGTTGCCGGATGGGTGGTGGGGGTGGAGTTTTTTAATTGAACTATAACTGACACGTGGCATTATATTAGGTTCAGGTGTACAACATAATGATTTTGTATTTGGATATATTGTGAAGCGATCACCACAATAAGTCTAGTTAACATCCATCACCACACGGTTACCAATTTTTTTTCTTGTAATGAGGAATTTTAAGATCTCCTCTCTTAGCAACTTTCAGATATGCAAGGTAATGTTATTAGCTACAGTCTGCACACCGTGCATGAAATCCCCAGGACTTACTTGTTTATAACTGGAAGTTTGTCCTTTTGACCCCCTTCACCCATTTCATCATCCCCCATCCCCCACCTCTGGGAACCACAAATCTGCTTGCTGTATCTGGAAGTTTGTTTTGTTTTTTAAGATTCCACATATAAGTGAGATCATATGGTATTTGTCTTTCTGTCTGACTTATTTCCCTTATCATAATGCCTTCATGGTCCAGCCATATTGCCACAAGTGGCGAGATTTACTGCACAGGATGCATACACAAGATAATATACATGTCACCATTTTGTATTCGTTCATCCATCCACAAGCACTTACGCTGCTTCCATGTTGTCTTTCCAAGTTAGTATTTTCCTTCTCTCTGGATAAATATCCAAAAGTGGAACTGTTGGATCTTATGGTACTTTTATTTTTAATTTTTAAAGGAATTTCCAGACTGCTTTCCCTAGAGGCTACACCACTCCAGAGTCCTACCAGCAGTACACAAGGGTTTTCTTTTCTCCACTTCCTTGCCAATACTTGTTATTTCTTGTTTTTGTTTTTGTTTTTTTTAATAATAGCCATTCTAACAGGTGTGAGGTGATATCTCATTGTGGTTTTGATTTGCATTTCCCTGATGATGAGTGATGCTGGGCATCTTCTCATCTACCTGTTGGCCTCTGTATGTCTTGTTTGGAAAAATGGTGATTCAGATGCCCTGTTTACTTTTTAATTGGATTGTTTATATTTTTGCTATTGAGTTGTGTATGTTCTTTAAATATATTATATATATTACATATAATATATATTATATGTAATATATATATAATATATATATATGATTTGTAGGTATCTTTTCCCATTCGGTAGGTTGTCTTTTCATTTTGTTGATAGTTTCCTTTGCTGCGAAGAAGCTTTTTGGTATGATGTAGTCCCACTTGTTTATTTTTGCTTTTGTTGCTTTTGTTTTTGGTGTCAGATTCAAAAAATAATTACCAAGACCTATGTCAAGGATCTTACCACCTATGCTTTCTTTAGGAGTTTTATGGTTTTGGGTATTGTGGTCAAAGTCTTTAATTCATTTTGAGTTAATTTTTGTGTGACCAAATCTCATTCTTTTGCATGTGGCGGTCTAGTTTTCCCAGTATTGTTTATTAAAGAGACTGTCCTTTCCCCCATTGTATACTCTCAGCTCCTTTGTAGTAAATTAATTGAGCATATATGTATGGGTTTATTTCTGGGTTCTCTATTCTGTCCCATTGATCCATGTTTTTATGCTATGCCAATACCATACAGTTTAGATTTCTGTAGCTTTGTAAGAGTGAATTTTTGTAGTGTTAAGATTAATTCATCAGGGAGTCACTAATCATACATGTATATGTAACTAATAACAGTTTCAAACTACATGAAGCAAAAATCTACAGGAAAGGGAGGTTATAAGACCCCTTTATAAGCAATTGATGGAATGATAAGACGAAAACTCATTAAAGTCATAAGAGATCTGAACACTATAAACTACCTTGATTTAACTGAATGCTTGAAAATGTGCATAAGAAAATATTAAGGGAAAGTGTCTGAGGAAGAGAAATGGGGAAGACAGGTGGGAAGCATTATGGGAGAAGAGAAAGGACACCCCGCATTGCCTGGACTCAGAGGAGGCCCAGCCTGGAACAGGGAGAACACGAGGGACACACAGGAGCTTAGCTATCACCAAATGCTTGGCAGGTTTTATGTGGGAGAGGGCTGCGTTTTATCTTCTTTAGATACAGTCAATTGAACTGGGCTCCAAATAAGCAGTTTTTATTTTATGATTTTCTTTTCTTTTTTCCTTCCTTCCTTCCTTCTTTTGTCTTTCTTTCTTTTTGCTTAATTTAACTTTCTAATTTAAAACATCCCCATGTTAAAGAAAAGTTATAAAATCTCTGCCAAAACCCTTTTTCTGAATCATTTGCAAAAGAGCTGCTGACATGATCAATGCGTGAGTGCTTTAGTGTATGTTTTCCACAAATGAGGACATTCTCTCCTAGTAACCACAGCACGACCTTCAAACTGAGAACGTTAACAGTGACACAGTACTACTAGCTAATTCTGTCACGTTTCTTTGGCTGTCCTCATGATGTCATTTTGAGCAGAGAGACCCTGACCCAATTTCTGTATTGCTGCTTCCTCTTTTTCTGCGTGACTCTTTAGTATTTTGTGAGACACTGGCAGGCTCCTTTTGGGGTAAGCTTGTCAGGTTAAAGTTAGAAGTTCATTACTTAACGTGTGATCCCATATCCTGATATTTATTTATTTATCCCAGAGATGAGCACTTTATTAAAAAAATTAGATTTCCAGTTATAGCTTTCAAAAAATTGGTTTTCACATATTTATTTTATTTTGTTTTGTTTTTTTAAGTAGGCTCCACGCCCAGTGTGGGGCTTGAGCTCGCAACCCTGAGATCAAGAGTCTCACGCTGTACTCACTGAGCCAGCCAGGTGCCCCTCCATATCCTGATTTCTAAAAAGGGTGCTCATAACTTAACCTTCATTTGTAAAAAAAAATGCGTGTGTGTGTATGTGCGTTTGCGCACAAGAGAGAGAGAGAAAATGAGTTCACACGTATGGTCAAATAAAACAACTATAAGGAACAAAATAATGAATGCTGCCTCTAATTGAGGACATCACATGTGGCTTTGTATTCTTACAAAACCTTCCTGTGCCCATGTTTTGTGGCATAAGTATGCTTTATTGTATTACAAGAGAAAAAAATACTGGACAATTTTTCTAGTGTAAGTCACGTGCTAGCACCAAAGGCCAAGGGGCAAACATGAATGCAAAGGCAAGAGAGTGTGGAGCTGGAGGAAAGGTCCCAGCTGTTTGCTTTTTTTGGCTGGGCTGGAGAGAATGTGCGAGACAGCCTGGTGAGGGAGGAGAATCTGGCTGCCACTCATACCTGTCCTCTCTTTGTCCCTACAGGTCCCAACTTCCTCAGCCAGGACCGGCCACCGGGCAAGACAGAGTTCAGCAGCCTTTAGCTGGCCCACAGGGCTGAGAGCCCAGCGCCTGGGAGGGGTCGTGTCCAGCAGGTACATTCGAAAACTGATCTGCAGGCCTTCCCCCCTTGCCCCCTGCTCTGCGTGTCCTTCCAGCCTTCTGATGCCTGCGGTTAAGGATCCCTTCTCCCACGCGTGTTTACTGGATGTCTTCTGTGTGCCTGGCACTGCGTCAGTGGACGGCAAGGGGCCCCTGCCTCCTGGAGCTCATGGCATCCAGACAGATAGATGAACATGTCCGTTAGTCAGAGACATGTAATAAAGAGCCTCAGGATAATTGAGTGATGGGTGGGGCAGAAACAAGGTGCTGAGTTCCCCCGGGAATGGTGACTTTGATGCAGAGAGCCACTTCTGGTGCAGGGAGCCAGGTGGAGGCCCCCCACCTCACCCCTCCCCAGCACTATTGCCCCCTGGGGGGTGGGGCAGGGACTGGTCTTCTCTGAGCAAAACCAGGGGGCACTGGGCTGAGTGGAAGGTGAAGAAGTCGGAGGGACAAGTGGGGGCAGATCACACACCCTGGACGCCGGAGGAAGCATGGGTTTTGAGTGAAGTATTCAAGAAGATATCTCCATGTTTTATATTGATTCCATGTGGAAATGATATGTTGGTTATTTTAGGTTAAAAAATACGTTGTTCAAATTAATTTGACCACTTTCTCTGTACTCTTTTAAGGTGGTAACTATGAATTTGAATTTCATGTGCGGCTTGTAATATATTTCTGTTGGCAGGGCTGGGCTCTAACGGACGTGGTAGTTGCAGGATTGAAAAGACCAAGGTCGGGTAGAGCATTAGATTTAGATTCTGTTTAGGTTCCACTGGTGCCTGAAAGCTGACTGTCCGTCCACCACTGCCAGCCTCTGGGTGTCCTGCGGGCATTCATTCCCCAGCTTTCTACCCTCTTCCCAGGAACCTGTGCAGCAGAAGAGAGATTATAAGGCATGCACATAAGGATTGGATTTCACCAATCATTCGAACACCCCCTTTTCGGCCTACTCTGCAACATATGTGACTCAGTACAGAACGTGTGGAGCCCCTGCCCAGAGGTGGGTGCAAGGTGACGATTACATGGCGGTCACGGCCAATGTGTAATCTGAAACCTGGATTTCAAGACCAAATTGTCTTCATCACACCCTGTCATACAATTATGTATTAGGTCAATAAAATAAAATAAAAACAGAAATTGCTTTTATCATGCATGCCACCTGTTAGGGAAATCTAGAACATCTGTTGGAGGAAGGGTAAAATCTGTCCCTCCTTGTGGGGCCTATATAGGTACAGCATGGAAGAGGCCTGGGTGGGTGGAAAAGTTCTGGCTTGGAGCCATGAGGTGAGTCTGGGCCTGGGCCAGGCCCCACTTAGCCCTGGGCCCTGTGCTCTCGGTGGGTGCTGGGCTCTCTCGGCCTTCACGGCTCAGGGCCCTGAGTGTCTCCAGCAGGGCTGGGTTTGAGGAAGCCACCCAAGGGCTCCTCTCCATTCAGGGTCTCTCAGATTACACCCCACCTCGGAGGCCCCTTCCCACCCCTCAGGAGCACCTTTTCCTCCTGGCCACGTTGAGTTTTCCACTGGGCACTTCCTAGGGCGCTTGATACTTTTAGAGGCCCACAGAAATGCTTCCTTTTGAAATCTGAGGAGAAAAAGTGGAATAAAGTACGACGTGGATTATACTAATCTTTTTTCCATTCAGCCATAAAATGCATTTTTAATACTTCATTACTTGGGAAAAGGCCAATGAGGACAAAAGTGGCCACAGCCCACAAAGTCCTGACAGGACCTCGCCTGTAGCTAAAGCTGCCTCCTCCCAGACCCCTGTTCCCTCTCCGAGATGCCTCTTTTCTCTGCTTTTGGGGCTTATGGGCCAACTGGCTGCTCTTCTCTGACACTCCAGCGCTGGCTGTGGTTGTAGGAACAGGTGGAGTACAGGAAGTTCCTTGTTACTGAAGGCTGAGGGGAGGAAGAGGCTCAGCCTGGGGACAAATGGGCTTCTGACGCTTGGCCTGGAAAGACTGCCCCTCACAGGGGTTCCCCCGCAGCCCAGGGAAGCTCAGCGCAGGTCTTGAGAGAAGGCCCGACTCCTGGAGGTGTAACTCTGAACACTTAGCATTGCCCTAGGGATTGAAGTGCGTGGCTCAGATCCTTCCCTACCCAACAAGGGGGAATGAGGGGACCTGACCCTACAGACAGGAGAAGCCTATTTTTCCTCCGCTCTTGTCAGGGACACTGAGCGGGAGTTTGCTCCCTCTTTCTCCTCCTCTCATCTCATGGTCCCCTCCATGTCCTCCCTGTGTCTGTACCTTGGTGTCCAATGGGATGATCCAAGCCAGTTCCTGCACCCTCAGGATTGACCTCAAGCGTGTCAAGCAAGAGGCAGGTACCCGGGCCAGTGGGGAGGCTCCGGTCCCTGGAGAGCCAGTGACTACTGACCCGAGGCTGCCCACCGCTCCCTCTCCCTCCTCAGGAACTCCATGGCTGGCGACCCCAAATGGAGCAGGTGTGCAGTGTTCTCCTGCGCTGGGGCTGACCACGTATCCTGAAAGAGGGCCATCCTCCAAGGTCTGGTGAGGGGAAGAAATAGGTGCTGGCATTCTCTGTCTACACGCCCTGCTTGGCCTCTCCAAACAGGCCCTCCATCTCCTAAATCCTCTTGCTCTTTCGGA
This sequence comes from Ursus maritimus, assembly GCF_017311325.1. NCBI lineage: Eukaryota > Metazoa > Chordata > Mammalia > Carnivora > Ursidae > Ursus > Ursus maritimus. Next base: position 70,062,615 of record NW_024423453.1, read on the forward strand.
TCTGGCTCTGGTCTTGTTCTCTGTGATCTCCGTCCATGTCCCACCTCATCTGTGCATCTCAAGGGCCAGACTCACAACAGCCCCTGTCTTGGGCTGATGGTCACCTTACGTCCCTGACCACGTCCAGGAGGGCAGGCCAGTTCTTCAGGTCTTCAGGGCCCCCAGCTGGGGCAGAGAGGTGGTCAGCATCTCGAATGAGTGACAGTAGTCAGGAGGAGAGGGTCAGGGAGTTTATACAGCTTTGATCAGAGCAGAACCCAACAGAGATTTGATGTGTTTGTTTCTACTTCATTTTCTCCCTTCTCTACCCCCTCCCTAAGGTTTCCCCAGAGTTGGAATGACCCCCTCCCTGTGGCCAGGCCCCAGGGCACCTTGTTCAGTGTCTGAGCCCCCAGCCCATGTCCTGCTCCCACACCATCCTTGTCAAGGGAGGTGGGGCAGAGAAGGCTCCATCCATGTCATTGCAAATGGCAAGATTTCATTCCTTTTTATGACTGAGGAATGTTCCATTATATACATATACACCCTACATCTTCTTTATCCGACATCAACTGATGGACACTTGGGCTGCTTCCATATCTTGGCTATTGAAAATAATGCTGCTATAAACATAGGGGTACATGTGTCCCTTCAAATCAGTATTTTGATATTCTTTGGGTAAATACCCTGTAGGGTGATTGCTGGATCATAGGGTAGTTCTATTTAATTTTTTGAGGAATCTCCATACTGTTTTCCGCAGTGGCTGTACCAGTTTGCATTCCTGCCAACAGTGCACAAGTGTTCCTCTTTCTCCACATCCTCACCAATGCTTGTTTCTTGTGTTGTTGATTTTAGCCATTCTGACAGGTGTGGGGTGATATCACATTGTAGTTTTGATTTGCATTTCCTTGATGATGAGTGATGTTGGGCATCTTTTCATGTGTCTGTTGGCCATCTGTATGTCTTCGTTGGAGAAATATCTGTTCATGTCTTCTGCCCATTTTTAATTGGATTATTTGTTTTTTTGGGTGTTGAGTTATATGAGTTCTTTGTATATTTTGGATACTAATCCTTTATCAGATATGTCATTGGCAAATATCTTATCCTATTCTGTAGAATACCTTTTAGTTTTGTTGATTGTTTCCTTTGCTGTGCAGAACTTTTTTATTTTGATGTAGCCCCACTAGTTTATTTTTGCTTTTGTTTCCCTTACCTCAGGAGATGTGCCTAGTAAGAAGTTACTATGGCCAGTATCCGAAGTTACTGCTTGTGCTCTCTTCAAGGATTTTTATGGTTTCAGGTCTCACATTGAGGTCTTTAATCCATTTTGAATTTATTTCTGTGTATGGTGTAAGAAAGTGGTCCAGTTTCATTCTTGTGTTTGTTGCTGTCCAGTTTTCTCAACACCATTTGTTGAAGACACTTTTTTAAAAATTTTATTTATTTATTTGACAGAGAGAAAGAGAGCACACAAGCAGGGGGAGCTGCAGAGGGAGAGGGAGAAGCAGGCTACCCACTGAGCAAGGAGCCCATGCGGGATCCTGAGATCATGACCTGGGCCAAAGGCAGATGCTTAGCTGACTGAGCCACCCAGGCGTCGGAAGAGACTGTCTTGAGCCCATTGCATATTCTTTCCTGTTTTCTCAAAGATTAATTGACCATATAATTGTGGGTTTATTTGTGGGTTTTCTCTTCTGTTGTATTCATATATGCGTCTATTTTTGTGCTACTACCTTACTGTTTTGTTGACTCCAGCTGTGTAATATAACTTGTGGTCTATAATTGTGATGCCTCCAGCTTTGCTTTGCTTTTTCAAGATTGCTTTGGTTATTCGGGGTCTTTTGTGTTTCCATACAAATTTTAGGATTGTTTGTTCTAGTTCTGTAAAAGTGCTGTTGGTATTTTGATAGGGATTGCAATAAATGTGGAGATTGCTTTGAGTAGTATGGACATTTTAACAATATTTGTTCTTCCAATCCATGAGCATGGAATGTCTCTCCATTTCTTTGTATCATCTTCAATTTCTTTCATCAGTGTTTTAAAGTTTTCAGAGTACAGGTCTTTCACCTCTTTAGTTAGATTTACTCCTAGGTACCTTGTTATTTTTGATGCAATTGTAAATGGGATTGTTTCTTAGTTTCTCTTTCTGTTGCTTCGTTATTGGTATGTAGAAATGCAACAGAAGATTTCTGTACATTGATTTTGTATCCTGAGACTTTTCTGAACTTCTTTATCAGTTTTAGCAATTTTTTGGTGGAGTCTTTTCTTTTAAAAGATTTTGTTTATTTCTTTCAAAGAGAGGGAGAGAGAGGAGGAGGAGAAGGAGCAGGAGACAAGCAAGCAGACTCCACACCGAACATGGAGCACGACTTGGGGCTTGATCCCAGGACCCTGAGATCATGATCTGATCTGAAACCAAGTCGGACACTTAACTGTTTAACCAACTGAGCCACCTAGGCACGTCTGGTGGAGTCTTTTGGGTTTTCTATATATAGTATCATGTCATCTGCAAATAATGAAGGTTTTACTTCTTCCTTACTGATTTGGATGTATTTTGTTTCTTTCTGTTTTTTCATTGCTGTGGGTAGGACTTTCAGCACTCTGTTGAATAGAAGTGGTGAGAGTGGACATCCCTGTCTTATTCCTGAGGAAAAGCTCTTAGTTTTTCCCTATTAAGTATGATGTTAACTGTGAGTTTTTTGTAATGGCCTTTATCGTGATGAAGTATGTTCCCTCTAAATCTATTTGTTGAGGGTTTTTATCATGAGTGATTGTTGTACTTTGTGAAATGCTTTTTCTGCATCTGTTGAAATGATCATGTGGTTCTTATCATTTCTCTTATTGATGTGATATATTGAACCACATTTGCAATCCAGGAATAAATCCCACTTGATCGTGGTGAATGATTTTTTAAAAATGTATTGTTGGATTCGGTTTACTAGAATTTTGTTGAGGATTTTTGCATCTATGTTCGTCAGAGATATTGGCCTGTAGTTCTCTTTTTTTTAGTAGTGTCTTTATCTGGTTTTGGTATCAGGGTAATGTGGGGATCATAGAATGAATTTGGAAATTTCCCTTCCCTTTCTATGTTTTAGAATAGTTTGAGAAGAATAGGTATTAATTCTTCTTTCAACGTTTGTTAGAACTCGCCTGTGAAGCCATCTGGGCCTGGACTTTTTTTGTTGGGAGTTTTTGATTACTGATTGAATTTCTTTGCTATTTGTTCGTCTGTTCAAGTTTTCTATTTCTTCCTGTTTCAGCCTTGGTAGTTTCCGTATTTCCAGGAATTTATCCATTTCTTCGAGGTTGTCCAGTTAGCTGGCATATAGTTTTTGGTAATAGTCTCTTATAATTGTTGTATTTCTGTGGTGTTGGTTGTTATTTCTCCACTGTCATTTATGATTTTATTTATTTGAGTCCTTTCTCTTTTTTTCTTGATAAGTCTGGCTAGAAGTTTGCCAAATTTATTGATTTTTTTTGAAGAGCCACCTCCTATTTTCATTGATCTGTTCTATTGTTTTTTGTTTCTATATGATTTATTTCTGCTCTAATCTTTATTATTTCCTTCCTTCTTTAGGTTTTAGGTTTTGTTTGTGATTCTTATTGTAGCTCCTTTAAGTGTAAGTTTAGGTGGTTTGAGATTTTTCTTGCTTCTTTTTTTTCCCCAAAATTTTTATTTAAACTCAAGTTAGTTAATATATTGAGTAGTATAAGTTTCCAGGGTAGAATTTAGTGATTCATCACTTACATCCAACAGCCAGTGCTCATCACAACAGGTGCACTCCTCAATCCCCATCACCCATTTAGCTCATCCCCCGGCCCACCTCCCTCCAGTAACCCTCATTTGTTCTCTATAATTAAGAGTCTCTTATGGTTTGCCTCTCTCTCTGTTTTTATCTTATTTTATTTTTCCTTTCCTTCCCAGATTTTTCTTGCTTCTTGAGGTAGACCTGTGTTGCTCTAAACTTCCCTCTTAGAACCACTTTTGCTGTATCCCAGAGGTTTTAGACCCTCGTGTTTTCATGCAATGTTTTATTTCCTCTTTTATTTCCTGGTTGCCTCATTCACTGTTTAGTATCATGTTTTTTAGCCTCCATGTGTTTGTGGTCTTTCTAGATTTTTTTTCTTGGGGATGACTTTTAGTTTCATAGTGATGTGGTCAGAAAAGATGGAGCAGAAGGAGACAAACAAGCAGACTCCACACTGAACATGGAGCACGACTTGGGGCTTGATCCCAGGTGCATAGTATGACTGCAGTGTTTTTTAATTTGCTGAGGCTGGTTTTGTGGCCTAATATGTGATCTGTTCTGGAGAATGTTCCATGTTGTTTCTGCTATGTTTTTAACATTCATCAAGACATATATTCACTTTCAAGTATTATAGTTTAAACTTGAGGATGTTTTATTTTTTTTATTTTAAAAGATTTCTATTTATTTATTTATTTGAGAGAGAATGAGCAGGGGGGAGGGGCAGAGGGAGAGAGAGAGAGAGAGAAAGAGAGAGAGAGAAGCAGGCTCCCCACTGAGCAAGGAGCCCCATGTGGGGACTCGATCCCAGGACCCAGAGATCATGACCTGAGCTGAAGCAGATGCTTAACCGATTGAGCCACCCAGGTACCCCCCTTAGGGTGTTTTAAATCTGTAGTCGTATCTACAATAATGATGATGATTTCTACCCTCTCGCACTGGTCCTACCTCACTTCTGTTTGAAGCATTGCTGCTTCATCCAGAACTGACAGAATGGTGCTCAGGTGCTTAGAAAAGCAGGTGTTCTGGTCTTGATTTGATTTCACTGGGAAGGCTTCTAATGTTTCATGATTAGGAATGATGTTGACTCTTGCTTTCATATAGAAAATATTATTATGGATACACCTTCCTATTTTGAGGTATTTTTTAAAAGATTTTGTTTGTTTGAGAGAGAGAGAGACAGCATGCGAGTGGGGGGAGGGGCAGAGGGAGAAGGAGAGAGAGAATCTCAAGCGGACTCCCCACTGAGCACAGAGCCACACTCAGGGCTCGATTCTCGACCCTGAGATCATGACCTGAGCCGAATTCAAGAGTCAGATGCTCAACCAACTGAGCCCCCCAGGCTCCCCTTTGAGGTATTTTTTATAAATCAGAATTTTGTTTAATTTTAAGCCAAATGCCTTTTCACCCACCATGGAAACTACCAGATACCTTCATTCCCTTATTTAGGCTGTCAATGTGGTACATTGTTACTGATCATTGTACCCTCACATTTGTGCATAAGCCCATACTTTAGATTTTCCAAAGTTCCCTCTCGATATGTATTCTTCATCTAAGTCCCATAAAGCCTGGAAGAAAGAGCAGATACTTGGCAAATACTTGAAGGATGGGGCTTATGCTGATTGTCACTGCACCATCTGGAAACAAAATCCTCCTCTCCTCCTTTATCTCCTAACCCTTCCCTGTCCTTCCCTCCTTCATCCTCCTCCACCCTCCTCCCTTTTTGTTCAGGGCCATGTTCACCCTCGCTGAGGGCACCTAAGGAGCTGTGCTGACCAGTAGGGCACCCACTGGCTAGACCAAATTTGAGCTATAATTGTAAACTATTAACTATTTCAAATCTTAGTACAAAAAAGGGATATAAACTATCCCATTGATAATTTTTGTTTCTCGATTGCATGTTAAAATGATAAGATTTTATATATGCTAGGTTTGTACCCTATATTATTAGAATTAATAATGGCGGGGGCGCCTGGATGGCTCAGTCAGTTAAGTGTCAGATTCTTGATTTTGGCTCAGGTCATGATCTCAGGGTGGTGAGATCGAGACCCCTCCCACCGCCCTTGGGCTCTATGCTGGTTATGGAGCCTGCTTATGATTCTCTTTCTCCCTCCCTCTGCCTAACCGTCCCCCTCACCACCCTTCCTGCTCACCCATGTGCACACACACACACACACTCTCTCTCTCTCTCTCAAAAAAAAAAGAATATCACCTGTTTTTTTCAAGGCAACAACCAGAAAATATATATACTTTTCTTCAGTGCTCACCTTACGTATCTGTGGATGGCAGTGTGCAGTGCATTTCACGCACATCTCATTCACAGGTGCAAGTATGGGCAGCCCTAGGACCTCCCTCTCGTGATTAGTGCAGTTTCCCTCCTGGGAGGACCTATTTTTCCCCCAGTCTCACCCACCCTCCGTCTCGTACCTCATAATGAGTTCTCCCTCCATAACCCATCTATCCAGATGGACTATCAGCCCTGCCTTAGGGCAGGACTCTCTGCTGACTTTGACTCTCCCCAGGGCCTCTGGCTCAAGTGAGGCCCAGGCAGTTGCACCTGATTTTCTGGGGATGGGAAGGCGATAAGGGATGCAGAACAGTGGGTTCACCAGCAGAGGGAGCTCATCAGGTTCCACTCAGGTCTAGGCCTGATTCCCCACCCTCTGCCCTTTCTGAAGTGGCTCCCAACTCACTGTGGCTTTCCCCCAACCTAGGCTGAGGCTGTTCTTTTGATTGCTTTCCAAACATTGTGTTCTTTAATTCCTGGAGGCTACCTATACGGCAGATGGGCCTTGGGGACAGTGAGATCCCTGTGGCCAGAGCTCGTGCTTTGGGCACGCAGTATACCTTGTATGAAATGCTGGTGTCCTGGTTCAACAAAACGGGGTGGGGTGCTTCAGTCAACACCTCACTGGATGCCTTGGAAATGCGAGGGGAAAGAAATGCAAAGGAGAGAATCCAGAACCACCTGGTGGGCTCTGGAAAGTGCATCTAAGAAGGTGGGACAGGCTCTGCTGTACCCCGAATGGAAATAATCTTTTCAGGAATCTGAGCTTCCCTCGTTTACCTTTCTTCTTTAAGGGGAAGCATGAGTGGACACCAGCCTGGAAGAAAGAGCAGATACTTGGTGAATACTTGAAGAAATTCCACTTCAAAAACATGCAGCTCTTGGGATGTTCTAGAACTTTTTCAATGCGCTTGGAATACCTTTTTACAAAACGCTGGGTGTGAAAAGTGAATTGTGGAAAGATTCTACGTGGATTATAGTTACAGGAATACCTCACTTTATTGTGTTTCACTTTATTGCACTTCAAAGCTATTGCATGTTTTACAAATTGAAGGTTTGTCGCCACCCTGAGTTGAGCAAGTCTGTTGGTGCCATTTTTCCAACAGCATTTGCTGACTTCATATCTCTGTAGCACATTTTGGTAATTTTCGCAATATTTCAAATCTTTTCATTATTATTCTGTTGTTCTGGGTGATCAGTGATGTTTGATGTTATTATTGTAATTGTTTTGAGGTGCCACGAATTGTGCCCATATCAGATTGTGAATTTAATTGATAAATGGTGTGTGTCTTCTGACTGGTCCACTAGTCCGTTAATAACCCCAAATGGCCTCTAAGTATTCAAGTAGAAGGAAGAGTCACATGTCTTTCACTTTAAATCAAAGCTAGAAATGATTAAGCTTAGTGAGAAAGGCAAGTCAAGAGCCAAGATGGGCCAAAAGCTAAGCCACACAACAAAAAGCCAGGTTGTGAATGCAAAGGAAAAGTTGTTGAAGGAGGTTAAACGTGCCTTCCAGTGAACACATGAACGATAAGAAAGCAGAACAGCCTTACTGCTGATGTGGAGAAAGGCTGAGCCATCTGCGTAGAAGATCGAACCAGCCGCGACATTGCGTTAAGCCAAAGCCTAACCCTGAGCAAGGCCCCGACTCTCTTCAATTCCGCGAAGGCTGAGAGCCATGGAAGCTGCAGGAGAAAAGTCCGAAGCTGGCAGAGGTGGGTCCGTGAGGTTTAAGGGAAGAAGCCGTCTCTGTAACATCAGAGCGCAGGGCGAAGCAGCCAGTGCTGGTGCAGACGCCGCAGCAAGTTCTCCAGGAGATCCAGCTGGGATAAGTGATGAAGGAGGCTACACTGAGCAACAGATCTCCAGTGCAGATGAAACGGCCTCTCTCGGAAGAAGATGCCGGCCAGGACTCTCATAGCTGGAGGCGGAAAGTCAATGCCCGGCTTCAAAGTTTCCAAGAACAGGCTGACTCTCTCGCTAGGGGCTAATTCAGCTGGTGACTTGAAGTCGAAGCCAGTGCTCGTTGACTGTTCTGGAAATCCCAGGGCCCTGAGGAATTATGCTAAGCCCACTCTGCCTGTGCTCAGTAAATGGAACGACAAAGCCTGCGTGGCAGCACTTCACGTTACAGCATGGTTCCCTGAATATTTTAAGTCCACTGTTGAGACCCACCGCTCAGAAAAAAATATTTTCAAAATATGACTGCTCCCTGGCACTGCACCTGGTCACGCACAAGCTCTGATGGGGAGGTAAGACGAGACGACCATTGTTCTCTGCTGACACAGCCTCCGTTCTGCAGCCCCTGGATCAAGGAGTCATTTGACTTTCAAGTCTTGCTATTTAAGAAATACATTTGTAAGGCTGTGGCTGCCATAGATAGTGGTTCTTCTGGATTTGGGCAAGGAAATCGAAAACCTTCTGGCAAGGATTCACCATTCTAGGTGCCATTAAGAACATTCGTGATTCATGGGAAGAGGTCAAAATATCAACATGAACAGGAGTTTGGAAGAATTTGATTGCAGCCTTCATGCACTCCGGCAGGTCCAAGACTTCAGAGGAGGAAGTGTGGGGGAAAGGGCAAGAGAACTAGAACAGGAAGTGGAGCCTGAAGACGGGACTGAATGGCCGCCATCTCTGGATCATACTAACAGATGGGAAGTTGCTGCTTGAGGATGAGCAGAGAAACTGGTTTCTTGAGATGGAATCTACGCCTGGGGAAGAGCTGGAAAGATTGTTGAGATGTTAACAAAAGATTTAGAGCATCGCATAAGCTTAGTTGCTAGAGCTGGCAGGTTGGAGAGGACTGACTCTAGTTTTGCAAGAAGTTCTACTGTGAGTAAAATGCCGTCACACAGCATCGCGTGCTACAGAGAAATCGTTCATGAAAGCAAGAGTCCATCCATGTGGCCAGTTTCGTTGTTGTCTTATTTTAAGAAATTGCCACAGCCACCCCACCTTCAGCAACTCCCCCCCCGATCAGTCAGCAGCCACCAGCATCGAGGCAAGAGCCTCCACCAGCAAAAAGATTACAATTCGCTGAAAGCTCAGGTGATGGTTAGCAATTTTTTAGCAATATTTTTTAGTTTAATACATGGTTTTTAAAAACATAATGCTATTGCACATTTAATAGACTACAGTGTGGTGTAGACATAACTTTTGTATGCACTGGGAAACCAAAGGATTCATTTGACTCGCTTTATTGTGGTATTTGCTCATTGGGGCGGTCTGGAAGTGAACCTGCAGGATCAGGTTCGAGGTGCCTGTGTATGTTCATATGTGCACAGCGAGTTGTTTTAGGGTGCCGTTCTTTTCAATCCACAGGACTTCATCCTAACAGAATCGCCCTTTCTACTTGTGTTTGTTATATTGGAAGACACAGTCACGTTGGCATGCTTGCCCTTGCTTACATCTATTGGTGTTACAAGATGTGCATCTTCCTATTTTTATATTTTTGTATATATTTCTATGAGCATGTAGAAGCTTTTGCAATGTGCTTATGAGTGTGATTGCACAGGTTACCCGAATGGGAGCAGGCAACCATAGAATGAGCACGAACACAAAGGGAGAAGATGAAAAAGGCCACCTCTGGGGATGGCCCGGGTGGATTCCCATTCTCCCTCATATGCAGCCTGAGCTTTCCAGGATCCAATGGCCAGAAACTTCTGAAGTGCTCTGAACTCCTTCCAACATGATAATTTTGTGGGTGTATGAATATTTATATTACTTATAGGCAGATGTTTCCAAGTAAGGAGAGTGAAGAGAAGGGGTGTCCTTGGGCAGCCCTGGGTTTGGGTGGGTGCCCCCAAACGTTCGGGGGCACCCACGCGTGGGCCTCCTTCTCCCCAATGGACGTGGGAGGGGGTGGGAGATGGGCTGGATCTGAGGCGGCAGGTAGGTTCTACGTCATGTGCCATTGCAGGTCACGTGCGGGACCTTCAGCCCCATCTTCATTTTCAGCTCTCCTCCCGCTACAGCTGTAGTCCAGACCTGGCAGGATAATAGCATCGAGCTTCTCCTCAGGCTTCTTGGGCTTCCCCGGCTCAGAGGTCTGTGTGTGCCCAGTCTGGTAGGGCTGGGCTCAAACCGGGGTCGCCCGAACACTTCGGTTCGGGGAATTGATGTTCTAGCGGAGTTCAGTGGGGGCACAACCCTCATGGCCTTGCTGTTTACCTCCGTCTCCCACTTCCTTCCAGGGGTCCCCCCTTCCCCTGCCCGTTCCCTTTTTTGGGAAGACTCGAGGTTTCCTGCCTCCGCCGCCCCTTCCGCCCCTTCCTTGCCGGGCGCTTGTATCTTCAGGAGTCATGAATTTTTGCCAGTCAGCGTTCAGTTCACCCGAGCGCCCCTCCGCGGTGAGAGCCCAGCAGTGCTGGTCATGCTTACTCATTTAAGGTAAGCTGCGTCAGAGCACGAAGCTGATCCGGTCCCAGCGGACCTCGGACCTCAATAGGCACTTGGTGTTTCTTTGGTGATTGGTGTCCTTTCATGCTTCTCTCCAGTGGAAGTGCCACCTTTGAAGAGGTTGTTGGACATATCGAACAGTACAAGGCAGGCCATTAGGTACAAAATACTCATGTATTTATGAATTCATGACCAAATTAAATATGAAACCTTATATAAAAAGAGGTGTGTGTGTTTTTTCTCCCCCACCCTCCCACGCTCCTGTGAAGCAGCTTTGAGTGACACGAGTACAGGGGTGTGTTCTTGTGACTTGTCCTTCCCGTCTCCCTGGATTTCCAAATGCCAGGGTTTGGGGGGACTGGAATTCAGCCCCTTGTCCCTCCCTCCTCCTGCGAGGTTGCCAGCCCTGGCCTGGCTCCCTCACAGCCCCATAGGTGGAGTCTCTGGCTTGCACCTGGGCCTGCTGGGCACCCAGGCTGCAGCTAGGAAGGGGCAGTGGGTCCCTGAGGGGTGAGCCCACCCTGGTTGCTGGGGTGGTCCTGCGGCTCCTCTCGCACGGGTTCCCTGCACCTCCTGGCCACGCTGACTCTCTCCCTTTGGCCTTTCTGCGTCCTCATCGGCCGGCCACGCTGCTCAGCCCCTCATTCCACCTCCCCCTGGATTTTAGGTTTCTGCTCTCCCTCTCACCAGGAGTTCCCAGGAGACCCCACGGCCCCAGCTCTGGCTCCCTTCCCCAGAGCGAGGGTGCTGGGTGTAGAGCTGCACCCCCCTCGCGAGCTGCCTCCTGCCTTTGCCTGTTGGCTCCCTCAGCCTCGCCCTGAAGCCAAGGATGAGAACTCAGCAGGCAGGAGCACACGTCGGGCTTGCCAGCCGGCTACCCACCCCAGAGAAGGGGAGGCAGCTCTGGTCTTGAAGTCTGCGGCTCAGACAATGGGGGTGCAGCCACCCTAGACCTGCCTGGCCTGCCCCCTCCTGCTGCTTCTCTTGACGAGGACTTACCATCAATCTCTAGTCTCAGTACCACAAAACTGTTTCTGCGTTTGCTTGACCCCGGACCTAAAGCCAGGGTCTTGCTGGTGGAGCCCACCCCAGGGTTCCACCTGTCATCAGTGGACCTCTGGCTTTTAGGTCGCCATACGGTGTGGGGGGTGAAATATGGGTCAGGATCACAAAACCAGGACAGGTAAAATGTGGCCCAGCTTTCCCCATGGGGTTGCAAGCTGCTGTCTTACCCCCCACAATCCTCCAGTCTGGTCCCCCTCTTCCTGGGACTGACTGTGCTTTGCCCCTGCTCAAGTCTCCCCTTTTCTTCCTTCCCTTCCTTGCACCCCACCCCCCGAACCAGCACTAAGTGAGGTCATGTCCTGTGGTCCTTCATTACAGGGACTCCTATTCTCCAAGTCGGTGCCCTTTCCCCTGACCTTGGACCCCCAACACATTCACATCCTGGGAAGTCACTCTCTGAAGTCGAGGAGAAGAACTGATTCTCATGATGGGCAAAGCAGGGGTCCAATGCCACATTCAAGCCCTGAGACCCCCCTGCCCCCGCCCCCGAAGCGTCAATCCCCGCATGCTAACTCAGAACTCGTGCTGTCCTCAGAGCCGGCGAGCAGGGCCTGGGCATCCTCAGCCACAGCGGGTGACGAGTCCTTTCCCCACAGCCACCGGAATCAATCCTGCAGCCTACACTGCTGTCTCGTCAACACGGAGGCCCCTGTTTGTAAGCTATACAGGGTCTTTTTCTGCTATTTTTTTTCTTTGAAGGGATAGAGGCCAACATGTTTTTGTTGGTGGTGATTTTGCTGCTGTTTGGAGTTTTGTTTTGTTTGTTTTTTTGCTAATTTTGCCCCACTGTACTAACCAGAGGCAGGGGGAGGGGCCCAGAAGAGGACGGGGCTGCTGCGCCCAGACCCCCCCTCCTCCTTTCTCCTCTCCCCCTGTTCCAGCTATTTCCTTCGGTTCTCATCTCTGGATCTGCGTAGTGAAGGACGGGGAGGGAAAAGTTTCTCACTGCACCACGAGGCACTGCTCCTGGGCCCGGAGCTCTGGACAGGCTCTGCCCTCCTTGATCAGGCCTGGGAGGGAGGGATGCCCGTCAAGAGCAAGCCTTCCCACCGTGGCCTCCTGGCCTCCGCAGCTGCACCCCAGGATGTGGAAGCCTTGAGTTGGGTCTGAAGGCCTAATTTCTACCCTGACTTCTCCGGTGAGGATCTGAGTAGGCGCTGTGTGGAAGTGCCCACAAAACATCTGTCACCCTCAGGTCCATGGGTGGAAAGACGTGGCCAAGAGAGCAGGACCCTCCCTGTGCACAGCCACTCCCTGGGAGGGGGCTGCCTCCACAGACCGAGCCACACAGCCTCACGGCTGGGAGAGTCTCCCTAGGAAGCCAGCCTTCTCCGACCCAGAGTCAGATGCCAGAGTTCTCGGCACCTTCCCTGCTCCCCACCTCCCAGCAGCCATCTGCTTCCCGCCCTGCTCTGGAACGGGGGGCCCCCTGCAGGGGGTCCCTGTACTGATCCACAAGGCCCCCTCCTCCCCCCTACTCTCTTGCTGAGACGTGTCGGCTGGTGAGAAGAGCTCTGCCCTTAGGGTCCTGGTTACGTGGGTCCCCTTGTCCCTGGAAGGTGGAGGGGCGATGCAGAAGAGCAGGGGGCAAAGGCGAGTGGGGGAGACAGCAGCAGGGTCAGAAGAGGGTGGCAGCATCTCAGACCACAGCCGAGGAGGAAGATGGGGATGACGAGGAGGCCGCAGAAGAGGACGGTGAGGAGGGACTGTTCCAGAACAGCCACCGCCGCTTGGGCTGCCGTTTCAGGTGGAGATAATCCTCCTTCTCGCGCTCCTTCCGTGCCCGCTGGTAGTGATCTTCCTCCTTCAGGTACCAGACGGGCGGCCACCGGTGCTTCTCAAAATACTCCTGGTTTTCTGGAGCACAGCGCAGTAGGGCTTGGTTAGAGGGCGGGCAGGAGGAGGGGCACGAGGAGCACCGGGACGAGGAGGGGGTCCGGGGGCCGCCCGCCACCCCCATGCTACTGCCCTGGAGACCTGCCAGGGGCCTCCGTCCGGGGCACGCCCAGTGCCAGGGACCAGACCACCAGCCCTGCCTTCGGAGCCCTCTGTGCAGCTGCAGAACTTCTTTAAGAAAGTCAGCGCCAGCGCTGGGGAAAGGCACTTCCGCTCTGCTGGGCTCCATGACGCGGGGACAACCTAGTTGGGCCTCACCTGCGCTGGGAACGAACTGGGCTGGGATGGGGCGTGAGGAGGGAGAAGGGCAGCAAGGTGCTGGGCACGGCTGGGGCGGCAGCACAGACGGCTGGCAGAGTTGGCTCCTCAGGGAAGGGGAGGGAGGGCTGCAGGAGGACAGAGGGCCAGCCTGGAGGGAAGGCTAGGCTGAGGGGTTCGGACTGATTCTGGAAAGTGTGCCAGGTGTGGAAGGTTTGGACCAGGGCAGTGCTGCGGCTGGAGCTGTGTTTTTGAAAGAAAATGCCCGCAGGGTGTAAAGGAGGAGAGGGCAGGTGGGAGAAGGGCGGGTGCGGGATGACCTGGCACCGGGAGGAGGGGTGCCGCAGAGTGGCAGGAACTCGGGGGGCCACAACACCTGTCCTGGGAGCCCGTGTAGCTCCTGTTGGGCCGAAGGACTGGAGATACTAATTAAGCAGAGGTGATACCGCAGGGACCTCAGAGGACAGCTGGACCCGGGTGGTCCAAGCTGTGCCCATGTCTAGGTTGTGAAATCAATGTGGTGGGCCGTAAGCAGCATGAAAAACAACCGACATAGTTTCTATATGCGTACTGGCTCACAACAAAATATATTTCTTATCGTGGAGTCCTGTCTGAAAAATACCAACTCTGAAAAAAAAACCAACGAAGTCTGAAATACCAAAATACCCCCCTCCAAAACACCAGGTCTGAAAAATACCAGAAGTCCAACACACTTCTTTGTACTTGTGAGAAACAGAAGCCCCGAGAGGTCAAGTGAATTGCCTGAGGCCCCCAGCTGTCCTGCTCTTTTCCTGGGCTCCCCTCCGTGTGGCCGATACACCTTTGCCAGGTGCTCCCCCCACCCACAAGCTCAAGTTCAGCCCAAGGATCTCTGGCAGTTTTTGGACGCCCCGGGGTCAAGTCAGAGCTCTGGCCCGTTGGGCACGCGGGAGACGCTCACCTGGGGACATGGCCTTCATGTCTCGGGGGAACTTGCGGCACACGTTGTTGTAGTTGGTGCAGATGTGGTGAAGACACCAGTCGGCCAACTGGTAGGCACAGTGGAACTGGGGACACAGAGAAGAGCACCTACGCTGGAGCCCGGGGCGGGGTCCGCAGACACCTGTGGCAGTCTGCAGAGCCAAACGCTGGTGCAGACGGGCCAAGCCCTGCAGGTGTAACGAGCCCGTCTCGAGAGGCGAACCCACATGAAAGTGTGAGAAAACATTTCATCTGCTCCTTGGCGCCACCACCGCCACCGTCACGTCACCTCTGTCCTGCCCCCAGCACCCACAGAAATCCAGAGACGCGCGTGGCACCGTCCCCCTCCAAGGCCACCGCGGAGATGTCCTCCCCCGCCCGCCCAGGGCCAGAGGGGCCTATGGCCCCGCTTAGAGAGCCGACTTCCTGCTGTGTCCGCGAGCCTCGAAGCTGCAGCTTCACTTCCCACGCTGGCCTCTAGGGGCGGAACTCCTGCACGCGGAGGGCCGTGCGGGGGACTTCGCTTCCTTGCTTGGGAATAAGGAGGTGGGCAGCTCCTTCTAGATGAAGAGTCCTCGAGGACCTCAGGCACGCTGCAACCATGTGCACACGTGAGACTGGGCTTCCGTCCCCTGCCCTGTGGTCGGACGATGCCTCAGTCCCTGGCCGCCGCGGCCAGCCTCTCCTCTGGGCATGTCAGAGTGAACCCTCCGGCTCAGAGGACAACACGGCCCTGGCCAATCAGGGAACCAAGTCTAACAGCAGGCTCCCCTCCTACCCACCGCCTGCCAGCCTCCCTCAGTCACGGCCAACGGGCAGACAGAGCCCAGAGGAAGAATGCTGGAGAAAGTCCTTCCCCTGCCATCATACCTGAGCCAGCTCTAGGAACACGAGGACGTCCCCATCAATGTCCACCATCATCTGAGTGGCTTCCATCAGCCCGGTCACCGTGTACTGCTCTGTGACACACACAGTCAGGAGTCAGCTGAAGAACCACATGGACGGACGTGCACTCACTTACGCCCCTGGCAGGGACCCCCTGCAGCCAGAGGCAGAGAAGGGCCAGCGGCAAGTCCTAACAGGCCGGGAAAGGCCACACGCCAGTGAAGTCTGCTCCACCGGTGAGGAAACTGGGATCACAGCAAGACTTTCCAGCGGAGTGGGGATGGGAAGTGAAGGTGTATGTTAGTCAGAATCACGTCGGAGACGTGTTCCAACGACATCTGTTGCACCCAGGAGTCTGGTGCGTGTGGGGTGAAAGCCCGCAGCAGAACCGGCCATTGA
Organism: Ursus maritimus; assembly: GCF_017311325.1. Taxonomy (NCBI): domain Eukaryota; kingdom Metazoa; phylum Chordata; class Mammalia; order Carnivora; family Ursidae; genus Ursus; species Ursus maritimus. Next base: position 70,078,491 of record NW_024423453.1, read on the forward strand.
TGCTGACGGGAGAGGCTGGTCACTCTCAGGTTTGCTGAGAACTCGGAACTACAACTAGGGATTGAATCTAGTTGCTTGTGTTAACTGAAATTTCATAACAAACTGTGAACAAACCTTACATTTTATGTTAAGACATTTATATAAAAGAAGTAAGCACTCTTAATCCTGAAGTTTAACTGCATCAGTACAAACTCATGAGGTATTTTATCCTCATGGGGGCGCCTGGGGGGCTCAGTTCCTTAAGCATCCGACTCTTGATTTCGGCCCGGGTCATCATCTCAGGGTGGTGAGATCGAGCTCCACGTCAGGCTCCGCACGGGCATGGAGCCTGCTTAAGATTCTCTCTCTTCCTCTCCCTCTGTTCCTCCCCTACCCCTGCTCACGCTCTCTCTCTCCCGCTCTCTCCCTCTCAAACAAACAAACTTTAAAATCTAATTCCCAGCTCTAGAAAAAGACCTAGAAACAACAGCTAGAAACAATACAGTAGTAACGTGCATCCCTCGTGCTCAGATTATAGCCTTGAAATACCACGTCCAACTATAAGAAACAGACTTCTCAGAGAAATGGCCGATTCCAGGTCTGGGCCAAGAGTTGTACAAAATGAACCTGGAACACCTTGTCACTCCACGTAACCAGAAAGCTCACTCCGAGCCGACCTGAAGAGACTCTTGCTGGCAAAAGGTGCAGTGTGGTATTTCAGCTTCAATAAAGATAACTGTAGTTATTTGAAACCAATTGAGTGTGTTCGTAATAATATTTAAAAATAAAAACTAATCGGGCACCCGCAAAGGGTGATGGGAAACAAATTTATCTTGAAGACCGGTAAATAAAAGGGTACAACCAAGCATTCATCTGCCCTTCCTGTATGAACCACACCACTGGGCGAGCAGAGAAGGTCAGGGGAAGTTGCTCTCTTTTCCAAAGTATTCCGACAGACAAAGAAGGAACGATTGAATTGGAATATTATCATCTCACAACACCTCATAAATCAATGGATCCACGCAATGATACTCAGTGGCTGCTAACGTCACAAAAAGATCACAAAAAGAGACAAAGCTTCTTGATGAAAAACAGAAATGGAGCGCCTCGCTGGCTCAGTCGGTGGAGCGTGTGACCCTAGATCTCGGGGTTGTGAGTTCAAGCCCCATGCTGGATGTAGAGATTACTTCAAAATAAAATCTTAAAACAAAACAGGAATAACCCATGAAGTAGTTTTAGCAAAAGAAAGTTGAATATGAATCTGATCGAGCCCCTAGATCAATGGCCAATCAGTGAAAAATCTAGATTTTCTAGAACATCAGTGGGTTTTTTTCCAATAGATAAATTGCAAGGCAAAAAAAAATTTAATGAACAAGGAAGCTTTAGATTAGAAGAAATTTTTAAAAGGCATATAAAAAATAAGACCATGCTATCGTGTGTAAGGATGCACACACGGAAGACAAAAGTATGAAGAGCAAGAAGGGAGGCCAATAAAAAATACCCTAGAAAGGAGTGACAGGCAAAGCGTTACTCCTGAGGACGGGAATGGACCTGTGACTGGCAGGGACAGGCAGAGGGCTTCTGCGATGGCCAGCAAGGTGCTAGCTCTTGATATGAGTCCTTTGACCTTATAATAATTCATGAAGCTAAACATATGTTTCATGCATTTGTGCTCTATTGAACAATGAAAAAATTTTTAAGCCTGAATTAATAACTTCATAGAAAGCCTATCTCCCAAAACATAGAGCACCACCAATCGTGCCATGCTTGACATTTCCCGCTGATCCTTGACAAGACACGTGCACGACGCACGTCTGTATGCTTTGTAGTGCATGTGGACCGTTCCCCAGGAAAAGTCACTTAGTGGGTATTTTCTAGAAGCCTCTCCATGCAACTGTGCAGTTTAACATTTGTAACGGCTGACTTATTTCTGATCGCCCACCATGATGAAGCAAACTTACAGAAACATCTTTATACATATTTTGGAGATAGTCTTTCAAAAGTTGAATTACTCGGTCTAAGAGTTTGGAAGTTACCTATGCTCTGTGAAGACCACACCACTTTCCACTTTCCACGGCAGCTATGGTGGACAGCCTGTTTCAGCTGTGATCTTTAGAAGCCTCTCTCTTTCTTCCCACCTTAAAGCCCTCTGTGTTTCCAACTAGGAGGGTCCCTGGACTCTCTCTGTAGGCTCAGCACTTAACAAATTCTGATCAATGATTTCTTCCTTCTTCCTATGACCAAGCCCCATCCTATAACTAATTTCTCATCATGGTTTTGCTTTTCCTCCTGTACGAGTCCCCGTCTTGAGCACCGGTCCAGTGCCCCGGCAGCTCCGATGCCAGGTCCTTCCCTGAATCTCCACTCAATATCTAAGGCCCTGCTTTCTGCCCCCGGACCTGCCCAAGAACACGGACGCTGATAGCAACAGCAGCAAGGTGCCAACGCCAACACAACGCACATAGCAATTCCAACAGCCAGCATCACCCTCTTCATCCAGGTGGCCCCAGACTCCCTTCATCCGGATAGCACCGCTCCTCTTCTCCAACCCCTCGACCCCCTCCCCCATCCCCATTGCCTGCTGCTCGGTTTCCCTGCGGCCTCGGGCCCTGCTCCATGCCAAGGGCCTCTGTGATGGGTTCATTCTAAAAGCTGAGCTCCAGCTCTCACGGGCTTTCCAAGGAACTAGGGGTGGAGGTCAATGTTTATTGTCTGTTTCTGGAAGAAAGAGAAAGTGAAGATGGAAGAGGAGGAGGAGGAAGAAAAGAAAGAAAGAATGCGGCAGAGGAGGAGGAAAAGAACCAAAGGGGAGCAATGAGGAATGGTGTTCTATTCCTCTTGACTTAGTTGCCCCGCTGAGGCGAAGCTGATGGAACACCAGGCGCTGTCATCTACTGGAGACCCCTCGGTTGGGCCCGAAACCCTTTGTGGAGAGCCGACCATGTGACACCATCAAGCACGTCTCTCACACGTGCTGCTTTATATCCACGTCCTCCCCAAACCCCAGGACACAGCGACACATTTCACTTTATGTAAACGCAGTCCCTTGGTGCTCACAGCCTGTCCCCTGGGGGGATGCAGATGAGAGAAGAAATCAGGCTGGGGGGGGGGGTCCCTGTCTTCTCCCCCAGGGGCCCGGGTACCTGTGAGGGCAACCAAGTGCGGCAGGCACAGGCGGTTGGCCAGGATGATGAGCTTCATGTCGTCCAGGTCGGGACTGGAGGTGAACGTGCCCGTGTACAGGTACTCCAGCACTGCCCTCATGCAGCTCTTGCTCGTGTGAGGAAACACCACCTGCGGGGCAAGGAGACAGAAGGCCTCAGGGAGGCCCAGCTTTCCAGAAGGAGGAGCTCGGGTCGGGAAACTCTAAAGGCCCCGGCTTTCTGCTGGCTCCACCGGACGGGCAGCCACCCCTGAGCCGCCCCTGTGCCAGCTCCGACGGCCCCCCAGGGCCTGTCTCCCGGAGCAGAAGCCCGTACGGAGCCCGTGTGCTGACCACACCCGTGAGCAGCGCTCTGACAGTTTCAAAGAACCTGGGTTCAGGGCACCTGGGTGGCTCAGTCGGTTGAGTGTCAGACTCTCAAGATCGGCTGAGGTCACGATCTCAGGGTCATGAGATCGAGCCCTACACTGGGGCTCCGCACTCAGTGGGGAGTGTGCTGGAGACTCTCTCTCTCCCATTCCCTCTGCTTCTCCCCATGTTCACACATCTGCACTCTCTCTCTCTCTAAAATAAATAAATAAATCTTTAATTAATAAAAAAAGAAAAGAACCTGGATTCCCACTTGCATGCTTCCAAAGCCATGCTGTCTTGGAAGATGTTTGAAGGAGTCCTTCCTGCCACCTGAACCCACACCCCGGCCCCACCTGGCCTTGCCGAGGTCAGTGCAAGTGGGGTACGAAAGAGCAAAGCCAACACCAGCTGACTTCTCACTGGCTGCCTGAAGCTGCTGCTTTGGGGCCCTGGGATCTCTTGAGGGCTGTGCTGCAACAAAAACTGCTTTCTCATTAGACACAAGTCTCTCCGGGCTGCATGGGAGCCATCTGGAGCTTTACGCTGCTTCTATGGTACCGAGAAGTGCCTTGGGCGGGCCGGCCCCTGGGGCTCTCAGAAGCGCCTCGTCTCACACTCACGGAGGCCAATCCCACTCATGCTTCAAGGATCGGAGACCAGCTCACAGCTCAACCCCTCCACTTAGCCTTCCGGAAGGACCTCCTTCCCAGAAATCTTAAGAAACTGTTATTCTTTGTCACAGGATGCTATCCTGTGTCGTTCATAGTCCTATCTTTCCCTCAAGTGTTTGGTGAGCTCTTACTAAGGGACCAGGATGGAGCGGGGCTGGGGAGAGGTGGGGAGGAAAGAAATTCCAGACCAGGCGAGAAAACAGCGTGCGGACCCTCAGAACCTCAAGCAGTTGCACAAAGCTGTACCTTGTTAACTGTGACAGCTAGCGGTATGGGAATTCAAGGAAAAGAGAGAATACCGAGGGCCTCAGCCTGGGCTACTCTGCTCAGCTGTGAGAAAGGAAAGGAGAGAACAGACTTAAGAGACTATTTCTAAGGATACACTGATAGGCCCCTTACAACTCTGTGTTTCCGCTTTCGGTTCCTGAGAAAGTGGCTGAAACAGTGACGAGACAGTCGGTCGGAGCAGTGCTGCTTAGAGGGAAAGGTGATTATACAAAGCATTTTTTATTGTCTGTGTTCTGCTCCTTTGGCATCTGGGGCCTTGCTGACCCCAGCGGGGTTGCCCCTCCCACGGCTTGTAAAGGAGGCGGTCAGCATGCCTTTCACGTGCAAATCAACTAATCCCATGTCCACACCCCAACCACCTCCTTTATCAGGCTCACTCTCTCAGCCACTCTCTCCTGCCCTTGCCACCCTAAGGCCAGGTACCGCTTGACTTGGGACAGCCCCAAAGCCTGCTGAAATTATTCAGACTAGCCAGTCCTAAGCCTGCTCCCCCTGCCTCACCCATTCCTTCCCACAGAAACTACAGCGAAGGCTCTTGTTCGCTGTTCCCTTCACTCCCTTTGCCTCCAGACGGACCCTGGTGCTTCCCTGTGTGGCCCCCTGTGCCAGGCATGCCCCCTCCTACAGACACCTGGGAGTATAAAAATCTCTCTGTCCAGGGGCGCCTGGGTGGCTCAGTTGTTAAGCATCTGTCTTCGGCTCAGGGCGTGATACAGGTGTTCTGGGATCAAGCCCCACATCAGGCTCCTCCTCTGGGAGCCTGCTTCTTCCTCTCCCACTCCCCCTGCTTGTGTTCCCTCTCTCGCTGGCTGTCTCTCTCTCTCTCTCTGTCAAATAAATAAATAAATAAAATTAAAAAAAACAACTCTCTGTCCAATGGCAACTTTCTCCTGGTCCGTGGGCTTCACCATACCTAAGTAATGGTAAGACATACATTTAAAACAGTGATGGATTCATGTTGGCACACACTGAATTTTTTCCACTTGGCTCACATGTGTTAGGGAGAAAGCAAGGTACAACGTATAGAGCCAAGGAATCGAAGTCTTGAGTTCAAGTCCAAACCTCTCCTTTCTACTTATATAACTTTGCACCAGGCACTTAACTTCCCGGGGCCTCACTTTCCTTATACAGTGGGAACACGATGCCAAGTGTAGGAGTTGTGTGTGAGGTGAGATAGGCGATAATATATCAAAAGTGCTTTCTACACCATAAAGGGAAGACATCACTATAATTCCCTGTCTTGAAATATCATAAGATCCTTGGCTATGGGAGCCATCTCGCAGTCAGTGCTGAAGGAAGTCCCAGTAAATGGCAGATGCCTCAGGTGGGGAGGGTGGAAGTCTCTCTCTCCTTCCCACCTATTCCCCTCCTAGCCTTACCTCCCTGGTGGAACTCTCCACAAATGGCCCCCCAAACATGGCGGCCATCCAGTCACAGCTGGAAATCAACAGGGGCTTATGGGCGCTGATGGTGCCATCATCCAGGATGAAGGTCACATCTGTCCGGGAGGAGAAGAGGTATCACGTGAGGATGTGGTGAAAGAATGTGGGAGAACCCACCCCAAAGATCAACACTGTGCCCAGACAACCCACTTTCTTCTGAAGCCACTGCTGTAGAGAGCTACATGACCAAGTTCTCGGGCTTGGGTACTAGGCTTCGGGAGCAGAGCCACCGCATCTCCAGGACATCAGCAGCTGAGATGACTCAGAACGCTAATCGGACCAACCCGGACTCTTCAGAAGGCTAATTGGAGGGAAGTCCCCTGCCCTCTGGCAGTCAGCTCCTAAGCACAATCCATACCTGAGAAGGTGCCTTTTGCCAAGCACTCCTTCACCCGGTTGGTCCGGCGGACGTGGAAGGCCTTAGTGATCTCTTGGTTCATGAAGGCCTCGTTGTTGAGAATGTTGGCCACCATCATGCGCAGATCAAAGACCTCAAGCAGTTCAGCAATGTGGGCGATGTGCATGAGGTCCCGCTCGTTCTCATCCAGCTCCCCAGTGTACAGGTACTTGAGAACAGCCCGGAAGGGCCCCGGCTGGATGGAGTTGTCCATTTTCACCACCACCATCAGCCGGGATTTGTAGGTCAGAGGATCTTCTGCCATTTCTTCTTGGATGCTCACAAAAGCTCGGCTCCAGGAAGACAGTACTCGACCCCTCCCGGGCAGATACCCTGTTCCATTGCCCCGTAAGATCCCGTCGCTGGTGGAGGCACGGAGCCCAGCAGGACCCGAGCCCCCGCCCTCCTCCACGCTCTCGCACACGTCAAAGCTGGCCGCCCGCAGCAGGAAGTCCCGGCCGTGGTGGTGGTGGTGGTGGTGATGGTGGTGGTGATCAGGGTGAGCCCGGTGGTCCTCTGGGCGGGGGCCCCCTGGCCCCGAGGGGCCCCCCAGCTCCCCCTCACTCAGGTCCATGAGGAACAAGTCATAGAACTTGGAGGAGGAGGTGGAGAGGTAGATCTTGTGGGCAAAGATGCGCACCCGCTCCTGCAGCACCAGTATGACATCCGCACACAGCGGGTCCTCCAGGAGGTGGGCGGGGCACTCCTCGCTGCTGGAGGGGGGGTCGGGCACCACGATGATGGGGGGAGGCGGCTTGGGAGGCAAGAAGGGCGCCTGCAGCAGAGGCCGCTGTACATTACGGAGGTGGGATTTCCAGAACTGCAGGTGTCGGCGGGAAATGAGCGCTGCGCGGATGGCATTGTCAAAGACGTCTTTGATGCCAAACTGGGCCACCACGCTGGTCTCGTAGTAGGGGATGCCCAGCTCCTTGGCCACCTCCCGACCCTTCTCTGGGGGAAGGATCTCGTTGGGCTTGATGGGCCTGGTAGATTCAAGAAGGAAAACAAAACATGTGGGTGGGGGAGGAGGGCAGGGAGAGGCAGCTCTCCAGAGCCTGCCTGTTCCCCAGAGGACTGGGGCAGGGGTGGTGTTTCTGCTCAGGATCTGTCTCTGTCTGACTCCTGCCCTTTCTTCTCTGTCTAGTCAATTCTTACCAGTTCTTCAAGGCCCGCTACCAATCCCCTCTTCTTGTAGGAAGCCTTCTGTATTTATGCCAGCCCCCCGCCTTCCCCACCTCAAAGCAGTGGCAGCACCAACCACCTCTCTGGCAATTAGCATGCAATGTTCCACGCTGGTTTTTAACATGGCCATATATGGAGTTCATCTCCCAGCATGATCATAAGCCCCTTCCCGCAAAGACTACCTCGTTTTCTCCTTCCCTCCCATGGTGCTTAGCCCAGGATGGCCCACACAGGGTATAACGGATATGTGGATGCATGGATGGATGACTGAACAAATGAACAAATGAATGAACGGGCATTCTCTATTCTCTTTGCCCCCCCGCCCCTGCATGGCTTGCTTCAAATGGAGGGTAGGGATGAGGCCAAGTGGATTCCCTCGGGGCTGAACAGGGAGCCATGGATATGCACCCCTCCCTCGATCTTCCTCCTCCCCCCTCCCTAGCACCAGCACCCCCTACCTAGCCAAGGGTCGCCTGGCCCTATTGACAGCCTCCAGGTCAGCATAGCGCAGGTCCAGCTGGCAGCCCACCAAGATGACAGGTGCTCGGGGGCAGAAGTGCTTGATCTCTGGGTACCACATGGTCTTGACATGGTGGAGGGAATTGGGGTTGGCAATGGAGAAGCACAGAACCACCACATCGGATCTGGGGGTGGGAGAGTGAGGTTATAGGCAGGGAAAGCTACTGGTAGGTTACTGTCCCTGGAACAAGGGAGAACACACATACCCACCCCAAACTACACTACATCCCACGTCTGTCATATGCATCTGCTCCATGACCTTGCGCAGAATGTGTAATAATAGGACCTCTAATTTATATACCTCTAATTTAGCATTTTAGAGCTTTCGAAAACTCTCGTTTTGACCTCATGGCTATCTTATGGGTTAGAAATTACCATTGTACAATCCGTGGCTGAGGAGAATCAATTCAGAACAGTTCCCCTAATTGTGCATAGTCACAGAGCTGATAGGTAGCAGGGCTGAGACTCCTGACTCCAAACCCGGCTCCTTCCACTGCCCCAGGCTGCCTCCCCTGTGAGGGTCGGCCATGCTGTTCTCTCTGTTCCCTCCTCCCAGCTGAAATTTCAGAGCATTGTTGTTCCTTGGGAAGGCAGGGAAAACCTACCCACCCGGCTTCCTGCAGCCAACCAGAGGCCTTACCTACCTCCCATAAGCAAAGCGACGGTCTTTGTGGTGGTCTCCAAAGGTGTCCCAGAGGCGGAGGGAGACGCTGACATCATCTACCACATCTCTGGAGCGTTCCAGCACCTGTAGGGTGTGGGGGGGTTCGAAGAGGAGTGGGAATCAAGGGCAATGGTTCTAGGGGCCTCTGCATGCCAGTTCAGGGTGGCGCCAACTCATCCCCGAGGGTCCCAGACAGCATGGGGGTAGAGGGACAGAGCTGGCTAGGGTCCTGGCAGCCCCCTCCATGTGCTGTGCACAGCACTTTATCTGGGTGCCATCTCTGCATGCCAACAGCAAGAGTGGGCTCTAAGCCGGCTGGAAGGGAAGAGCCTCTCAGAGGGTAGACTGTCCTGGGGTGGAAGGGATCTCAGCGAGCCTGCCCTGTTCCCAGCCTCGCCTGCACATTACAAGCCTCTGTTTTTGGTATTGGCCGACAGCTTCTTTTTTCCTCTCTGCCCTCATCTCTCCAACAACCCCCTTCACCACAGTGCTCCCCATTACTGGGGGCTGTGACTGCATGAGATGCTGTGTCCCAGGCAAAGCTTGGGTCTCAGGCACCAGCTCGGCCATGCCAAACACAAACGGTTAAGCATCCCTCCCCTGGGGTGGGCTTCCGTCAGCCCTCTCTCCTGGGGCTCCTTCCTCTTTAGCTGCCCCCGCGCCATGCCCAGGGGCCTCCATGAGCTTGGCACAGGCCGGGCCGTGTTTGGAGACACTGCGCTCCGGCTTAGGAAGAAGCCCGAATCCATGGGGTGGACCCCCAGCCGAGCGGCCGTGCAGCCTTACCTCCTGGCACACCCGATACTGGTCGATGGCCCAAACCGTGGGCACATGGGTGGCGAGCAGCTGGTACTGGGTGAGGGTGGCATTGCAGGCCCGTGCACAAATGAGCCTGGTCTTGCCCACCGCGTTGTCTCCCACCACAACGCACTTGATGGTCTCTACGTTTGGCCTTTCATAATCCATGTCAGAATCCATTAATTGGGACCTGAGGGAGAGGAGCGTGGTGGTCAAGGTGGCTCCGCACGCCGGCTCCCTGAGGGCCAGGGCCAGCAGCTCTCCGCAGCTGGGACTGGCCCCTCTACCAGCATCTGAGTGGAGAGGGGGCGAAGGGAGTGGGCAGCTTTCTGGATGATCGTTCTGTGGGGCCTGAGAAGCTGGGGGCCCACTCAGGCTGCAAGGAGCTGCGGCACCACGAATGCCGCTTGTCTGCCTCCTGTTGCCACCATCCTCCCGCTGGGCTTCTGGCTGGGGGAGGCCTGTGAGAGACCCCACGGCAGAACCCACCCCAGGCCTGGCCCCACTCTCCCAGGAAGAGGAGAGTCCACCTGGGAAGCGCACTCCTCATCCAGGCTCTCCTCCTCTGGGCAACAGAACAACAAACAGCTGAGAGAGGCAGAGTCCTGGCCAGGTCCCCACCCCTTCCCAGCATGCCGGAGGGCAGGGCCACTTTAAAATTTAATGGACTCGTCAGAGCTGGGTGGCCGCTCTCCTGTCCTCCATCTTTGCCTCCCTCCCTTGCTCCCTGGTGGTGGATTTTCAAGCCCTGGCTTGCCTATGGCCACCCTTCAATGCTAGCCCCCAGCCTCCTTCAGCGAGATGCCAGAATTTTTCCTCCCAGTCCCTCTGGAGGCACCTGAACAGCCCATGGGCCACCTCCTCCCCTCCTCTGAGCCTGTCACGTTACCTGTATGGCTCACTCAGCTGCAGGCCCAGTTTTGAGATGGCAGTGGAGACAAACACGGGCCTGTGACTCCACTCCAAGGCCAATGGGCCTTACCGCCCTGCTCCAACAGGCCCTCTAAGCATCCTGCATGCAGCCTCAGGGAGAGTGAGATACGCCCCCTTGCGTACTTCCCATTCCTAGGGAGGAGGATTCTCAGGCTGGAAGCCCCCTGACCCCTGGCGCTCCTGTAAGGCTGCTGGGGGAAGCAGAGGGTCAGAAACTTGGGCCTGAATTTCTGCACAAATGCTTGCCTCAGTTTCCTTCTGTGCTGAACAGAGGGAGTGCCTTGTCCACCCACAGACGGGGATTAACAAACAGATGGCCCTTCTGTAGTGGAAATGTCATGTCAATGTTTAAAAAGCTGTCACCAGGAAGGGACCCTCAGCTTGAGGGCAAGGGTGCTTTCAGTGGCAGTGTCCCAGCGGCAGTTACTCTCCTGAAAGGGTTGAGGAGAGGAGCGTGGGGTAAGTCCAAGGCAGACATTGTTAGGGAACCTGGTTTCACCTAGGTCACTGGCCTGCTCCCACTCACATTCCCTGTGCGCAGGAAGTCAGCTGGGGGCTGCAGCAGCCTGCAGGACTCCTTCCTAGGCCAAGGAAGGTTGAGCTCCTAAGTGTCCTGGAGGCAGTCCAGGCGCCCTCACCGCTGAGCCAGCCAGCCAGAGAGCCAGGCCACCAGCCCCAACAGAGCAGCTCCCTTCCTGCCGGGCAGTAACTGGATGCCAGCATGCAGGAGTGCAGAACTGACACATCCGAGTAACGATGGCAACTGGCATTTGCGCGAGTAGATACATCCCAGCAGCCTAAGCAAAAAGTGCAGCAAGGACTTTTCAATGAGACGAGCACCTCCTTCCTCTTGGAATTCTATAGGATCTGAACTCGAAACAACAATGGGTCTCCACGCAGCCCCTCCCTGGTCTCCAGAGCAACTGTCTGCAAGATACCCCCTGCCTCCGCCACCCTCCTCACCCTCCCCAGTGGGGCAGCCATCGTCCTAACCACCATCTTGCCTCCTCCCCTGAGCTGAGGACCAGGAGCCCCACTTTGATGGTTCCTGGTCTCAGTCAGGCAACTGGGAAGGAATCGCCTGGGCTGTGGTTTCTGCTCTATAGCTGAAGAACAAAACAGACTCCCAAATAGAATATGTATAGCTGGAGGAGAAAGACTACAAAACCCACCTGCCAGCAGAACTTCTTTCTCAAATTTAGATTCGAATGGCCTGTGGGTGTGGAAGCAGAAGGGGGGATGAGGAGGCACGGACGAGGGGCATCAGTTCTTAAACCCAGGAGCATCTGGACAGTGAGGAGGATGCCAGAACACCAGTAGAGCAACACTGGTGCGAATTCAGGGAGTTTATAGTTAAAATACACCTGCACACCTCATGCACCTCTCTAAGTAGGGGACAGCCAACCAACAAGTAGGAAGGCCACCGGGAGTTTAGACAGCAGCCCTGCTGGGTGCTCCTCTGGCTGAACAGCCCCTCCCCATCCACTCTTCAGCCGCTCCCGCAGCCTTCCCCTGCTTGTCCTTGGACTTCCTCCCTATTTTTCTCATTCTCACCCACTCCACCCCTGTCCCAACCGCCTGACTTCAGATCTAGGAAACTTCGTGTCTAGGAAAGGGCAAATCTCTTTGCTTCTCTGGCCATCAGTCTGCCCTTCTGGAAAATGGGTATGAGAGCTTCGGAAGAAAGTTTCCCGAATCTTGGTGAATTTGTGCCAAGAGAGCCTGGGTGGAAAGGAGGTATTTGTCTTCTTATGTAATCTGGTATTATATAATGCTAGATTACACATCTATATATGTAATTCTATCTCTCTTTAAGATACAGACTGGCCCAATTAAGCCAGCAGGCAAAACTCTTTAGCCGAATCAGGCCTGTCTTAAACAGGGATCCTGTACCGGAGATAGCGTGCCAAAGCCAGCGGTAATATGATTTTTGCTCTAGAATATTGCTACTTTACTGTATCATTGCTGATGTATGATGATACAACCCACTCAATGAGCTTCTCAACTTCCCCTTCCCTTCTGGCACTCTCTCCTTCAATGACTCTAGACTTTTCCGCACAATTGCCTCATCCTCATTCCTTCTGAGCCTCTAGACAAACCTCCACAGACTATGGCTTCCTTGCCCTCCTGCCCTGGGTATCACAATCTCCAATTCATTCCTCTCCTTCAGTGATCTCGGAGTCACATAGATGCTCGCTCCCCACCCCGGCCCGTGATCCCTGTCCCCTTCTCCACAATCAGCCTCCTGCCCGCTGCTCCCCCAGCTCTGTGTACTCAAGCCAGGCCAAAGGCAAGGTGCGCTCAGATTAGCTACAACCCTCACCGGGTAACAGTGCCACCCCCACACCCTACACACACTCTTTGCAGAGCCCAGAAAAGCCCCCTTTTCCCTCCCACAGCTGATAGGAGGCTTGTTCATCTGTGGCTGCCCTAGTCTGGTTGTCAAGGAAACGACAGAATCTCCCTGGGAGCCTGGTTTGTCTCCTAGCAACCAATATCCCACATCCTGCATCTTACAAAATGCAAAAGGGAGGTATATCCTCAAAATGAAGGTAAAAATTGCGGAGGATAGAGAGGAAGGGAGAATCGGAAAGAGAAGCCCAGAGAGGGTGGCTTTTCACCGAGGTTGCTGACATTGTAATATTGGGGAGGCGGGGAGATGAAGCCCTCCTGCAGATCCAGTGGACAGCAAGGCTCAAAGGGATCGTGAATGATCATATTAACAAAAAATGCAAACCTAAACACACACAAAAAACCTTCTCAAACATCAACAAACAACGCTAAGCATTTCTCCCATAGTTTGCCAGAACTCTGATGCACAGACTGCAATGGAGTTGGGCTGAAAGAAATATCTCCGGAACGGCGAGCAAAAACATCCAAATTCCATTGTTTTTTAACAGAAACATTTCCACCACTCTGGACCTTTATTCCTGACACGCTGCTCTGCACACACACACACACACACACACACACGCACACTAAAAATAATTTTTTTAAAAACGGGGAAAGAGGAAGGCCACGACACGCCAAGGTAATCAAGTCATTTTCCTTCCCGAGAAAAACCCGGAAAAGATTAGTCCCCGCCCCCTGAGACCCCAGCAGCCAAAGCCATAGCCAAGGGGAGAGGGAGTGCCGGGGGCGGGGGGGAGGGGGAAACGTTCAGAAGGGGCGCAGATAGGGCCGGGGAGGGCACAGGAGGGCGAAGCGGCGCGTTTCCAGGCAGCTTACAACACGGCCATAATAGAAATTAATCATTTACTTACACCACTACATGTGACGGGGTAATTTCTAGTGTAAGGAACACATCTCTTCCTGCTAAGCACGCTCATTTTAGTGAAATGTCTGGGGTCACTCCGAGCGTGCAAGTTAGGACGATGCCGGCGCCGCCGCGCTGCTGCTGCCGCCGCCGCCGCTGCCGCTGCCGCTGCTGCTGCCGCTACAGGCTCCGGGCCCGGGTCGCGCTAGATCAGAAACTCTGACAGAGCAGCCCAGGCCGGACGGCGGGCCGGGAGCGGCCGCGCGCGCGGCACTGCAGCCATTGCCTCTTCCGGATCAGCATCTCCCCGCGCCCCGGGCGCCCAGTGTCATGGAGGCACGCTGGAGTGGGCTGCGCACGGCCGCCCAGACCTCGGGCGTCTGGGCCGCGCCGCCGCCGCGGGTCCTCTGGCTGCGGAGGCTGGAGGCGACGCACCGTTGAGGAGGAGAGGGGCGAGGCCGCTGCCGCTACGCGCCCGGCCGCTCCCAAGGCGCGGCCGCGAAGACGCCTAGCGCCGCAGTCCCGGGGACCGCTCGCGACCTCCTTTTTTCATTCACAAAAAAAGGAAAGGGGAAAAAAAAAGAAAGAAAGGGAGGAAGAACGGGGGGGAAAAAATCGCACCTAGGACTGCTGCCGTGACAGGCTCCGCCCACCGCGGAGCTCCGTTGGTGGAAAGGGGTCTGGGGGCGGGGGAGGGGCGGGGAAAGAAGGGGATTGGGCGACCGGCGGTCCCGCCCCCTGCCCCGCCCCACGGCGCCGCTCACTCCCTCCCGCCCTCCCTCCCTTCCCCCGCCCGGAGGGAAGAGGCTGGGGGGGTCTCGGCTCACCACCAATGGCGGTCTCGTCCCTCCACCTGGCAAGGCGCAAAACCTCGCTGGACTCCCACAGGGTTTTCCCCTTTCCTCCGGGAGGCTGAGAAAGAACTCTGAGCCGCATCTTAGCCCTGGAGGGGATACGAATTCGGGGAGGGTAACTTGACACATTTTCCTTGTCTCTTAAATCCAGGCCTCCACCCCTGGCCCATGGAGGGAGAAACGCAGCCTTTCTACACAGGCCCTGCTCTGACTTGAGAGTTTTCCTGGCACCTGAGGGCCTGCCTTCCTTGATCACCAGCCATTCAGCTACAGCCTGTGCCTCCCCCGGCCGTGTCCCATGAGTTTCCGAGTGGGTCACTGTATCACCTGTACCTTTTCCCATCTAGGCCTTCTCCCCCTCCCTCCCTCTTCAGCAGTCTCTGCTTCCATCCCATGCCCATCCTATTGCCACCTGGAGTTTACCAATAACTTCTGACCTCTTAAAAGAAATGCCATGAAGACACTAGCCGTGAAGACACTTTTGGGCTCTCTCTCTGGATTTACTCCTCTGTAAAACAAAGAGGTTATAAGGGATGACATTTGTAATATGAGCAGTCCTCGAAGGAAGTTTCCATGTTCAAAGCTCGTTTGATTCTGATGATCTTGACTACTGGTAATTACAGTAGCCAGCTCAGTCTGGTTTTATCCATCTTGTCAATTACCTCTGGACAATTTTTTAAGTCCAGACTGACATGCCTCCCACCTAACCCCCTCAGGCTTGTGCTCTGAGAATGCAAATCCAGTTTAATACTAGTTTATGCAAAAATATGATTAGGAAGAGAAATCCTGCCCCAAAAAAGCCAAATAAAAACGAATTTTGTATTCTCTGAAGTATGCCTTCCACCTATGAATGCATACAGTTGGAAGTTGCCCATTAAGGTATTTGTGATAAATGTGCTTTCTGGCCTGGTCCATGTTCAGTAAGTGTCTGATTGGTGGTGGGTGCTCCCCCCACCTCCTTCTGAACCTAGCCAGAGCTGGAGAAGAGGTTAGAGATGACTGAGTGTGCCACTTCATCCTGCTGGTTAGGATTCGGTCTCCGCAAGAACAGAAAGTATTGGTTTGAATACATGCATGGGAAAGAAACTAAAACACGAGCAGGTGTGTTCTTCCCACATGTTTGGTGTTGAGGAGCCTCAGCCCATCCTCTGTGTGCTAGAGGTCACTGCCCCAAAGGGAACCATACATGACATCTCTGCATGGGGCCACAGGAGGCCACGGCCTCTCCCACTGATACCCAGTGGCCCCCATCCAGCTCCAGAACACCAGCCTGTCAGCTTCACCTTTCACGCATCCCAGCAGCAGGGATGTCCCCAGTACGTCACAGAGCAGGAGAACAGAATTGCCCTGTGCCCCAAATCATGGGGCTTCCAGATCTGCCTCTGTGGAGGCTTCGGAGACAGAGTCAGCTCAGCCTGCGAACCTCACTACCCAACCAGGCTGCACTGCTGGGGTTCGAAGGGGTAAGGTTGGCCAAATGAAGTTGCACCGCCTGCTCACATTGGGCAAACCATCTCTGGCAGAGCCAGGTGCTCTGCTGGGGGACAACGCCTTCATTCCCAGACCCACTTCTGGCACGCAATCCTCTTTTTCAGCTTTTCTTCAAACCAGAGTTCTTCCTGATCACATCACCTTTCAGGCATTCTCAGTCAGAGCCTCCTCCAACCTCTCTTCCTTCACCAAAGCCTTCTCGTGACTCCTCCTTCCCGGTGATGTAAACCCCTTGAGCCTGTCCCCAAAGGGCACCCCCTCCAACGATGCCCATAACCATCGTTCGCAAAGATACACGAGCTGCCATTTTCCTGAAGCCTGTGAGGAGGCC
This sequence comes from Ursus maritimus, assembly GCF_017311325.1. Lineage (NCBI taxonomy): Eukaryota > Metazoa > Chordata > Mammalia > Carnivora > Ursidae > Ursus > Ursus maritimus. Next base: position 70,094,810 of record NW_024423453.1, read on the forward strand.
CCGTCGGGGGGAAGACTCTCCATCCTAGTCCTCAAGAAGGCACCTGTGTGGCAGGCTCACAGCCAGTACCACAAGCCCCCCTCTCCCTGTGGCTCCGAAGGCTCGTCCCCACTGCCAGCCCAAGCTATGCAGACCTAGCTCGATGTGTCCTTCTCCAGCCTGCACGTTCCATTTGTTTTATACACAGTTGCAGCCTCTCTCCTCTTGGCAGGCTACTCATCTCTCTTCTCTCTACCCTCTCCTGGAACACGTGAGCCTCTGGCCCACAGGTCTTCTGACATGAATCCCTGCCCGTCTCCCCAGCAGCGTGTAGTCTGGGGCACATGGCATCGCCACCCTGTGCCTGGTTCCAGCTGAGAGCAAAAGCAGAGGATCTCAACATGCAGAGCCCTGTCAGGGTGAAGGAGCCAAATCTGGAAAGTCTAGAGTCTCCCAGCCTCCTAGTCTAGGACTCAGGGGGCACCGCCAGGTCTTCGTAAGAGACAGAATGCTTCTGGGCCTTTGCTCAAACAGTTCTCTCAGCCTGAACACTGTGCTTCTTCCCACCCCGTCACCTGGATAATGCTTACTCGTCCTTCAAGTCTCAGCCTAGAGGTCGCTTCTTCCAGGAAGCCCACCATGAATACCCCCTACAAAGTCAGGAAAGTTCTCTGCCCTTCTTCTGTGCTCCCTTAATAATACCAATCACACTGCTCTGTCATTAGGTCTCCTTCTTCCTCACAGTACTGAGAACTGTTTAAGGAAGGGACCATGTTTATTCGAGACTTTCCTTCTTGCTGGTCTGGCAGCTAGTACTCAATGGGAGCTCAACAAGTGCTTGATGGATGGATGAATGTTTGGGTGGGGCACTTGAGGAGGAAGGAGTTGACACCACCCACTGGCTACTCACATGCTGTCCAGAGAGGTCTTCCACAGGCTGTACGGGCCTTGTCTTTGAGTCGCCATTGCTCTATGCTCCCCGCCAGGCTCCTGCAGAGCTGGACAGAACTGAATGGGGAGGGCAGGGGAAGACAGCGAGAGAAGGAACAAACATGCTGTGAGTTACCCGAAGAGATGCCACCAGCTCATTTAGCCCAAACAAGGGTCTATTCAGGGCAAGATCGTGGCTCCTGCTGCCCAGGCCCACTGGGCTGGGCTCTCAGCCTTGAGGCCAAGACAGAGGCTACCTCAGGGAACCAAGGGGCTCTTTGAGGGTCAAGAACTGGGCGCATGGTTTATCTCATGCTGCAGGCATTTGCACCTTCTGAACTGGTTTGGTAGTTTGAAAAGAGAAGTCTGCTGTCCATCAGGAGGCCTGGGTTCTGTCCTCAGCCAGCTGGGTGACGGTGGACAATTCCCTCTCCTCTCTGGGCCTGTTTTCTCATGCACAAGGGTTGGGTCCAGTTCATCCAGCACGGATATCTATTATGGGTTCCTAGCATGAAAGGCCTATATTCTATTGGCATTCCTTTTCACTGAAGAAGCTCCTGACCCAAATTGGACTCAGCAGAATATCAGCTGGTGGCCGCCAAGGTTGAGAATGGAATAAGGAAATATTTGGGGGCAGAGCAAGGAGGGATTAGAAACATAGTAAGAAGCAGAGATCTTCAGCTTCAGCTTCCTTAAATGGTCAGTCACAATCTTGGTACCAGTTCAGCCAAAGAAAATTCTAGAATTTCAGGAGAGATAGGGAATGATCAAGGAAGGGCTTGGAGAGGCCTGCTGGATATCTATGGAAGCAGTTGGTACTGTGTTGTGAAAGGATAATGGAGGGGCATCTCTGTGACAACCCTCCAGGAGCAGGGGACAATGAGGCAGAAGAAAGCTAAGGCAAGAGGAGACCCCCCCAAGCCCAGTGTGGGCAGGGATGTGGACAATAGGAGCCCCAAGAGCCCTGAGTGAAAAGAAACCAAAGCAGAGGAGCAGCATTGCAGTAACAGGTGCCACCCTCAGTTCTAGTCTCTCCTCCACCAGGAACTGGCTGTGTGACTTTGGGCAAGGAAACTAATCTCTCCGGTCTTCCACTGGGATAATAATATTACCTGCCTGAAGACAGGGGGTGACCAGATGATCTATTCACGGCCTCTTCCAGGGCTGAGATCAGAGACTGTGTGATTCCTCTAACTCTTCCTTCATTCCCGCCTTCTCCCCCTCATAGACTTATGCTCAGTATCCCTGTGTAGTGGGGGCCCATGTCCCATTTGTGCCTAGGCTACCTCAGCTGCCTATGGCGAGCCCTCAGCACAGAGGGTGTGGAGTTCTGACCAGCTAACCTACCAGGGTCGGGAAACCCCATGCCCACCTTCGCCCTGGTGCCCAGTGAGAAAATGAACAAGCAGGTGAGGCAGAGAAAGGAACACAAACGAGAATTCTGCTGGGATCTTCAAAGCCCAGCCGGCCGCTTGCAGCCTTCCTACACCACACCGTGGGGCTGGCGGCGCAACTCAAAGCAGGAGCGGAAGAATCCACTCCCAGTCTGGCCTGGCCAGGCTGCAGCCAGCCCCTGCGGGCAGCGATCTGAGCATGCAGACCCCTCCGCCCACCCACCCGAGCCCCTCCACCCTGGCCCTGCCTCCTAGGGAGCCAGAGCTGGCTGAGGCCTCCTTGCAGTGTATACTGCAGCTCTGGGGCAGCTCTTTGCTCAGCGGACACGCGGGAGCGCTTTCGGGCTGCTATCTTTTCAGAGCTACAAGCACCACCACCATTAATGCCGCAGGGGCAATGCGTGATCCACCCCGAGTCTCCTGCACTGCTATTTCTCAGGACAGTACACTAGGCAGGCCTCCAGCAGAAAGAAGCCACATGGTGTTACTTCTGCCCCACTTTGTAGACAGAAAAGTTACAAGTGGGGGGCAAAAATGCACCCCCCTTGCAGTGCAGCCAGGCCCAAGATCCTTCACTTCAAGCAGGCTGCAGACCTTCTGAGAGAGGACAGGCTCGTTGCTGGAGCCCTGCAGAGCTGCAAGTGAGAAGCTCTGAGGAGGCCGATCACCCCAAAATAGACTTGTTTTTTTTCACAACTTTTTCATGAGGCATTGACATCTCTTGCAAGCAAGGAAAAAAAATAGCCTGAACTGTTAACAAATAAAGATTATAAAAAGCCCCAACTGTTCCCCGTGGCTTTCCATGTGGCTGCGGTGTTCTAGAGGGGGCAGGGCGGAGGCTGAGAGGGAGGCCAGGGGAGAGGTGTGTCCAGGAGCCCCCAGTCCCCTTTCTTCTGACCCACTCTTCACCCTTCGTAGCTGGTCCTGCTAGAGCTCACGGGGATAACAATCCATGTTAGGGATGGGAAAGATTTTGACCCTCAGAGGTGGTCCACTGTGAGTATATATTATTGTTTACTGCTTCCAGATAAAGGAATGCATGGCATGGAACAGGGAATCTTAATTAAAACTGAGAAGAGCACAGGGTTTGTTTAGTAAACACTTAGGCTCAGTGTTCTTGTCAAGGCCAGCTTAGCCAGAACTTGGACCCTGCCTTGGGCATTGTTGCATGTCAGTAACCAGACATGAGTTTCGGGCTGTAGCTGCTTTGCACCCAGGTTAAAGGATCGTGTGGGGCTTCCCAGGAAGAGACTTGGCCCTCACCTGCACTCTGGGCTCCCCTTGCAGGGCTCCAGGCCAGATCCCGCAGAGCACACCGGCACCCCTTTGCCCTAGCCCTGGAGCCTTCTAGGTACTCAGACCTCTAACAACACGAGAAAGGAAGGGATACAAAAGCGCTGGAGTGCATTCTGGAACTGGGTTCCTGTCCCCTTGGAGTTCTCAAGACAATCAGGTAGTTGACCTGGATGATATCTAAGGAGCCTCTGGCCCTGACTTTTTATAACCAAAAGAGGAGAATTCCCCCAGCTCCCAAAGCTCCACGTCCTCCACGAAGTCTGGGACCATTCAAGACCTACTCCGTCCGCCGTTAAGGCCCCCTTTCTCTTCTCCTCCTTTCCTCCTTGCCTCTCAGTCTCTCTTTCCTTTGCTGCCCCACCCCCTCATTCTTCCTTCTCCTTTCCCCCACCTCCTGGGCAGAGGTTTCTAGAAAAATATCTGCACACAGCTCTGGCTTGGTCAAATAGAGGAGGATGGCCAGCTGGCAGAACTTTCCTGAAGTGGTGAGGGACCAACAGGACAACCGCATTGTCTCTGGACTTCTCTGGACCTGAAAGTCCTCTCTCAGGCTCCAACCAGCCAGAGTCAGTAGCCAGCTATCCTGGGAAATTTCAGCCCCTCTCAGGGTCAGGGTGCTGAGCACAGAGCCCAGGACACCTGGTCTCAGCCAAAGCATTGCTCCGAAGGGCGTGGCCATTCCCAGTTTATTGGACCCCCAGGGCAAAGCATGAAGTGAAGCGGGGGTGAGGGCTGACACAGAGACAGAGGGTAGAGGAGCCAGTGCTCAGGGTTGGAAGCTTCTCACAGAACAGGCAGTCCTTCAGAGAGAGAGCCTGTGGCACTGGTCCCTGGACAGAGTGGCAGGGGCGGTGGGGTGCCTGCACACAGTCTGGCCACCTCAAAGTCCACTGCATGTACACCTCAACTTCGTCTGGTAGTTTGGGGCTTACCACATGCCCGGACAAGCTCACCCCTGCTTACCCTACCTTTCTCCCAACCCACCCTCTTCTTTCTCCTAGGAGACATGTGCTGGGAGCTGTCTGGGAGCTTGAGCTCCACCCTGGGGTGGAATCCTGGGGCCTGAGGCAGCCCCCAAAAGGACACTCTTGCACCGCCATCTCCACACCCCGACAGGGAAGCCTTGGGGTGGCAGAGCGGCTCCAGCAAACCGTGGCTCACAGCCGCCCCAACCACCATTCTATGCACGCAGAACCGGGACCGCAGAGCCACGGGGCTGGGAGCATTGACCACACTCCGGCTCTCTGGGGCCTAGGCCGCGGCCGCGCCGCAAACAGAAGTGCATGGGCCACCTGGCCAGGCCAAAGGCGTATGACCTGTCCATGCAACCCCAGTCACATCGCTTACTCACGCTGAGACTCCGGGGCAAAATGAGGCTTGTTTGCTTGTTCATTCATGTACCTTTCATTTTAAGCATCGCCTACATATTAAACTCCACCTAGTGCCAGATGCTGCGCTAGAGATGGCGATGATTATAAAACGATAACGATGGATCCCGGTCGTCAAGAAGCTTAAGCCTAATCATAATCATCATCATTTAGCAAAAGCCTGTTATATGGCCAGTGTCGGGCTACTGTACTGCTTCATTTACACTTCAGAACAATCCTCTGAGGAGGGGCTATGAGCCTCACTTGGCAGGTAAGGAAACTGAAGCTTCGAGAAGCCGTGTGACTTGCCACTGTCACGAAGCCGGCAGGCCGAGCCCCTCAGAGGAGAGCCGTCCAACCTCATGCACTGACTTGAGAGCATTCAGGCGTTGTTCTTTTTTTTTTTTTTTTTTTTTAAGATTTTATTTATTTATTTGACAGAGAGAGAGACAGCCAGCAAGAGAGGGAACACAGGCAGGGGGAGTGGGAGAGGAAGAAGCAGGCTCCCAGTGGAGGAACCTGATGTGGGGCTCGATCCCAGAACGTAAGGCGTTGATCTTAATTCATATCAAAATGACTCTTTATCTGAGAAAACTGAGGCAGACCAGACAACGGCATGTGCCAAGTCCCATGGGGAGTTTGTGGCCGTGGGGCGCCCAGTGCTGCGGCCCCTTCCCCGGCTCAATCCCTGCGCTTCAGTTTACTCATGTGTGAGGCCAGGTGGTGCTGGTGGACGATCCCCACGGATTTGCGATTCTGACCGTGGGCGGTTATCGTGTGACATGTTTTCTGCCATCAGGGAGGGTTGCTATAGGGAGACAGAAGGCAGAGAGGCAGAAATGGACCAGCTGGGACTGGCCTCAGTCCCTTCCAGCCCCCACTCACCCCGCAACCCCGACCCCAGAAGAAGTCAAGAATGTGGGAATGTTTTCATGCCTCAAGGCATGGGCTTTTAACCCAGCTGATGGAATATATGTATATATATATTCCGTATATGTCAGAGACACGGACAGGTCTTAACAGCTGCAGATAAAGAAGTATGCTCTGGAAGTGGAGGCACAAGGAGGAGACAGAATTAGAGCCCCGGGCAAAGGTCACCTGTAAACAGGGGCAGCTGGAGCCCTAAATGGTCACTTCACAGAGCCCCTCAGCCGGTCTGACTCCCTGCGCAGGGCTGTGCCCTTCACATTCGCTGGGTCCACAGCCACCCCCCTCTCTGCATCGGCCCCTCGTCTGAGTTACCTGGCAGGACAGCCGCATCCGCAGGCCCCGAGAAGTCTCAGTCTCAGCCTCGTCCCTTCCGAAAGCAAAAGGAGCTCCCTCACTCAGCTACTGCTTTGCAAGGAGGTGACAGCAGACTGGCTGGGGGCTCTCCACTGCCCGGAAAGGCATTGCTTGTGCAAGCCTGGGTTCTTGGCCAGGTGGGACTAGAAAGAAGAGCCAGATTGGGTGGGCGGGAGGAAGAGAGGGTGGGGGTTAGAGTTAGGGAAGCTGCTCAGTTATTTTTGAGAAATGGATCCTACAGCGGCCAGGATCAGACAGCTCCCGGAGTGGGGAGGGACATCGAGGGGCTGCGCAGGGTCCCGGAATGAGCGGTGAGGAAAAGCCAGGTGCAGGAAAACCAGCGGAGCGGAGATCTCCCGGGTTTTGGCAGGGGCCACTGCGGCCAGAGAAGGGCCGAGGTAGAGCAGGCCTGGGGGCTGAGCTGGCCCCGGCAGCACGGGCTGCTGCTGCGCTCCACTCCAGCCACTGGCAGCTCTGATTGAGTAGGACCATAAGGGCTCTTGGAGGAGAGACCACTGCTCCCCCTCCCTCCTGGCGAGGTTCCAAGGAGAGAGTAGAATCCAGGCCTGCCCTGACTCCTGGCCCCTGTAGACAGTGCCCCTTGATACTCTCGTTGCGTGAGGAATCGCCACACACACACACACACACACACACACACACACACAGAGTTTCTGCCTTGGCACCGGCTGCCTTGTGTTGCTGGTCCACAGTCAAGGGGCTGCTGCACCCTGATGGATAAGACACCCGATTTCTTAACCCACCTTCCTCCTGCCTTCTCATCTTCCTCCTTCTGAGATCACATTCTGAGAACCGCTCGCTGTCCGGAGTTCTGGAAGGGACCAGGTGAGGACCAGTGGAGCAGCCAGACCTGGAGCTCCTCTCTTTTCCCCAGGCACAGAGAAAGGGTCCAGGTGGCGGGGGCGGGGGGTGTCTCGGGATGGCAGGTCATAGACTTACCTGCTGCCTTGCCTCTGTGGCCCAGCTGGCCTATCTCCATTCCCTGTCCGGAAGCAATGTCCTGTGCCAGGTCAGGGGGAGGGAATGTGTGAGGAAACAATACATGGATTTAAGGGCTGGGATCCAAAGGCCAGCCTATGGGGAGCCAGGTAAGGGTCATGGTTACTGTATCCAGGGGTGGGACTAGCAGGCCAGCCTCCTGGTCAGTTGCCTCCCTGTCCAGGTCTGTGCAGAGCCCAGAGATAAGCCACTTGGGCCGGAGGCCCCACTCCCAGCTTTGGACTGGTGAGCATTCTTGATACCTCGGCCCAGCCTCTGGCCCCCAGGGCCTTTTTCTGGTCTGCCCTCAGGCTCTCATTCCGACTTCTTCCCGGCCTCTCCTCCTCCCTGGTGACTCACGTTGCTTTGGAATCTCACTCACTGTCTCTTTCTGACGCACATCCTGGGAGCCTGGCCCAGAGCCAGGGAACAACACTGTTGCTTCAGCCCCACCAGTGATGAATTTTGGCGACCTGAGCTGGAGGCTATATAGAGGGGAGCAAGGCTGGAGAAGCAAGATGGGAGTAGGAGAGTGTTGCTGGACAGGAAGGCTTTCTTCCTGCTGCTGTCATTTGCACTCAGGTAGAAAACAAACAGTGGAAAAGCTATTAGCTTATGGTGGTCAGACATACCTGTCTGGCCAGTCAGGACGCTCGAGACGATTGAGCAACTGAGTTCAAAACCTAGACTGGCCACAGTGCTTCTTGGAATCAATTTCTGGATCTCAATTTGCACTTTTGTGAGTCTTAAAGGTTTGATATCCCTCATATCGAATGCTAAGAAGAATGGCCTTGTACTCGGTTGATGGGGCTTACGTATCTCTCGCAATGGCTTGGACTCTGTTATCTCCCCATTTTGAATATGATGTGAGGGGCTGGTGCTGGCTGGGATTGTGGAGAGGGGCAGGCGGAGTTGACATGACAGTGCACCGGGCTGGGATGCTTTCTGCCATCACCCCGACTTGTCCCCATCAGATGCCTCAGCAGGGAAGGGAGAGAATCCCCATGGCCTTCACAGCACTTACCTCCCTTGGGACCCTGGTGCATGCTTCGGTAGCGCTCAGTGGCCCCCTGGGTTCTGTGTGCTATCCTCACTTCTCCAGGAGCTGCTTACTTTTCCCATCCCTTCCCCAGACTGTTCTCCACTTATCTTCCCCAGCGGCCCAGGGCTCAAGGATTCACAGTCCCACCCTGCCCCTTCCAGGCCCCTGCTAAGAAAAGGGCTCTGTGCCAGTCTGATCGGCTGACGCCTGGGAGCTCATGCATGGGGCAGGGCTGGGGGCACCCTCAGTGTGTTCGGGAAACAAAGCCCTCACCCCCATGGTCTAGCCCCAAAGAGTGAGTGCAGTGAAAAGAACCATGGGCCAGTGTCAGGGGAGATGGCCTGTCGGTGAGGATGTCAGCACCA
>NW_024423453.1:70103472-70148698 GCF_017311325.1 Ursus maritimus
CCCCCCCCCCCCCCCCCCCCCCCCCCCCCCCCCCCCCCGCCCCCAGAGGTCTGGTGGACGCCCTACTCGCTGCTAGGATAAATCTGGTCTGTAGGGGGCGCTAGAGAAGCATGTTTGAGTACTCCTCCCCTTCTCCCTCTTAGCCACACTGAGGGGAACATGTTCATTTGGGAAGATGTACAGAAGTAAAGGGTGGGGTTAAGGAAATGAGTCTGTGCCTCGATACCCATGCCAATGATTCTAATCAGGATTTTTTTTCCCCAAAATAAAAGCACTGTTAATAAGGTAATACATCATGACCAGGTAGGTTTAACAGTTTGGAATCCCAAGTTAAACTGAGTTCAAATCAAAGGAGTTCCACTTATAGGTTTTGGATATCCCACGTATTTCCTTCTGTAGTCATTCATATGTTTAGGTGACATAATATATGGTACACTAAAATATTACACATATCCAAGTCATAAAACATAATAAGGACCCAAACAATCACAAACCTCTTCCTTGACTTAAAAAGTATAACACAAGCAGCGCAGTGCCCGGTTGAAGCCACACGTGTGGGACTCCTCCTTCCCACCTCTAGCCTCTCGGCACAGGAGCCCCTAGTCACATCCGGTGTTTGTCATTTCCCTGAAGATTTAAAGTATTTTCTATCATATTGTGTGGGCATCCCTACATAAGGTGTTGCTTAGGTTTGCTTGTTTTTAAGCTTTGAGAACGGATGTTACACTGTACGAGCGTCATCTTGTTGGACTTGTCTTTTCTCAGCTTTGTGTTACTAAGATCGGGCCACTCCGCTGTGTGTGGCCGCGGGGCCCTCATCTGCAGGGCAGGGTGATTCCCAGGGCCGTGGCGAATCATTCTGCCAGCCAGTCCTTGCTAGTATGAAAACCGCTCCTTTGCATATTCTTGTGCTTGTCCAAGTGCACGTGTTCAAACATTTCTCACTGGGTAAATAGCTAGAAATGAAATTGCTGGGTTATGGGGTAAGCGCCTGCTCAACCTGACAAGATTGCATGGAAGGATTTTCCGAAGCAGCCAGAACACCCGCGGTGAAGAAGGCTTCCAGCTGCTCCTCATTCTCACCTCTTCCTTGGCCTCTCTGCTGGGTGCATCACGGTATCTCAGCAGTGACAGTCGTGTTTCTCTGATTCCTAACAAGGTTGAGTGGGTATCTTCAAACCTTTTGGTACATGTGTGTTTCTTCTTCTGTGAGATGCCTGTTCATGTCCTTTGCCCATTTTCTGGACACCATCATTCTCTTACCATCAGTGATTTGTATGAGTTATTTACATATCTGGAACTAATATTTGTCAATTCTATGAAAAATATTATATATTATATATATTCATATATTTTAAAGTATTAATGTATTTAATATACAAAAAACATTTCTAACTTTTCAGCTATGTGTGTGACAAAAATTTTCTCCAGAATTGTGGCCTGTTATATGACTTTCTTTATGGAGGCTTTTGATGAACCTATGTTCTTAATTATATTGCAGTTGAATTTATCAAGGTTTCTTTCATGGATAGTATATTTTGTGTCTTAAGAAACCCTTCCTTAGCCTAAGGTGATAAATATAGTTTTCTATATTTTTTCTCAAACATGTTAAGCTTGCCCTTCCTGTTTAGACCTTTCTCTGTAATTGATATTTGTCAACTGGGGTTTTGGCTGAGAAAAGAGCCCCAGTACTTTATTTTTAAAATATTTCTCTGGTTTTATAATTAACACATGTTCATTAACAAATACTGATAATTTCAGAAAAATATGAAAAATTAAGAACCACTAAAATTTTTACCACCAATCGATATAGATATCTAAAATACAAAATTGGTACAGAATATCATGCCATAGAGCATTACCTTCTCTTTTATGTCTTTTTTCTCCGATTTTATAAGTTCATAGAACTTGTACGTGTTCAAGTAGAACATTTAGAAGATAAAGAAAACCAAGTGTGTGTTTCACACTACTCTGAAATTGTTCTGTGCGCCTCCCAAACACCCAAACCTGTTATTGAAGAGCAGAGTTCTCTGCTGAAGATCACGGCCATCACCCTGCCAGTAGAGATTCTCCAGGTGCATCCTTGTTCAGGAAGAGACTCCTGTACACCCTCGAATAAGCATACCATGAGGGGGCCCCTAACAACCCAACAAAATTCCAAATGGGCCCGCTCAAATTCCAGAAAAAAAATTGTGAAATGAGTTATTTAAATGATAAATAAGTCAATCCCCTACGAAAACCGTTTTGTTCCTTAGGGTGGAAAATAAAAGCATAGGTTATGAGCAGTATGGCCAAAACCAAGGATCCCCCCATGTCATACTTATGCTTTACTACGGCCAAATTATCAATCTCAACATTTCAGCCCTTTAGAGAGAAACCATTTGAACTCTATTTCACTGGGTTGGTATAAAAATAGTCTATATGTTGGTACGAACATGTCTACATGGTGTCTATGTGCCCACTCATGGGTGAGGCAGGGAGAGCTGATCAACTGAGCTAATCCTGGTACTCACTGTTTCTAAACCGAGACCAGAACGTGCCTCACAAGAAAGATGGTACCTATACCAATGGATTGGAGTTTGCACAGAATCTAGAGTCTAGTTTGTGAGGTAGTTCTGCCTCGGTACTTCAGAAAGACTTGAGAATGAGGGAGTGGCAGGAAGGGGCAGTGGATAGCTGGGAGGAGATACTGGAGCAGAGCTTCCACCAACAAGTGGAAAGGCCAGGAGGCTGGGGAGAGTTTCCAAGACAAGCATTGCCATCTTGCCCAGGGCCTCCTTTGGCCTGCATGATGGGAACAGAGGTAAGAGCCCCAAACCAGTAGCCTCTAAGTTTTCCTGCACGTGGTTTCGGTGGAATGGGGGGAGGACAGAGCCAGAGATCCCTGGGAGCAATGGAAGGCTTCTCTCTTCTAGTTCTGCTGCACAAATGCCTGGGCGGGCTTCAGTGCTTAGCCTCTGACATCACCATTTACGGACCGGGGCCTCTGAGAGCGAAGGGCCCGCTGTGCCTGAGCGTGAAGCGGTTCAGACCTTGGGCTGCCTGGGCTGAGCAGCACGGTGCTGCTGCAGCTGGAGCTCAGCTGACTGGGCTCAGGGCCGAGCTTAGGCTCCTCTGGAGAACCCGACATTTCCCCGCAAGAGCACGCCAGCCAGAGTGTGCCTACCGCTCGCTCTGCAACCCCTGGATAGCAGACAAGAGCTGCTTTGGGGGCAGGTAGGAGGAGAAAGGAGCTGCACAGTCCGTACCTACCTCTTGTCCCTTTTCATCCTACCTCCCCTTCCCCCCACCTGCCCCCCACCCAACAGGAGGAGCCCGCACCAGCTCCAGCTCCAGCTGTGAATTCCTGGCAGGGACGGTGGCTGATTCAAATGAATCTGGTTGGCAAAAGACTCAGCTTTCAAAACCAGCCTACTTGGAACAATCTCGAAGGGCCTGCCCTAGTGAGGAGAGTATCACAAGGCTCCATGGAAGCCAAGAAGGGGGTGGGGGTGGGGAGGTCACTGCGGCTCCAGAGGCTCCCATTGGGGAATGAGGTCTCTTTCAGTCAGCCATACAGTTCAGCAAGGGTTTGAAAATAATTATCAGCACAACCAGCGTTAAAAAGATGGTTCGCTTTTTATCAGTGGTCGGACCAGCTCCAGGCCACATTTATTGAACTAGTTATGGCGGGCGCGGTGCCAGGCACGGGCGATTAGCTTGTACAATAGGAAATGAGATCGGAAAGAAAAAACACATTCCCACAAGCAGACCTTTTATATATGCAGCAGCTGAATTCTAAAAAAGACATTTCTAAATCTCAGAGAAAAATCAGTAGGTAGTTTAAAATCGGAAAAGTCGTGAACAAATTTTTTTGCTTCAATCTCTGCAGATAAGGTTTTACACTTGAAAGAGGCAGCTTAGGGCCATTTAGTGTTTTGATTACCTATGGCTAAAAGGGAATGTTAAAAATGGGAAATTTGGACGAATGCTAGGTGCTGTTTTGGGGTCATAGCTTTGGGATGAGATGCACTTCATGTAATCAAGCAGAAACCCAAAGTTGTAATTTGGGATTTAAGTATTTGGGACGTCACACAAAGCTGTTAGAAGATTGGATTCCTTGGAATTTGGAGCTCTAATTTTAAATATCCACAGAGTTTGTTTTTTAAAAAAACTTGGTATTGGACATTAGTTCAGACTTTCACTTTGAAGATAGCTAGGATAACAACCAAAATTGTCCTGATGAAATGGGCTGACCCTTCTGTTTTTCAGAATTATTAAGGAATTTGACGATTAAATGAATTCTCATTTCTCTTCACACTGGTAAGATAAATACACAATTTTTTTCACTGTTTGTGCTCATAAATATTCTAATGTAACAATTGGGCATTTAAAACCTGAAGGATTTTTATTTACCAGTAAGTTTTTTTAGCAAATAAAATAGGCAAAGAACACACAAATACAATTCATTTTTATAAAGGAAGTAAATATGGGAGCATTTTTTAAAAGGCTTAACCTCAGTTATTTTTAGAAAGCAAAAATTAGATCAATTTTTATCTATCCAATCAGTAAGAATTTTTTTTAAATGATGATACTCGACTCCCGCTGCTTGATGGAAGTATAAATTAGTACAACATTTCTGAAAAACAATCAGATGGTATATGTGAGCCCCCGAGGTGGTATAAAGATTATTTAAAATAAAAGATTATTTAATGTATGAAGATGTTTGAGAGTCAACAGTTGCAGAAAGAAGGCTTCTCAGAGCTTCCCTTATTTGACTAAAAGCAGAAAGTTCTGGGAAGTAAGTCTGCCACAAATTCTTTCTTCAGGGCAGATCTATTTCCAGAATAGGTCAAATAAAACCCACCCCAAATCTCTTTTCTGGGGGATTTGTACAGCCCTGAAGGAGACAGAAAGGCAACTCATACTTGTCAGACAAACATCATCACAAACTTTCTTATCTCTGAAAGAGAATGTTCTGAAAATCCGTTGTCTTTCCTAAAAAACTCGTTTACTCTTCCCACAGAAGCCTTTTCTCCCTCCCTCCCTTTTCCCTCACAAGTTAGGTACAGAAGCCTTTTACTTAAACCATTTAATAAGCCAGCTCCTTCATTGTTGGCTTCCATGTGGACCTCAAAAAACCTTTGTCCCCTGTTACTCTGTCTTTTGTTGGTTTAGTTTGCAGGCCTCAGCTACTAAACCTAAGAGGCAGAGGAAAAGTTCTTTTCCCCTCTTTACATATATATGAAGGAATTTATATATTAAAGGAACACATATATTTTGACCCAAGAAAATTCTAAGAACAAAATCTAAGGAAATAATCAGAAGTCAGGAAAAGATTTATGTGAAGGATGATCATAACAGTGGTAGTTTGGGGGGAGGGGGAACAAAGGAAAAACACTGTCTTAGTCCATTTGGGCTGTTAGAACAGAGGACCATAAGCTGGGGCTTAGAATCAGCAGAAAAATATTTCTCACAGTAACGGAATCTGGGAAGTTCGAGATCAACACGCTGGGAGATTTAGTAAAAGTCTACTTTTTGGTTTATAAACACCAGTCTTCTCTCCGTAGCCTCATATGGTCAAAGGTGGAATGGATCTCTCCGGGGTCCGTTTTATAAGGACACTAATCCCATTCATGAGGGCTCCACCCCCATGACCTATTCACCTTCCAAAGGCCCCTCTTCCAAATTCCAGGTACCATCACATTGAGAATGAGGTTTCGAGGGGGCGCCTGGGTGGCACAGCGGTTAAGCGTCTGCCTTCGGCTCAGGGCGTGATCCCCGCGTTATGGGATCGAGCCCCACATCAGGATCCTCTGCTGTGAGCCTGCTTCTTCTTTTCTCCCACTCCCCCTGCTTGTGTTCCCTCTCTCGCTGGCTGTCTCTATCTCTCTCAAATAAATAAATAAAATTAAAAAAAAAAAAAAGAGAGAGAATGAGGTTTCAAAAGATGCATTTGGGTGTGGGTGGGGGAGAAAAACATGCAGTCTAGAGCCCAAAGTGCCTTAAAAACAGGGGAAGTTTTAAATATATGATGGTATATTCATAAGATGGTATATTCACACACACACACACACACACACACACACACACATCCCTCACACGGACACATGATTGTTTATCAGCATGATCTCAATTAATCAAGAAAAATCCGTACAGGAGAAAAAGGATGAAAAGAAATATCACCAAATGTAAACTGGTTATTTCTGGATGTTGAAAATAAGGGTCTTAAATTTTTCTTTCTGTATATTTTAGTATTTTCCAGATTTTTGAAATAAGTACGTTAATATCTTTTGACAGGGGGTGGGGGAAGAGAAGCAAAAAATGTAATTATTTTTTATAAGATTTTATTTACTCATTTGATAGAGAGAGCACAAGCAGGGACGGTTGAGGCAGAGGGAGAAATAGACTCCCCGCTGAGCAGGCAGCCCAACGCCACCAGCTTGATCCCAGGCCTCCAAGATCATGACCTGAGCCAAAGTCAGATGCTTAACCAACTGAGCCACCCGGGTGCCCCACCAAAAAAGTAATTATTAATCAAAATAATGAGCAAATTAATTAATGTTGAGGGAAGAAGAGTAGGACAGAAGGAAGGAAATATTTTGCTAGGTCTTTCCCTTCACTTGTAAAATGTCACCAAAGCAATAAATGTGGGTAGTTTTTTTCGTAAAGTACAAGCAGTATTTTAATTGTTTTATCGCATCCCACGGGTCAGTGATAAAAGCTAACACAAAGTTGCAACTTGGTATGTTAAATAACTTGGTGCATAAAAGACTAATAAAGTAGGTTTACGTGTATGTGGATATATCGTGACAATATGTAAAGACTATAGGAAGTTAGGCAGTGAATTGCTTATTGCAAATAACTTTTAAACATGCTTTTCAAAGATAACAAGACGTAACAGGTAGTTAAGTAAAAGATATCTTCTGTAATTTCAACACCAGAGTGACAATTGTTTTCCGTTCTATTATCTTCATGTTATATGCTTTTTATACATTTTTTGCTTATTTATCAATCTTAGATTTTTTCTTGATTCTAAATGTTGTGTTGTGTGATATACATAATATTTTTAAATGTTTTGTTGTGCATGTTTGCAAACACAGAGAAAAATTGAAAAGAAATAATCCAAAAAATACTCATTCCCATTACCTAGACTTAACAATTTGTTAACAGTTTTCATGCTTGTTTTTTTGGCCAAAACTTTTCAAAATAACTTGTAGATGTTGGGGAGCAACATCTACAAGGTCCTTCTAGCTGGACTAAGATCAAATTGATGGGGTGCCTGGGTGGCTTCTGAATTCAGCTCAGGTCAGGATCTCAGGGTCATGATCTCAGGGTTTTGAGATCAAGCCCCGCATAGGGCTCTGTGTTGGGTGTGGAGCCTGTTAAGATTCTCTCTCTCTCTCCCTCTGCCCCTCCCTCACCTCATGTGAGGGCACTCTCAATCTCTCTTTCAAAAAAAAAAAATCAAACTGACATTATTTCATATACACAGGGAATCCACACAGACATGGCATTCCAAAGACGGGCAGACAAAATAAGGAACAGATGTCACAGAGACTTAGAAGAAGGGGTAGGGGTCTGGGACTTCAAAGGGGAGGAATGCAATTCACAGGAAGATGAAAAAGAGCAAATGTTCGGTCAACTAGTGTGTGTGGGGCCCCTCAGAAACAACGGAACACACAGGACATGGATCAGACCGGCCTTGGTAAGGTTGCTCCCTGCCCACCACACCCGGCACGCATCATAATGTAGTTCTCTATGGTGACAGCTCTCTTCCTGGAGCAGGTCTCTATCTAAATTCTTTTTAGGCAGTTGAGGGGGAGGAAAGAGCTTTTCCTGAATCTGCTGGGTTTTGATTGCTTTTAACTCAAAATAATCTTCATGCTAAAGCGGCCCATCTTAGGGTGGCCGGCCATCCCTGGCCCCTACATAGACGTTATGACACTTCGAAATACTTCGACACGCATTTCCTCCAAAAGGACATTCTCCTACATAAATAACCACAAAACCATCATCACCCTGAAGTAAATTAACAAAAATTCTCAAATATCAGGGCACCTGGGCGGCTCGGTCGGTTAAGCATCCGACTCTTGATCTCACCTCAGATCTTGATCAGGGTTGTGAGTTCAAGCCCCGCATTGGTGTGGGGCCTACTTAAAAAACAAAAAACAAAAACAAAAAAAACTCTCCAATATCATCTAATACCAACTTGGTACTCAGAGTTCCTGAATTGTCCCCAAATATCTTTTACAGCTACTTTTTAAATCCATACCTTTTTAGCAGCTGCCTAATACCAACAATGGATAATACCATGATGGAATTAACCAGTTCTTCTGGAGGTGACCTGTAATTGTCAAGGAGCTTCTTTCCTTGCAAATTTGGTCTTTCAGCAAATGTTTATTGAGCGAAGTGCTGAAGGAAGTGCTGGTATTATGAGGTGAAAGTCATTTTCCTGCCTTTGAATAGCATGTGCTCAGTGCACAAGGAGCCTTTATTTCTTCACTGGGGCAGTTCTAACTTAGCTGAGAGAGGGGAAATTGAGTCAAATAGTGAATGCTTGCATCTTGATATGTATTTTGTCTTTGGAAAAAGATTATGCCATATCAACAGAAACAATGCTTCTGGCATTTACCCTAGCTGATAATGATACTTCTTGGGATTTCTCCCTCCTCCTCTCCCCACCCCCCGTTGTTTTTCTTTTTGGTATTTCATTGAGTAGAGAATGATATTGCCTTTTCTTTATTCCTTAATGAAGCAAAATGGACTTTTCTTCTCAAATCTCTCCATTGCTTCTATTTGGCTATGCTTTCAGGATCCTTTGGTCGTTCTGTCCTGGCTTCCCCACCTCCCAAGCACTCCTGCCCTTGGAGAGAGGAGGCCTCGCCCTGGGAGACCCGCTGGGTGGTCTGCAGTCCTCTGTCTGCCACTGTCTCTGCCTCGGCCTGCAGAGAGTGTCTTACTGCTTCCACATTCCCACCTCAGAGCCCCCTGGGGTGACGGGGTGGCCAGGGCTCATCATGCCCCAGGAATTGGGAAGAGAGATCAGAGGAAGGAAAGAGGCCACCCAGATGGGAGGACACCTTTGAATCCAAGCCTCCTCAGCCCGGCTCCCCTTTTCTCCTATCCCCTCTTCGCTGTGTTCTCAGAGCATCCCATGTGCCCCATGTGAGGGATGTGCCTTGCCGTACCCTACCTGTGTCCCTGCCTAGAATGTGCTACCCATTCTCTCCGCCATCCTCGGTCCCTCAAGACCCAAACTCAAGTTTTCTAAGTTCCTTTCACTTCTGCACTTAGCTCACACAGCTAACCTCAGCTGCCACAGCCTCTCTCTGTCCCTCCCCCTCCTCCCCAACTCTCCCGGGATAATGGCCTCCCCGCTTCCTCAGCTGCTTCCAGCCAACTCTGGTGGGACTCATGTGGTCACTTTGGTGTGCACGACACTCAGCATCTCGAGGAAAGCCATTCACTCACTGGGTGCAAAGGGCGGGAGCAGAAGCCCTGATGTGTGCTGCGCAGTACGAGGCCAGGATTCTCTCCAGGCAGTTCTGAGGGGATGTGACATCAGCATCCCCCCAGCTGGCCCGAGAAGTCCTCATCCGTGTCCATTCTGTCCCCCAAAGGCAGACACGGTGCAGGGCCCATGGAAGACCAGGCCGACAGCAGTGTCCTCGGGTGGGGGCTGAGCTGAGCGTGGAGGAGGCATGCAGTTCTGCTTTGGATTTTTGCACGGGATTTATCAGCGGAACAGCCGTTGGGAGACATGGGCCTGACCCGCAGGAGCGAGGAGGTGCCGGAGTTCGGGGTCGGCGCTGTGGAGCGGAGCTTTAGACCCTGGAACAGGGCCTCTGCTTCTAGCGAGACCAGAAGAGCCCCCAGGGAGAAAACAGCGGTGCGGGAGACGCCCCCACTGAGGAGGGGCAAACGGGACACTTAGTGGGCGAATCACTTCGGTTGTCATTTTCTCCACAGGCCCTCGAAGCGGTGGGGACTCCACGGAGTACCTGTTGGCGCCCACCACCTGGGCCAGATGGCTCCCAGCAGCCCTTTCTCTCCCCCTGCTGGTCATGTGATTTAATTATTAACCCAGGAAAAACAATTGCCCGCTGAGGGGCTCCATGGCCAATTAAAACTCTACCGGCGGCACTTCCCGGGCCCAGACTCTTCCCCGCCTGGTAAATTCTGGGCCTGCAGGGAACCTCGATGTCTCCCTGACCACCCCTGCAGTGACTGAAGTGCTGTCTTTGGCGGGGCCTCAGGGGGACACAAACCAGAATTGTGGAATGGGGGTGGGGACAGCCCAGTCCTGCACTATTACAGGGGGGCCGTCCGAGCCTAGAGCTTTCGGTAGCCCGATGCCAGGCCACCCAAGTCTCAGCTCCCGAGCTGTAGGCACTGGCTTGTCTGGTTTTCTCACCCGTGACACTAAAGGAGCACAAAGAGCAAGCAGGCCACCCTGCACCCTGCCACTTGCCTCTGCCTTGTGACTGTGCTTAATATAGGTCAGATGAAAACAGCTCCCAAAATAGACCTTCTCTGAGAACAGCTGCGCCTGTGAAGCGCTCCACGAAAGGGAAAAGGTGTGGGTGACCGGGGAGCGTAGCTCTCCTCAGGTGTTACGTAACCCGGACCTGAAAATGGGGGCCAGGTATCTGTGGAGAAAAAGGGAGGGTACCCCTGCCCCCACCCCTGCCCCGCCCCCACCCCCAAGCCCGGGAAGCAGCCCAACCCTTACAGACATCAGCAAGCTTGCAAGGAGCGGGTTCTGTCCTGGACAACAAGGTCACCCCTCAAAGCATCACTCTGGGGAGCTTGTCATGCACACCAAAGCAATCACATGACTCCCACCAGAGCTGGCTGAAGCACCAGACCGGAGCGGGGGGTGGAGGGTGTGAGGGGTTAGGGGGGTGACTCCCCAGGGAGAGCTGGTGCAGGGGGTGGGCTGAGGGGACTGAGGAGAGCGGGACAAGTCTGTGTTTGTCAGTTCAAGGATAGAGGAAGCTTAAGGAAGAGGAGAGCACCTGCTGTGTCACCCCTCCTCCTGCGGGTGACACTGCCTCTTCCACCCTCCTGTCCTCCTGGGGAGCCACCAGTGTGGCCCAGCACTCCCCACAGGACTCTCCCTTTGCCTTTTCTATAATGAAAGAACAGTGCTTCCGCCATTATTCATTTTCCATTCACTGGGTGATAATCAAGACTTCCCTGAAGAAGTGACTGGAAAAGAGACAGGAAGCTGAAAGGGGGCTAGCCAGGCAGGGGAAAGAAGTCAGGGTGTTGAGGAAGCACCTGACACAGCAAACAAGACATGTGCAAAGGCCCAGAGGCACCAGGGCCAGCATATCTCCAGGAGAAAGCACAACTATGGCAGTGACTGGATGACAGTGAGAAAGGCCTGGTGAGAGCTGAGGCTGACAGAGCAAACAGCCACCCCCTCCTGAAGAGCCTTAGGAAGTATGGACTTCCTGCTGACAGAACTGGGGGACTGCTGTGGCGGGGGCTTCTCCAACATGGCGGAATGTTAGGGGAGCAGACTGCGGCCGCCCCTCAGACGCTCTGGAGGTGCTGTGCCGCCCTGCAGTCTGCGTGTTAACAAACCCTCCTCGCATGACTCTGATTCAGGCTGAAGTTTGAGAACCACCGAGAAGAAGGTGTGGCTGTGGATTTGTACACGTGGAAAGAGGGAGCAGAGGTTGTGCCTCTAAGAAGTTTAGCTGTGAAGGAAAGAGAGAGGTGGGGGGCGGTTGGGGGGCTGTGGGAGCGACAGAGACCATCTTGGGTCAGTTCCCTGGGAGGCAGAGGCTGAGATGAGGGTTAGTTGGCAGCGGTTCCCTGGGCAGCGCGGCACGAGGAGCAGAGGCGGGAGCTGGGCACAGTGACCCAAAGGCCTGGGCAGAGCCTTCTGGGAGCTGTGGTGCTAGGGTAGCCCTTCATAGTTGTTCCAGAATCAGGGCAAGGGGGGTCTGAGCCTTTACCCCCGTATTAATCATGCCTCTTTATTTGCTGTATTTTCCCATTTTTTAAAAAAGATTTTATTTATTTATTTGAGAGAGATAGAGACAGCCAGCGAGAGAGGGAACACAAGCAGGGGGAGTGGGAGAGGAAGAAGCAGGCTCATAGCAGAGGAGCCTGATGTGGGGCTCGATCCCACAACACCGGGATCACGCCCTGAGCAGAAGGCAGACGCTTAATGACTGCGCCACCCAGGTGCCCCTGTATTTTCCCATGTTTTAACATCTTGCTGATCCTAGAGGGACTGCCCCTGGCACGGCTACTAATTCCTAGAGATAGCAAATGCCTTCCCTGTGAGCGTGACTTTCATATGCAAACCAACCATTCCAGAGTCCAGACCCTCACCCGCCATCTTGACAGGACTCTTAAAGGGTTCTTACACTCAGGGGCACTACCCCCGCCCTAATCACCTCAGGGTCAGGCACCAAATGACTAGGGACAGCCCCTATATCCTAGAGTCCATAAAATGATTCCAACTAGCCAATCTTAAACCTGTTACACTGCCCTGCATCGCCTTTCCCATGGCAGCCGTAGTAAAGGTTACCGCCCACATTTCCCCCTATTTTCCCCTTGAGCCCTCTGCCTCCTGATGGAAACTTGCACTTCCCCATGTGCCCGCCTGTGTGGTATGCCTTACCGCCTGTTTCTAGGGATCTGCGAGTATAAACTTCTTCCTTCGTGACAGTCCTCTGCATGTCAGTATGTCTTACCCTATCCACTTAAAACAACTCCAGATTGTTTCAAATACCCCAGCACCCACCAGTCATCGGGTGTGGCCTGCCCCAGGGAATGGGTGTCACCTGAGGCCGGGCAGCTCCCTTTGGCAATTCCCAGACAGGGCGTTCGTTGGCTGTGAGCTGCGGCAGCCACCCGGAATTCCAGCAGCTGGGATTGGATGCCTCAGTCCAGAGGGGGCATCTACTAAAAGAGACCTTTTATAGGTGGAGGAAGCTTAAGAATGTTTAAGTGCTGGGGCGCATGGATGGCTCAACTGGTTGAGCGTCTGACCCTTGGTTTCCACTCAGGTCTTGATCTCAGGGTCGTGAGATGGAGCCCCGAGTCAGGCGCCTTGCTCAGTGGGAATCTGCTTAAGTTTCTCTCCCTCTCCCTCTGCGCCCCTCCCCCCACTTTATCTCTCAAATAAATAAATAAATCTTTTTTAAAAAATGGCATCGAGCTGGTGTTTGCAGATTGAGGAGCCTGAGCTGGAAGGAGGGACATGACGGTAGCAGAAAACAAGCCATGCGCAGGACTGATGGACTGCGTGAGGCCAAGAAACAGCTGCAGTGGGAAGAAGTGGCTGAGTGGGAGAGCCAGAAGGATGGGCCGAGCAGGGATGCGAGGGGGCAGATTGCAGAAATGCAACAGTTCTGGGTGAAGGGAAGCTTCAAAGTGTGTCCTGAGGAGTGGGTGGTAGAGACAGAACAGAGGTTAAGCCCTTAAAAAGTGAGGCAGTCGAGGAACCAGGAAGCCATAGTGTTGGATGGCTCACACTTGTGAATGCTAACTCACACATAAGAAAGTACAACACAGACTTGGGGAGAAACAGTCCTTTGGACTATATTGGCTGTAATACTGAGGTAACCAATTGACCTTGTTCAGTGAAAATACCTCTAACACACTGTGGAGGTTGTCAAAACCCAAGTTTTTGCTTTTATATATTTGCTAAATTTAATAGAATGAATGTCGTAAAAAGAAAAACAAGAAACATTCCAAAAATCATATGTTGGTTGTGGCCTTAAGATGAAATAAAAAGCCTGGGTGAAAAAAGTCAAAATATTTACAAGGGTTGCTTTTAGGTGATGAGTGTTTATAGAGTTATGAGTGGTTATTTCTGGGGGGCAAGCGTAGTTTTATTTTTATTTTTTTAAAGATTTTATTTATTTATTTGTCAGAGAGAGAGCACAAGCAGGGGGAGTGGCAGGCAGAAGGAGAGGCAGACTCCCCACTGATCAGGGAGCCAGATGTGGGACTCGATCCCAGCACCCTGGGATCATGACCTGAGCCGAAGGCAGACACAGACACTTAACCGACTGAGCCACCCAGGCATCCCAAGCGTTGTAGTTTTAGAAGACAGGAGACTGTAGAAGACAGTGAGCTGGGTTTCAAAGTGGCCAGGGAAGGAAGAGAAGGTCAACATATGGCCTCTGTGAGAAGGCAGGTAGAGGGCAGCGGGTCTTGGAGCCCGGAAAAGGGCCCTTAGCGGTCAGCTGTAATGCCCAGGCCTGCAGGGAGGTGGCGCTCCCAGCTCCTCCTCCAAGTTCATGCTCAACTTAAGCCATGCATTGGTCGGCCTTGTCTCATGACTGTGGTCGCAAGTTATGAGGTCTGTTAGATAAGATTTGTTTTCTTCTTTAAAAGGAATTTCGGAGCAAAAGGAGCTTGAGAAATCATATCATTTTACACATTAGGTAAGTATAAGTGAGCTTGGGTTGTCAGCTCATAGGAAGGACAGGTGGCTGTTTATGGAGATTCTTTTCTCTCTCCTCCCCATCTTATACCCATCTATTCTACTCTCTCCAATCTACTTACTGAATAGCTTCTGGATTTATGAGAGCAAGACATACTCTCACTTTAGGACATTTTCAAAGAAAAAAAGGATTAAGATACACACACAAAAGCAAAACTACAACGCTTGCCCCCCAGACATAACCACTCTATCAACACTCATTACCCAAAAGTAACCCTGTAAATAGTTTGACTTTTTTCATTCAGGCTTTTTACTTCATCTTCTTAAGGCCACAACCTATGATTTGTGGAAAGTTTCTCTCTTTTTTTTTCTTTTTATGACACTTATTTCATTAAATTTAGCGAATACATATAAAAGCAAAACTATTTAAAAATCTACTATAATGTAATGTTACACCCCAGGTAACACCCTAAATAAAATTTATGAAAAAATAGGCATTGGATTTTAGATATTGCTTTGGAACCTGCTTGTTTTGCTTAACTTTGTGTCGTTCTTTGGAAGTCTCTGTGCCCCTTGGATCTGCTCTTTGTCCTGTGGTCTGTCCCAGAGGCCGACTGTAAGGCACCTTGTCCTCTGGCTTCCAGATGAGCCCGATGAAAGAAGGCCCTGCAGGAAATAAGAGGGTGGGAGGAAAGCGAGAGCAGGTATTTCTCTCAGGCAGCCTCTCTGTGGGGTCACCTTGAGCTGCTCTGCCCCCCCCCCCCTTAAAAGGTCACACTGCTCCTCTCCGTGCAGACTTTCCTGCAGGATCTTCCTTCTAGGTTCCTTTAATAGCTCCCTCCCCCGGGGCCAGACTAGCATGGGGTGAGGCAGGTGCCTCTGGCGCAAACAGGTAAGGAGGTACTCACTGTGCCTTGCACAGCCCTGAGGGTGAATGTGTCCTCAAATCCTGCATCCGAAGTGCCTCACTGAGCTTGCTGTGCTCCCCGCCCTCCCTCCCCGAAGCCACTGAGGTCTAGTGACAGTTTGTTGTTCCTAGCCCCCAGTTACTTCGACACCTGTCCCCCTACCCTGCCCTCACCTTTGTAAGCAGCCCCTTTATTCATTCCTCCTCGATTTATCCCCATGTGAGTGTGCCATCAAGTTCCTCTTGGAACCCTGCTATAGCTGGTGCATCTTTCCATAGCACCTAGTAATTTTTTAAAAAGACTTTGTTTATTTGAGAGAACGCACTAGCTGTGGGGAGGTGCAGAGGGAGGGTCCCTGCTGATCCCAGGACCCCAGGATCATGAGATCATGACCTGAGCCAAAGGCAGACGTTTAACCGACAAAGCCATCCAGGTGCACCACACTTAGTAATTTTTTAACATTATTTCTAATGGTTTATTTTCTACATGAAATACAATCATTTAAAAAAAAGTCTCATTCCCTCTTGTGAGACTTCTATGGTTTCCAAACTATTGCTATTATAAAAAAAATTCTGCATAGACATGGGCATTTCCTTGGGTAAATTCATAGTAGAATTTCAGGGCTAAACTGCATAAGCATTTTTATGGCTTTATACACGTTTATTATGTATCAAAATGTACCCAGTTTCAATTTGCATTCTCTGTTGCTAGCGGGCAGGAACATGGTTCCAGTCATGTGTTCATCCTTCTTTTTTGAACTGTCCGTGAGCTTTACTCATTTTTCAGGGCCATGATACTTTTTTCATATTGATTTATAATGGCTCTTTATGTATTAAGAATATTAATCTTTTGTCATTTGTTGTAAATATTTCCTAGTTTGTTGCTTGACTTTCATCTTTTTTATTGGCATTTAATAATTTTATACTTGTGTATGGGCATTCAAAAATTTCGGAGTTTTCTTAAGAAACATCCATTTCTTGCTTTTGTTTTTTTTCTTTGCTTTTAATCTTAGCAAGGCATTGCCCTCCCCAATATCATATAAATATTTTGTATTATTTTTCTCATTCTTTTATAGTTTCATCTTGCATGCTTAACTATTTGAACTGTCTGGAATTAATGTTTTTCTGAATAGTCGATTGTCCTAGCTTCTGTACTTACCTAATTTAAATCTCAATGTCATCATATGTTAAATATCCACTCATATTCAGGTTTGCTCCTAGACTTTCAGTTCCACCTCATTGAGCTATTTATTCTTGTGACAACACCATGATGTTTTAATGATTATAGCTTTACAGGAAAAAAAAATAAGACACACTTTTTTCCGCTCCACACCCCATTAACTTTCTTTTTCAAAAAAAATTTCTTGACAATTCTGCTATATTAATTTTTCCAAAAGAAATTTAGATTTATTTTCTAAATTTGCACTAAAACCACAGATTTTTATTGGAATTACTTTATATCTATAAATTCATTTAAAAATAACTGATATTTTAAAAATATTAAAGTATTTCAACTAGATATATAAGTATCTCTCCATTGATCAATTTTCTTTAAAAAATCTAAACTTCTTTCATATTAAATTTTTATAATTTTACTCATATATGTGTTGGTTTGATGTAGATCTTATTTTAATATATATTTTTTTCTTTTTAAATTTTTATGTAAATTCTAGTTAACGTACAGTGCAATATTGGTTTCAGGAGTAGAATTTAGTGACTCATCACTTACATACAACACCCGGGGCTCATCACAAGTGTCCTCCTTAATACCATCACCCACCCAGCCCATCCTCCCCACCTCCCTCCATCAACCCTCAGTTTGTTCTCTATCATTAAGAGTCTCTTGTGGCTTGTTTCCCTCTTTCTTCCCCCTCCCCATATGTTCATCTGTTTCATTTCTTAAATTCCACATATGAGTGAAATCATATGATATTTGTCTTTCTCTGACTGACTTATTTCACTTAGCATAATATACTCTAGCTCCATCCACATCATTGCAAATGGCAAAATTTCATTCTCTTTGATGGCTGAGTAATATTCCATTATATATATATATATATATATATATATATATATATATATGTGTGTGTGTGTGTGTGTGTGTGTGTGTGTGTATACACACACATATATACCACTTCTTCTTTGTCCATTCTTTATTTATTCTTTATCCATTCTTTAGTTGATGGACATTTGGACTCTCTCCATAGTTTGGCTATTGTTGATAATGCTGCTATAAACATAGGGGTGCACGTACCCCTTCAAATCTGTATTTTTGTATCCTTTGGGTAAATACCTAGTAGTGCAATTGCTGGATCGTAGGGTAGTTCTATTTATAACTACCTATTCTATTTATATTTATTCTATTCTATTTATAACTTTTTGAAGAAACTCCATACTGTTTTCCAGAGTGGAGCTGGCTGCACCAGTCTGCATTCCCACCAGCAGTGCAAGAGGGTTCCCCTTTCTCCGCATCCTTGCCAATACCTGTTGTTTCTTGTGTTGTTAATTTTAGCCATTCTGACAGGTGTGAGGTGGTATCTCATCGTGGTTTTGATTTGCATTTCCCTGATGATGAGTGTGTGATGTTGAGCGTTTTTCATGTGTCTGTTAGCCATCTGTATGGCTTCTTTGGAAAAATGTCTATTCATGCCTTCTGCCCATTTCTCAACTGGGTTATTTGTGTTTTGGGTGTTGAGTTTGATAAGCTCTTTACAGAGCTTGGATACTAACCCTTTATCAGATTTATCATTTGCAAATATCTTCTCCCATTCCATAGGCTGCCTTTTAATTTTGTTGATTGTTTCCTTCGCGGTGTAGAAACTTTTTATCTTGATGAAATCCCAATAGTTCATTTTTGCTTTTGTTTCCCTTGCCTCCTGCGACATGTCTAGTAAGAGGTTGTTGTGGCCAAAGTCAAAGAGGTTGCTGCCTGTGTGCTCCTCTAGGATTTTTATGGTTTCAGGTCACACATTTAGATCTTTCATCCATTTTGAATTTATTTTTGTGTATGTGTAAGAAAGTGTTCCAGTTTCATTCTTCTGCATGTTGCCATCCAGTTTTCCCAACACCATTTGTTGAAGAGACTGTCTTATGCCCACTGGATATCCTTTCCTGCTTATCGAAGGTTAGTTGCCCATATAGCTGTGAGTCCATTTCTGGGTTTTCAATTCTGTTCATTGATCTATGTGTCTGTTTTTGTGCCAGTACCATATGGTCTTGATGACTATAGCTTTGTAATATAGCCTGAAGTCTGGAATCGTGATGCTTCCAGCTTTGCTTTGCTTTTTCAAGATTGCTTTGGCTATCTGGGGCCTTCTGTGGTTCCATACAAATTTTAGAATTATTTGTTCTAGTTCTGTAAAAATGCTGGTGGTATTTTGATAGGGATTACATTAAATGTAGTATGGACTACATTGGGTAGTATGGACATTTTAACAATGTTTGTTCTTCTGGTCCATGAGCATAGAATGTTTTTCCATTTCTTTGTGTCCTCTTCAATTCCTTTCATAAGTATTCTACAGTTTTCAGAGTACAGATCTCTTACCTCTTTTGTTAGGTTTGTTCCTAGGTATCTTACGGGTTTTGGTATAATTGTAAATGGGATCAATTCCTTGATTTCTTTTTTGGATGCTTAATTATTAGTGTATAGAAACACAACAGATTTCTGTGTGTTGATTTTCTATCCTGCAACTTTGCTAAATTCATGTATTCTAGCAATTTTTGGTGGAGTCCTTTGGGTTTTCTACATAGAGTATTATGTTGTCTGCAAAGAAGTTTGACTTCTTCCTTGTTGATTTGGATGTATTTTATTTCTTTTTGTTGTCAGATTGCTGAGGCTAGGACTTCCAGTACTATGTTAAATAGTAATGGTGAGAATGGACATCCCTGGCTTATTCCTGACCTTAGAAGAAAAGCTTTCCAGTGTTTCTCCATTGAGGATGATATTAACTGTGGGTCTTTTATAAATGGACTTCATGATGTTGAGTTATGTTCTATCCCAACTTTGTTGAGGGTTTTTATCAAAAATCGATGCTGTATTTTGTCAAATGCTTTTTCTGCATCTATTGAGAGGATCGTATGGTTCTTATCCTTTGTTTTATTAATGTGATGTATTGCATTGATTGATTTGTGATTATTGAATCCCCCTGCAGCCCAGGAATAAACCCCACTTGATTGTGGTCAATAATTCTTTTAATGTACTGTTGGATTATATTTGCTGAGAATTTTTGCATCCGTGCTCATCAGGGACATTGGCCTGTAATTCTCCTTTTTAGTGGGGTTTTTGTCTGGTTTTGGAATCAAGGTAATGCTGGCCTCATAGAATGAGTTTGGAAGTTTTCCTTCCATTTCTATTTTTTTGGAACAATTTGAGAAGAACAGGTATTAAGTCTTCTTTAAATGTCTGTTAGAATTCCCCTGGGGAAACTTCTGGCCCTGGAATTTTGTTTGTTGGGAGATTTTTGATTACTGCTTCAATTTCTTTACGGGTTATAGGTCTGTTCAAATTTTCTTTCTTTTTTTTAAAGATTTTATTTATTTATTTGAAAGAGAAAGAGTGAGTGAGAGAGAGGGAGAGAGAGCACAAGGGGAGGAGGGGCAGAGGGAGAGGGAGAAGCAGGCTCCCATCTGAGCAGGGAGCCCAATACAGTACTCGATCCCAGGACCCTGAGATCATAACATGAGCCGAAGGCAGATGTTTAACCGACTTAAGGTGCCCTGTTCAAATTTCTATTTCTTCCTGTTTCAGCTTTGGTGGTTTGTACGTTTCTAGGAATTTGTCCATTTCTTCCAGATTGCCTGGTTTGTTGGCATATAATTTTTCATAATATTCTCTTATAATTGTTTGCATTTCTGCGGTGTTGTTTATTTTTATATGTTTAGAAAGAGCTTCCTGCTAAAGATTGACTTGATATAATTATAGTTTTTTAATAGATGTTGTCGTTTTTAATTTTTAAAAATATATTTCTTTTAATTATGGTAAAAAATATATATCACTAAATTTACCACTTTAACCATTTTGAAATATACAGTTCTGTGGCATGAGGTACCTTTGATTGTTGTGCAACCATCACCACCATCCACCTCAGAACATTTTTCCTCTTGTAAAACTGAAACTCCATACCCATTAAACACTCTGTAGTCTTCCTTCCCCTCAGCCTTGGCAACCACTGTTCTACTTTCTGTCTCAATGAGTGTGAGTACTTATTCTGAGTACCTCATAGGAGTGGAATCATAAAGTATTTATCCTTCTGTGACTGGCTTATTTCACTTTGTATAATGTCTTCAAAGTTCATTCATTTTGTAGCATGTGTCAGAATTTCCTTCCCTTTAAAGGCTGAATAATATCCCATCGTAGATACAATGTATCATATATATTTTGTCCATCCATTCCTCTGCTGATGGACACTTGGGTTGCTTCCTCTTTGGGGCTGTCCTGAATATGCTGCTGTTGAACAGGGGTGTGCAAATATCTCTTCAAGGTCCTGTTTTCTACTCTTTTGAGTACTGTTGGCTTGCAATGTCCCTCAGTAGCTTTCTGGGTATAATCTGAAACCAGCCCTAGTCCAGGGAGGGCAAGGAGAGAACGAAGAAAGAGGCAGACCACTCTAGATAGTCTAGATTGGCAGGTGGCAGATTTGATAAGCAAGGGACCGTACCTATGAGGCTTGTCTTGGGCAGCTACAAGATGAATAGATCTCTACACCTGCCATCTGGAATTTTAAATGTTCGTATAGAGGACTTAACTGGGTTTAGTCATGTACCCAGTCCAGATTGCCTCAACACCACATTTCTATCTTGAGATTATATCCTTGGGGCAGTTTCTGGCAGCAGACATGGCAAGTGGAACACACATTCCAAGGATAGGAGAGAGGGGTGAGAGTGGGGTGAGAGCCTCCAATTGCCTTGCCCAGTTTACAGGTCAACTGGCAGTCATGTCTTCTCTCTCCCTCTCTCTCTCTCTCTCTCTCTCTCTCTCTCTTAACAGACAGTGTTGTATTAGTTTCAGGTGTACAATACAGTGATTCCACAATTTCATACACCACCTGGTGCTCATCATGACAAGTGCTCTCCTTAATCCCCATCACCTATTTAACCCATCCTGCCACCTGGTCATGTCTTCTTGCTACCCTCCTTGAACAGATATATGCCCAGAGGTGGAATTTCTGGATCATGTGTTAGTGCTATTTTTAATTTTTTGAAGGCCCTCCATACTGTTTCCCATAGTGGCTGCACCATTTTACATTCCCACCAGCAGTGCACAGAGATTCCAATTTCTCCACATCCTCACCCACTTGTAACTTTCTGGTAGTAGCCTCCTAATGGATGTGAGATGGTATCTCACTGTAGTTTTGACCTGCATGTCTCTAATGAGCTAGCGATATTGAACATCTTTTCATGTGCTTATTGACCATTTATGTATCTGGAGAAATGTCTATTCAAGTCCTTTGCCCATTTTTTAACTGGGTTGTTTTTTATTGTGGTCAGTCTTAGGAATTCTTTTTATTTTCTGGATACTAATCCCTTATCAGATATGTGATTTGCAAATAGTTTCTCCCATTTTGTGAGCATTTTTTATTCTGTTGATAGTTTCCTTTGATGCACAAAATTTTTTTTAAGATTTTATTTATTTATGAGAGAGAGAGAGAGAGAGAGAGAGAGAAAGCACGAGTGAGGGGTAGGTCAGAGGGAGAAGCAGACTCCCTGCTAAGCAGGGAGCCAGATGTGGGACTCGATTCCTGACCGGAGGAACCATGACCTGAGCAGAAGGCAGATGCTTAACTGACTGCGCCGCCCAGGCTCCCAATGCACAAAAGTTTTTTAATTTCTAAGAAGTCATTTTAGCAATATTAAGTCTTCTAATCCATGAGCAAGGGATAACATTCCATTAAGATATGTTTTTAATATTAAGAATGGACAGTTGACATTTTCAAATGGTTTTTTGGAATTGAGATAATTTTTAAAGGGATAATTCCATTAATAGATGTACTAATATTCAATCATCCTACATTTCCAGGATAAAGCCAACCTGGTTATGGTCAACTACTCTTTGTATTGCTGGATTTGGCTTGCTAATATGTTTGGCATTTTAGCTTTTCTATTCATAAGAAAGATTTGCAATTACTCTCTTTTGTACTTGTTAGGTTTTACTGTCACATTTGTGCTAGTTTTATAAAATGTACTGGGAAACTTCCTATATGTTTCCCTATGACCATTTTTTTGACTTGGGAAATATCTGTCGTTATTAAGTTTTTATAGCAGGTATGAATTTTACACAGGTTCAGAGATACAGATATGTAACTCTCATTTCTCAAGACAGATACTTGGTTGAAGACACTCCATTTCCGCTGATGGGAGAAAACTTACTCATAAATTTTAGCCACTTTGTTCTGTTTTTTTAAAAAAGATTTCTTTATTTATTTGAGAGAGAGAACATGAGTGGGAGGAGGAAAGGGGGAAGGGCAGAGGGAAAGGGAGAGAGAATCTCAAGCAGACTCTGCACTGAGCACACGGCCTGACTCAGGTGTCAATCTCATGACCCTGAGACCACTATCTGAGTGGAAACCAAGAGCTGGACACTCAACCAACTGCACCACCCAGGTGCCCCATTTTTAGCCACTTCCATATTAAAACATGTCAATTTAGAGTATAAACTGAAATCCAATCCCCCCCTTCCTCTACCTTCCCCATGGCGATCTGAATTCTAGGAGGCTTACTTATCTTTCTAGCGTGAGATGGGTTCTTTGGTGCTGGTGCACCTCCTGTCTTTTGCTCCCGTTGCCATGTGCCGGCATCCACTACAGGTGTACCCGGCTCCGGTCCGGGGTCTGCTTGGCCGTGAGCCCACCAGCACGGCATCCCCCTTGTCCTGACACCACTCTCCAGGGTTCTTTATGGGCTCACTCACTACTTCCATGGGTCCCAAGGACTTGTTTGCATTCCCTCAACTGTCCAGGGTATAGGGAACAAATCTCCACCTGCCATCCACCCAGATGACTCTCTCAACCATTTTGAGTTTACCATGTTTGTTTCACGTCCTCCAAAGCTTGCTGGGTCATGGAAAGTCAGCCTGTGGGCCTCTTTGCTCTGGTACTCCTTTCAAAGTAGTCGGGGTTTCTCTTAGCCTGCCCCTCCCTTTCAACCGGGAGAAAGCCAAGGTGCTGAGCACTCTTCAGAGACTCTTTATTTGGTGTCTATGAACACCACCTTCAAATCTCTAGTGAGAAATCTGTCCTTTTATGATCCTAAACTCTGTGCCCTCTGCGATTTTGTCTATAGCCATTGATTTGTAAAGATAAGGTTTTTTTTTAACGTACAAAACAAAATAAAAATAACTTCTTTCTCAAAAATGTGGCTCTTGAAAATCAGGTGTTTTGGGGATTCAGGCTCTGTCTCTCCAATAAGGCAAAATGTGCCTTGAAACTCAAAGCTGAGCAACCCCTTTCTTGTTCCGCCTTCCCTGCCATTATCTGTAAAGCAGTGAATGCCTTTGAGTTAAGGATAGATGATGAGCTCTGGGAAAGTAGGAGAAACCAGGAGTTACTTTCAATAATTAAAAAAAAATCATCGATTGATGTTAAATAAAATATCCTGCTATTTTAGAAATCATTTTCTCATAAAATCACCTGGTCTAGTATGTGTCCTGAAGGTAATTCTTTGATAACATTTTCAATTTTCCATTATTATTTGTTTCTTTGAGTTTTTTATTTTGTAAATTTGAATACCTTCATGTATTCTGAATAACGATCAGTTTTATCAGTGTTTTCAAATTGATTAGCATAGTGTTATACACGTTCTCATAATTGAAAATACCTTGATATCAATGATTATGTCCCTTTCCTTACATTTTTTTTAGAAAGGGAGGGAGAAATACAGAGAGTGTGCACATGGGGTGTGAGGGGCAGAGGGAGAGGGAGAGAAATAATCCTGAGCAGGCTCACAACCCTGAGATCATGACCCGAGCCAAAATCAAGAGCTGGACATTTAACTGACTGAGATATCCAAGTGCCCCTATCTTTCCTTACATTATTGCTCATTTCTCTCTTTGACCTGCATCTGTCAGGGTTCAGCTGCAGAAATACAGTCCTTCTAACTGGGGTAAGCAGAAAGGAAACCGTGTCAGTGTGGAAAATAACTTACAGAATCACTGGGGAGACTGAAGAAGCAAACTTGAGGTTAAACTCTCAAAGGTAACTTCCAAAGACACAGGTGCAACTTAGGGTATCCCTACCATGTACCCCATTCCCCTCTATGCCACCTTTGAGCACTTTGTAAGAATCATCTCAATGATATCTCACAAAGCCCCATGAGGAAGAACAAAAACAAAACCATCGAGTCCCTGGTCTCCATGGCCACAAACAAGCCAAAAGGCAGGGAGCCAAGATCTGCGATTACTTTCCAGCTGCAAGGTTACCATGGGTCAATAGAGAGTTGGGATGGGCTACCCACTCTTGGTGGCCCCTGCAGGCAAGTACCTGAGACCTGAAGAGTCAGGGACAACCAGTATCTAATAACCAGAATTCTGGGCTAATCTGATCCTGGGATCGAATTATTTTCTTCGTAAGAGATCCTTGATTTAATTCTGCTCTAGAAAGATGATACATGGTCCCAGGATGCAGTTGGATGAGGCTGTTCCTGGAGTGGGAGGTAGAGGGAGAATTTGTTAGGGCAGGATGCAAACAGGGAGGAGAAAAAGGAAGCATGTGTCCGTGGCCCTGACACCCTCTCTCCCACCTCCACCCCTGCCCCCAGGAGTTCAAAGAGGGTGAACAATGGATTCCTAAACCTGGAAGCCTGGCAGGATCCCAATCATCGTATGGAGACCTGGGGACGGCTGGCCTGGCTCGGATCTTCCATCGAAGCCACACACAAAGGTTTACCATGCCCCACTAGCTGCTAGACAGCGTGGCTACAAGGTGTGTGTGTGTGATGCTGGCCTCCCCCCTCCAGGACCCATCCAGAAATGCATCCTTGCCTCACAGCA
Organism: Ursus maritimus; assembly: GCF_017311325.1. Taxonomy (NCBI): domain Eukaryota; kingdom Metazoa; phylum Chordata; class Mammalia; order Carnivora; family Ursidae; genus Ursus; species Ursus maritimus. Next base: position 70,128,760 of record NW_024423453.1, read on the forward strand.
CTCACTCATTTCAAACTTGTAGCCTCTTGAGTAACAGAGTCAAGTTTCCTTGCTTTAATTCTTTTTTTTTAAAGATTTTATTTATTTATTTGACAGAGAGAGACAGCCAGCGAGAGAGGAAACACAAGCAGGGAGAGTAGGAGAGGAAGAAGCAGGCTCCTAGTAGAGGAGCCTGATGTGGGGCTAGATCCCAGAACGCTGGTATCACGCCCTGAGCCAAAGGCAGACGCTTAACAACTGAGACACCCAGGCGCCCCGGCCACCCAGGCTCCCTTCCTTGCTTTAATTCTTAAAATGAACTCCTCATCCCTCAAACTGTTCTTACGCCACACTGTGCCTCAGTTCATCAGGTTTTTAAGGAAACAAACAAGTTCATGTTTACCCTATCATGCCCTCTTCCTCCCAGCCTTCACCTGTCTAGTTTGCTAAACAAAGGTAATTTCTTCAGCCTATCTTCATTTGTTTTTATTTTATTTTTTTAAAATTTTATTTACTTGAGAGAGAGAGAGTGAGCACAAGCACGGAAGGAGTAGAGGGAGAGGGAGGAACAGACTCCCAGTGAGCAGGGAGCCCGATGTGGGACTTGATCCCGGGACTCCAGGATCAAGACCTGAGCGGAAGGTAGACGTTTAACCGACTGAGCCACCCAGGTGCCCCCTTTTGTTTTGTTTTTTAAATATTTATTAATTGATTTGAGAGAGAGAGAGAGCATGAGCAGGAGGAGGGCAGAGGGGGAGGGAGAGGGAGAATCTGAAGTAGATTCTGTGCTGAGTTTAGAGCCTGACGCAGGCTCAATCCCACGACCCTGAAATCATGACCTGAGCTGAAATCAAGAGTTGGACGCTTAACCAACTAAGACGCCCAGATGCCCCCATTTTTTAGTTTTTTAAAAAAATACCGGCTCATTTTATGTATGTATGTATGTATGTATGTATGTGTTTATTTATTTAAATGCATTTCTTTAACACACTCTCTACACCCATCACGGGGCTCAAACTCACAACCCTGAGATCACGAGTCACATGCTCTATCAACTGATACAGCCAGGTGCCCCCAGCCTGTCTTCATATTTAAAATTCTTTCCAGATTCTTATCATATTTCATATATTGTGTTTCCAGCTGCCTTTTTTTCTGGGCCTTTGCAGGCTCCTCATGTCTTTGGTGAGGGGTGAACCCACACACGATGCCCTTGGGGGGAACAACGTGACTTCTTTGTGCCTATGGGCAGTGGACAAAAGGAAAGGGCAGTGAGTGTACTTTCAGCAGGGTTGATGCTGACCGTCAGGGGTAATCAGTCCTATGAAGCCTAATGCAAGGACGAGATTAAAAAACACCCCACTGCAACACTTAAGCACAAGTAGTGTATTTGCATCATCTCAAAGTATGCTCCCAAACACCTAGTATTTACAAAGAGGAAGATATTGAGTCTACGCTGGAGAATCCTGGACGACACTACCTTAACCAAGTGACTAAGGTCAATATCACCAGTAACAGACCAGCATCATACCCCTCTGATCTGATGCACTGAGAAGAGCAGGCTGCCTCTGCCATCTCCTTCCCCATAATGTGTGACCTCAACTGAATCACGAGAAAGCATTCTCCAAAGTATCTGACTAGTATGCTTCAAAAATGTCAGTCATGAAAGACAAGGAAAGACTGAGTGTCTTAGTCCTTTGGCGCTGCTGTAACAGAATACTATGGCTTGGGTGGCTTATAAACAACAGACACGTATTTCTCACAGTCCTGGGGGCAGGGAAGTCTGACATCAAGTTGCCAGCAGATTGGGCGTCTGGTGAGAGACACTTTCTGGTTCATAATGGACCCCATCTCTCTGTGTGTTCACATGGTGGAAGGGGTGAGAAAGCTCTCCAGGGCCTCTTACAAGGACACTAACCTCATTTATGAGGGTTCTAACCCCCATGACCTAATCATTTCCCAAAAGCCCCAGCTCCAATACATTGGAGATCAGGCTTCGAGACATGAATTTTGCGGAGAGACAAATATTCAGTTTATAGCACTGAGAAACTAGAAGAGACTGGTGCTAACCAAGGAGACACGAAAGCTAAATACAGTGTGGGATCCTGGAAGAGAAAAAGGGCATTAGTGGAAAAATTCATGAAATCCAAATAAATTCTGTAGTTAATGAATAGCATAGTACTAAGGCTAATTTGTTAGTTTCGATAATTGTTCTTTGGTCATGCAAGATATTAGTCACCATTAGGTGCAGGGGGGTGAAAGGTGTCCAGGAGATTCTGTGCTACCTTTGTAACTTCTCTGTAAGTATAAAATTAACTAGCAACAAACAAACAAAAACCTACAAACTCACAGGAGTGGGTTGGGCAGCATGATCCAGGAGCTCTCCCTTGGTGTTTGTCTCCGTCTGGGAGGGCACCCTCGTTGGTGATTAGGGTTTGACTCCTTCATCAGCCCTGGAGGACAAAGCTCCAGGAGATGACATCCCTCCATATCCTCAGTTCCTGACACAAAGTAGGCACTCAAAGATTTGTTGAATGAATGAATGAATGAATGAATGAATGAATGAATGGGATCCTGGTTTCCATAAAGGAAACAGAATTGGCCTCCGCTATGAGAATCTTCAGAGTAACTGCAATTGTTAATGTCTCTAACCAGTCTGGTGCCTGGGGAATCTGGGCAAGGAGCTGGAGCGGGATACAGATGGCTTTGAGTAAATCTCCAGGTTGCACCATCTCTCTGGGCTCCTTTGAATGGTTTGAGGTGCTTGTGCTCATCTGAAGGGCATTGGAGGGGCGGCCGAAGTACAACTCTCAAGAAATTTGTACTTCCAGCCTCTTCCTGTGGTAGGAACCCCCTCCACCCATTTCTGCTGGCTTATTGGTCTTTTCCTGATTTGATTTGTAGGAACTCTTTATGAATTTTGCATGCTGAGCCTTTATTGGCTATATGCAATGCAAGATTTTACGTATCTGGGGTCTCTTGATGAAAAAAAGATTTTTTGTTTAAAACATAGCCAATCTATCACTTTTTTCCTATTGTTTGTGTCTCTTCTGTCATATTTCCTTCCTTACCTTAAGATCATAAAGTTACTTTCTTATATATTCTTCAGAAGGTTTAAAAGTTTCTATTTCAATATTTCTTTTTTTAATCCCCCTGAAATTTGTTCTGTGTAAAGTATGGTGTCATATCTCATTTTATTTTTACACACGGAAATTCAGTTGCCCTGTCACCATTTATTGGATAGCCTGTCCTTTCTCCACTGACATCAAACATCACTTCTCTCATGTAAAAAACTTTGTATACATTAATGAGAGGGGCACCTGGGTGGCTCAAATGGTTAAGCGTCTGCCTTCGGCTCAGGTCATGATCTCCAGATCCTCGGATTGAGTCCCACGTCAGGCTCCCAGCTCAGCGGGGAGTCTGCTTCTCCCTCTCCCTCACCGTCTGCCTCTCCCCCTGCTTGCGCTCTGTCTCTCTCTCTCTCTCCCAAATGAATAAATAAAATCTTAATAAAAAATTAACTAATGAGATTACTGAGTGTCTGCAATGGAAAATTGCTTGGAGCACACTCTTTCAGGTTTTCTGTGATTCTGCCTTTCGTTGACCTGAGCTATTTTACAACGCCATAAACTGTAGACAACCACAAGCATGCAGAATAATTCTTGTCTTCAGACACGTAAATCAGTTCCATGCGGTGAAGGTTCAACGTGACTTCCTTCTCCCTCTGTGGAAGAAGCAAGTTTTGCTGCCATGTTCATGTCAATATTCCTGGTCTATCAGTGTGTCCATTCTTTGGATTGCCCTTTGAACTGGTTGTAAGGTCTTACCAGTTCCCTCATTAACAATGAATTAAATAAAAATTGTAAGATGTGTTTCCTTTACATCTGCACGAGAGTGATGATTTTACCTTATTTGAAATTTATCCCGGAGCGCCTGGGTGGCTCAATCAGTTAAGCGGCTGCCTTCGGCTCAGGTCATGATCTCAGGGTCCTGGGATCCAGCCCCACGTTGGGCTACCTGCTCAGCAGGGGAGTCTGCTTCTCCCTCTCCCTCTGCCCTCCTTGTGCTCTCTCTATCTCTCTCTCAAATAAATGAATAAAATCTTTAAAAAGAGAGAGAGAAAATTATCCCTTAGCCATCATATACGAAGGACATATAGTTTTAAGCAAACCTAAAGGGAAATGATTATTAGGTAGCAATTATTCACTTACATAAGCTCTTGCCATGTGAACATAAACAGTTACAGTGGGCTCCAATTCACAAGTGTTTAGAGCCCTTTTCAGGAACACAGCCCTGAGTACAGAGGCATGCTCGTGTATGTGACAGTGCTCTGGCTGGCCAGGAGAAAACCAAACAGAACACATTTTCCGATATGTATCCTCAGTAGTGCAAGGAAACTTTCCAACACTATAATGGCAGTATAATCAACACTGAGCATCTGAAATGAAGGTTCCTGACTCAGCAGAGCCAAGACATGAGCTTTCCAGAAGCTCCCCCATGTCCATTGATTCCTCAGCAGATGTTTACAGAGTGCCTGTAAAGTGTAGCACTCAGTGCTAAAATGCAATAAATAAAAAATAAAAGTCTCTTGTTCTAGTTGAAACTAATCACCTAACTCCAAAGGTGGAACAAACCCCATGGGCCCTCCATGAGATCTCCATGAGATATACAATATGATAAAATACTGTGAAATGATATAATACGAAAGATGTGATGTGTTCGTTAGAAATGAACAGGTCAAAATGTAAGTCTGATGCTGCCTGCTGTCTTGGCCCAGAGGCCACCCTATGCTCTTACTCTCGAGGTAGTTGTCCTTGAGGGCTCTGATGAATGTGGCTGACTGGTTGTCTTACAGAGAAGAACCTCTTTCAAGGGCCACTGGAGGAAGCCATAGTGTCATGTGTTTATAATCCAAGGATTATAGGCTCTACTCATTGAGTAGGCAACCTGGTAACCAACGGAAGACAGTATCATTACCAAGTGGCATCTACCTGGGGAGCCCAAACCACTCAAAAGGAGGTTTTCCCAAGGTCCCCTGCTGATACAAACACACAGTAGCTGCTATCAAGGAATTTGTAACCTACCTGAGAAGACAGACTTGTATAGCTAGAAAGCCAAATAATATGTCAGCCTAAGGGTTGTAGGTCTGGGGGATCACTTATGGAAAGCTTGAAGAAGGAAATGAGCATGAGATGGGCATTGAAGAAAGGTCAGATTAGGGCCCAGGAGGGTAGCAGACATTTCCAGGGCAGGGTAGAGGGAAGAGCTGGAACAGAGTGGGGAGTAAGCCAGAGGAGTCCCAGATGCAGGGCAGCAGGGGGAGCCTGATTGTAGGGGAGTGTTATTTCTCAAGCATGAATAGGGTCTGGAAAGAAGCTCTCCACAGTGGGGCTCTCTTCCTAGAAGGGGTGGTCAGAATTGGGCCCCCTTGTGAGCAGTGCTCCTTTCTTGGCTAAGCAGGACATCCCCCAAAACTCCTAATTTCGGGAGACTTTCCCTCTCACACCAACAAAAAATACCCAGGCTGTATTAGCAGATAGGGTGGGCCACAGAGGAAGGTCCTTTTCTTCCCATCAGACTGCTCTCCCACAGGGTGGACTGGGGAGGTCTTTCATGGCCCAGAGGCAACAATGGAAGTGGCACACAAGGCTTGGCAGAGGGAGGTTAGGCAATGAAGCCAACCTCAGCCATATTCACAAAGCTGTCAGGGGTTCTGATAAACATACAGAAACACCAAACCCTAGTCCTCACAGTTGGAGAGGATGGGTCAGGAAAATGTGGAGGGAAAGAGCAGAGGCCTAGAGTCCACATGGCTGGCTTCAAATCCAACTCACCTTTTGTCAGCTGTGTACCTTGGTCAAGGTTCTTATGTTTTCTGTGCCTCAGTTTCCTTGTCTGAAAAATGGGGATATCACTCCATAACTCATGAAATGTCTGTTAGGATAAAAGGGATAACATGTGTAGAGAAGGTAGAACAGACAGCAAAGGCTCAGCAGAGGTGAGTTAACATCAATTAATCCTGTGAGATCTTGAATATTTACTAACATAATCAGTTAAAATATAGATAGATGATAGATAGATAGATAGATAGATAGATAGATGATAGATAGATAAGATACGTTCATATGTTTTTGTGATATCTATCTATCTAGATAGAAATAGATACGTATCCTAAGCAGAGTCCTAATGTAGAAAATAGATCAGTGCTCCTGTTTGGAGCTCCCAACTATCCCCCCCGACCCCCCAAATTTCCTGAAGACCTCCAAAGAACGCAGGTTAAAAATTGATCCAAATCCATTGGTGTGCTGAGAATGGAACCCCCTCTACAGTGGCCCTGGTAAGGCACCGTGGGGCCTGTCTAAGCATTTTGCTGATGTGTCCCTGTGGTTTTCCAGTGGCCCGGTAGGGACCAGTCATCCCATCACTGGGAGCCACAGACTAGAAACCTGCATCTGGGTGGCTAGATCCACCTGTCCTCCAGAGCCACCAAGGATAAGGCTTCCCCTAACCCTTCTACCTGAATCCACCTGGGTGGGGTTGCTTTGGGAAATAATCACACCCATAGGTACCGCATATAAAATAAGGCAGTCCACCTGAGTTCCTGAAAGATCCACGTTGATCTTAGCAGGTACTTTCCTTACAAAGCTCCCTCCCCAGATAAGCATTCTGGACAAGACCCTGGGAAGAGGAGGGTAAGAAGGCCCAGGAAGGCCACCCTGATTTTTCCTCTGAGGTCTCAAATGACATTCCCAGTGAAGAGCTAGAGCCTGGCCTTGTTCCAGGCCTGCTCTTTATTCCTTGGCTGATGTCTGTGAACACTGAAATGCGGGCCAGGCCTCTGGCTGCTCCCTGTACTCACTTGCTGTCAGTGGTTTGGGACTTAATGACTTGGCTGCCTTCACTCCTCCACGGGACAGTGCTACAGCATTCAGCCCTCCAACCAAACCACTGCTCAGAAGTGATGGATTGGTGCAAGGGCTTGCTGGAGAGGCACTTTGCAGGCCCCGGCCATGTAGGGAGGCTGATCTAACGAGACTCTACAGGGAAACAATCCGATGTCAGAGCTTGGGACTCAGGCAGGCTGGAAGGACGTGATGCATGAATTCCAGTTCCCGTCAAGGAAAAAAAGGATGAGCTGAGTAAGCAGCCCTTGAGACTCATTGCAATTACCCTCTCCACTGTGAGCTCCTCCTCAGTTCAGTCTTATTTTCCTCCAGTGTCCCTACTATTTGGACTGTTTCCTTATAGCTCTTATCACTTCCTGGTTTCACTGTTGGTAAAGTAAATACCTATCTTTCCCATTAAACTGTGGGGGCAAGCATTGTGTTGTTTTTATCCTAGAGGAAACCCCCAGAGCTCCAACACTTCTTCGTACGTGCTTGGGCCCAGTGGATGTTTAACTTGAACTGGCAGCTGTTCCAGTCACCTTTCCCGCTAGGGACCAACTAAAGTCATCTCCAAACCCAGTGTAGACCCCTTTATCTCCCCCAATTGCACACTGATAGGGTGGCAAGGACGATGCATCCTCCGAGCTGTGTGGTACCTGGTCCGGAAGGGACCCCAGTGAAGGTCCATCTACAGAATGGCTTAGTGAATGGGACGACACACGGAGAAAAGCGTGGCTCCAGAATGTCCTGTGACCACTCCAGTGTGGGTGACTGAGAATCGGAGACAGAGCTCGTGGTAGCACAGGGACGTGTGCATCAACAGGCCTTTGGACTGATATTGGGAGATGCAAATGGCCCAGGACGTCCTAGTGAGGATAATAAGAACACAGAATTTGGATTCAGACGGGTTTGGGCTGGGGTCTGGCTCTTCCACTTACTGACTGTGTGACACCAAACTTCAGCTGTCAAGTGGGAATAATGGTGCCCACGTCATAGGGTTCTGGGGAGGACTAAATGAGATAGTGCTGGTTATATGCTCATACACTGCTAGGTATATAGTCAGCGCTCAGTCCATGTCATCGGAATAGGCGCAGTGGCCCCAGGTGTCCCAGGTGCAGGGCACCTAGAGGCAGAGAGCAGAGGCAGAAAACACCATCCATGCCCAGTCCTTCCTTTCTGCAGAGAGGTGCAGGAGAGAGCAGGCGTGTCTGAACTCAGGTGGCATTTACAACATCTGTTTGCTCTGCAGCTCCCTCTTAAGGCTTTCCTGGGACGTGGAACCAAGAAAGTTCCAAAGCCTCAATTTAGTACAGCAAGATGATGGAGGCTGACTCTGGCTAAGCCAGCAGAGCTCACGGCCCCTCTGTAGACCTGTAAGGACCACTTTACGGGGATCGTCCATAAGAGACGCTCTTACTGAACCTTTGCTGATTGGCATCTCATGACCTGCTATCTTGCAGTTCTGATGAAACGTGTTTCTTTTTGTTCCCATCAGATTTACAATGTTTCCCGGTTGAAGGGGGGAAAGATGGAAGCAAATATACTAAGAGTCAAGAACTGCTCTCCCCCTTCCCTCTTCATCTGCATGACAACCATGGCACATGTATTAGTGCGTCCACTCTAATGAAATGGGCTGAGAGAATAAGAAGCTTGACCAAAATGGTAGGTCCACAATTCAGTCCCAAAGCCCACGCTCTACCTCAGGGAAAGGAGCTCTCTCTGCCTGGCTCTGCAGTCTAGTCTCTCCTCCCATAGGCTCTTTGGGCCAGAAATGTTGATGCCAGTGTGAAGGGTCTCTATCATGACCTTGTTAATCTCACACAAGCCCAAACTGAGAAATGGGCTAGTTAGTGAGGCCTGTTGGAGAGCAGATAAGTGCATAAATTGTTTAAGCAAGAGTATACTCCCCAGCATGCCCTGGTTTCCCCACTTGCATGCTGTCCCCACCCCCACCCCATTTGGTCACTTGTGCTCAGTGCTCCAGCAATTCCATCCTGCTCTAGTCCACCAACCACTGGGGCCCTTCTATGCCCCAGTGCCTTTGCTTGTGCGATGCCCTTCTGTTTCTCTCTCGAAGCCTTCCCTGATTGTCACTCCTGTAAGCTAGCTTCTGTCTTGATTGCACCATGGGATTTTGCTTTATACAGGTGACTAAGTGATGACACAGAAAGGTCAATGCCATTGAAAGAATTTATTACTTACCGTTTCTCAGAGAAAGGGGCATACCATACCACCTGGGAAAGCACTGAGGTCAATCAGGAGGCAGAGGGACACAGAGGGATGAAGGAAATCCCTCTCCCAGAGCCTTTATTGTGTTTCCATGGGAAGGAAGGGGTGAAGCAGAGGAAACAGCTTAAGATCAGCTAGTTTGAATAATGCTGGCATGCTCTGGGCTAGGCGGGTGGTGTCCAGTTGCCTGCTGCCTGGCCCTGGGGTGGTGTAGGGCAGGGGGATACGGGCTTGTAGGTGACAGCTGGGTAAAAGAACTTGTTGGGGGTTGAATGAATAAAATAAAGCACAATTAATACACTTTCCTCTTTGCCCCAGGGATGCTTCCGTGGCTGAACTCAGCACATTGTTGGCAGTTTTCTCGTTCTAGTTTGTTTTGATGCGTATGTTCCTTGCTCAGCTGTGAGCCCATCAGATGCAGGGTCTGAATCTTCTTCATGTTTGTACCTTCAGCATCTGGCAAATGCCTGTCACCAATCTATGTTTAAAACAGTGATTTTCAGGTCTGGTGCTCATTAGAATCCCATAAGAAGCACTTTTAAAACATTGGTGTCAGGGCGCCTGGGTGTCTCAGTCGGTTGGGCATCTGATTCTTGATCTCAGCTCAGATCTTGGTCTCAGGGTTGTGAGTTCAGGCTCCATCCTGGGCTCCACATGGGGGCATGGAGCCTACTATAAACAAACAAACAAACAAACAAACAAACAAAGTGATGTCTGAGCCTTACCCTCAGAGATTCTGACTTAATTCATCTGGGGTGTCTGGATTTCCACTGACTCCTTGAATTTCCTGGGAGGAATTTTCCAGAAGGAAATCAAGGTTGCGGTCCCAGATGTGGTCATTTAAAACAGCAGGTAACTCAAGTCCTGAAATCCAGGGACTTGCCCCAGGCTTGATCACCTGTTACAGGAGAACCAACTGCCCATCTTGGTAGAATGTCACCTGCTAAAAACAGTCTCTGCAGTCTGGGCAGGTCCTGGGCTTGAACAAGTGTTGTTCCTCCGCGTTCTTCTGAGGCTCCAGGCCACATTAGTTGGAGAAGGGGCTCTTGCTTCACCCCAGGTATGGTTTCCAATCCCGCCTCTCTCCTCTCGGTGTCCATGTGAGTTTTGCTCTACACTGTTTGTCTCTTTCTGGGACTGTGGTCTCAATGGTTTCTCTCTATTCTTCCACACCCTCTCTTTGTGCAGCCCTTGGGCCTCTTCTCCCTGTCTCACAATGTATCTTGAAAGGTAGGAAAAATGGTAAGAGAACCATCTCTATGATTTCTGCTCTTTACCTTAGAATCCTTGGAAGAGGGAATGCCAGAAAACCCACCCATTCTTCTTTTCCTATTCTTACCCACCCTGCATGTTAGCTCCTCCTTGGAACTTCCTGGAACTTTCCCCAACTGCCTCCCCAACGGCCAACTGCTGCCTCCTCTCCTGGCACTCCAGGAACCTCCCTTAAAACTCCCATACTCTCAACACTGGCAGACCCTGATTGCCTTAAGGGCCCAAACTGTGGGGCATCCTGGAGGGAACTTGCTCCCCACCTTGTCCAGCCCAGAAACCTGCCAAGATTTCTCAGCTCCCTGCAGCCACCACTCAACAGCTCTCGCACGGCTCTGGGTAAGTGCTAGGGGCTCTTCTCCCTGGTTGGGGGATGCAGGGACTTTCCCTAAGGACCAGCCAGACAGAGAGACAGAGAGAATGAGAAGTTCTCAGGGATGAGAACTGTGGCCTGGAGAATTTAAGAGAATTCGTGTTAAGGGTGTATTTCTGATTTCTTTACCCTCATATGATTTGAGGCCATTACTCGGCATTTCTACATGTTTGTGTCTGAGCATCAAACATTCCTCTAACTTTCCCAGAAAGGGCTTCTTGGCACATTTCTCACTACTGGTGTCTGGGCTGGGATTAGCATTACCGATTTCAGTTCAGACAGGCCTTACTTCTAACAAGCTTAGGAAGTTTCTTTCCTTTGTGGGGTCTGATTTCTCCCTCCAAGGAAGAAGAGTTCTTATTTCCTCCCATGTGTAGACATGTGGCAAGACCCAGAGATCAGATCTGTGCGTGAAAGGAGGGGAGGGGTGGTCAATGTGCAGCTCTCGTGGGCTCTACATTCAGGGCTGACCTCCACAAGGACAGACAGAATATTCAACCTTCTGAGGATGACAAGGCAGCAAATGAACCTGGAAAATGCCACTATTTCATAGCTTATCTGGGCCTTTCCTTTCTGTGGATGAAGTGAGTCAATAAATACAATATATGGCTAAGGCAGTGGGCTGATTAGGTCAATAATTGATTGCTGAGACCAAAAAGCTGGGGCTCCCAGAGAGAAGACTTTGTGTCCTTGGAGTGAAGTGGCCCAAGCTCCCGGCTTCTGGCTGGAGGTCTAGCAGAACCCTTGGATAAAATGAGTGGTTGGCTCAGAGGCCAGGGGTGGGCTCATCTCACAGACACTCTCATAGTCTCCTCACTCTTGGGAAATGTAACTGCTAGAAAATTCAGCTATGGAGCTCTCCCCGCCACTGCCTCCATGCCCCACCCCCTGTCAACACCACCAGTTCGTGCATCTTCTGTTTGATAAGTTAAAGATTTACAATTTAAAATGTGATAAAAAGAAAGCAAGCATTTCCTAAAATAAGAACAAAAGAAACTACAGTCTGATACTTTTACATTCCAAGACAATTTCCAAATTGGTCCTCTGAAATGAAACATGCATAAAAGCAACATTTTTTAGTTGAGAACTAAAGGATGGCTCAAGTGCATTGTGGGAGACTTTATGGTCCTTTCCTACTCTTTACATATGAAGGACAACAAAAAGTCAGAATATTCTGTTTACGACATATTGTTTTTGGATGTGCATGCTTGTTTAGTTATTAAGTGTCTACTATATTCGAAGTGCTGTGGGGGACGCAGAAACAGCTGGGGCCCTCGCAGGATGAGATACGTGCACAGAAAACTCTAACATTAGAAAGATATCAGTGAAAGCTATTGAGGGAGGAGCAAGCACTCCCTCTGGAGCTCCAGGGAAACACAAATTAAATTAGTGGAGGTGGAGGTGTGATCTTTAGAAGCTCTATGTCCACTCTTCCTCCCTTTATTTCCTTCCCTCTTTAAACGGTAATTGAGCACCTGTTGTTCCTCAGGGACTGTGCTAGGTGCCAGACACAGCAATTCACAGGACACATGTGGTTCTTCCCCCCAAAAGGTAACAGTCTACTGGTAGATAAGCACAAGTAAATGGCAAATAAAAATGGCCTGATACTTACTATCATGGTGGGAGTATTGCAGAGACTGTATGTGGATATGAGAGGGTATCTAAGAGGGTTCACTGAAGGAAGGCTCACTGATGTTTAAATAACATCTGAAGGATAAGCAAAAGTTAGCCATATGGGTCATGGGTCAGGAGAGAATGGCCCTCCTTGCAGAGAGAACAGCTTGTACAAAGGCCTTAGAGTGAAGAAAGCACAGCCAATTGGGGATATTTGGAAAGTAGTCTACACAGGCCGATCAAGTGGTCTATACAGTGAGGAGAATGGATTAGGTCAGGGTTTCCAAAGTGGGCTGTATAGACCACTAGTTCCTCGGATGTGTATGGTGTGTGGGTGCTAAAATATACATAAAATTTACCATTTTAACTTCTTAGGAGTACTATTCAGTAGCACTGATTACATTCAAAATGTTGAACATTTATCATCCTATGCGTTTCCAAAATATTTATTACCCCAACATAAAATCTATAACCATTAAGTAATAACACCTCTTTGTGAAAAAATAAGTTTCTGCTGCTTCAGCCACCCAATTTATGATATTTTGCCATGGCAGCCCTGGCAAACTAACCATTTGTCTTGTCTCTGATCTTTGGGGAAAATTTTGAGTCTTTCACCACTGAGTGTGATGTTAGCTATAGGCATTCCACACATGGCCTTTATCATGTTGAGGATGTTTCCTTCTCTTCCTGGTTTGTTGAGTAGTTGTTTTGTTTTGTTTTGTTTTGTTTTGTTTTGTTTTATCAAGAAAGTTGTTGGTGCCTGGATGGTGCAGTCAGTCAAGCATCTGACTCTTGGTTTCAGCTCAGGTCATGATCTCAGGGTGATGAGATCAAGCCCAGTGTCAGGCTCCATGTTCAGTGTGGAGTCTATTTGGATTCTCTCTCCCTCTCCCTCTGCTCCTGCCACAACCTGCTTGCTTTCTCTCTCTCTCAAAAATAAAATAAATCGTCAAAAAAAAAAAAGAATGAAACTGGATGCCTGGGTGGCTCAGTCGGTTAAGCATCTGCCTTTGGCTCGGGTGGTGATCGAGTCCCACCTCGGGCCTCCTGCTCAGTGTAGAGTCTGCTTCTCCCTCTGCCCCTCCCCCCACTCACACGCTCTCTCTCTCTCTCTCTCTCTCTCTCTCTCGCAAAAAATAAATAAAATCTTTTAAAAAAAAGAAAGTTGTTGAATTTTGTCAAATGCTTTTTCTGCCTCAAGTGAGATAATTATGTGGATTTTTTCCTTCATTCTGTCAAAGTGGTGTATTACATTGGTTGATGTTCCTATGCTGAACCATTCTTACATTCTAGGAATAAATCTTACTTGGTCATGTTGTGTAATCTTGTTAATATGCTTCTGAATGCAGTTTACTAGGATTTTTACATCAATATTCATAAAGAATATTGGTCTTTAGTTTTCCTTTCTTGTACTGTCTTTGTCTGGTTTTGGTATCAGGGTAATGTTAGCCTCACAAAATGACTTAGGAAGTGTTCCCCCCACTTTAATCTTTTGAAAGAGTTTGTAGTGACATGTTTTTATTCCCCTCTTACTTTTTTGTGTGTATATTATGTAGGTATATTTTGTGGGTACCATGAACACCACAAAAAACATCCTAAAATTATTACAATCTAATTTGAATTGATACCAACTGAATTTCAATTGCGTGTAAAAACTCTACTCCCCTACTTTATGTAATTGATGTCACGAATTATGTCTTTATATATCTATACGCTAGCAAAAGTCTATAATTATTTTTAGGGGCACCTGGGTGGCACAGTGGTTAAGCGTCTGCCTTCGGCTCAGGGCGTGATCCCGGCGTTATGGGATCGAGCCCCACATCAGGCTCCTCTGCTATGAGCCTGTTTCTTCCTCTCCCACTCCCCCTGCTTGTGTTCCCTCTCTCGCTGGCTGTCTCTATCTCTGTCAAATAAATAAATAAAATCTTTAAAAAAAAAAAAGTCTATAATTACTTTTAAATCCTATTTTTTTTTAAAAAGTGGAGTTTCAAAGAAAAATTGTAATAATACTGGCTTTTATGTTTGCCCATTTCTTTACCTCTACCTGAGATCTTTATATCTTCACCTAACATCAAGTTACTGTCTACTGTCCTTTCATTTTAACCTGAAAGACTCTTATTAGCATTTCTTGCAGGGAATCTCTAGTGACAATGAACTCCCTCAGCTTCTGTTTATCTGGGAATGTCTTAATATCTCCCTCATTTTTGAAGGACAGTTTTGCTAGATATAGAATCCTTGCTTGACAGGTTTTTTTTCCTTTATATAGTTTAAATACAGTTGACCCTTGAACAACATAAGTTTGACCTGCATGGACCCATTTATCTGTGGATTTTTTTCTCTTCCTTATGATTTTCTTAATAACATGTTCTTTTCTCTAGCTTACTTTATTGTAAAAATACGGTACGTAATATATAGACCATACAAAAACCTGTGTTAACCAACTGTTTATGTTATCAGTAAGGGCTCCAGTCAACAGTTATCAGTACTTAAGTTTTGGGGGAGTCAAAAGTTATACACAGATTTTTGACTGCATGGGGGTCAGTGCACCTAACCTCCCTGTTGTTTGCAGGTCAACTGTATATCCTGATGCCTTCAGGCCTCCAGGGTTTCTTCTGATAAATCAAGCGTCAGTTTTATGGAGGATACCTTGTACATATCAAGTCCCTTTTCTCTGCTGCTTTCAAGATTCATTTTTTTGTCTTTCAACACTTTGATTACATGTCTTGGTATGAGTGTCTTTGAGTTTATTTTACTTGGCATTTCTTGAGCTTCTTGCATTTGCAGATTCCCGTACGTCGTCAAATTTGGTAAATTTTTGGCCACTATTTTCTCAATGATCTTTCTGCCCCCTTCTCTCTTTCCTCATTCTGGAACTCTCATAATGTGTATATTGGTCTACTTGATGGTATCCCATGGATCTCTCAAGCTCTGTTCACTTTTCTTCATGCTTTTTTCTTTTTGCCCCTGCTCCTAGACTCAATAATTTCAGTGTTCCTATCTTCAAATTCATGGATTCTTTTTTCTCCTTGCTCAGATATGCTATTGAATCCCTCTAGTAAATTTATCATTTCAGTTATTTCATTTGTCAGCTCCAGAATTTATGTTGTTCCTTTTCATAATTTTTATACTTTGTTGGTATTCTGATTTTGTTCATATACTGTTTTCCTGATTTCCTTTAGTTCTTTGTTCATGTTTTCCTTTAGCTCTTTGAATATATTTAAGACAGTTATTTTAAAGTCTTCAATAAGTCTGATGTGTGAGCTTCCTCAGGGATAGTTTATGTCAACTTATTTTATTCCTTGGAATGGTTATGTTTTCTTGTTCTTTGTGATTTTTTGTTGTTGTTGAAAATTGTGTGTTTGAAAGAAACAACCACCTTTCCCAGTCTTTGCAGACTGGCTGTGTGCCAAAGAAGACCTTTATTAATTAGCTGGGCATTCTCTGGGCCCAGGGATCAGCCCAACCTGAGAGCTTAAGATCCTCTCTCATCTTTTCTGACCATGTGTCTTGCCTGGACCTGAATGTGGCTTTCTCAGGTCCCCCATATACAAAGCTTCTTTTAAATGTCTTAATTTCCCCCCAAGAATTTCACCCTAGCTTCTCTTTGGAGCCTATATTATCTTTTATATGTCTCCATCCATAATCTCTTGCCCTAAATATCTGCAGGTCTGTAGTCTCCCTGCAGCTTTCATAAGCAATACCCACTCCTTATCCTCCCTGAGATCTGAGTTAGACCAGGCAGAGACCAGTCCTTCAGGCAATCCCTAGACAGATTAGAACACTGGAGTAAGATCTGCTTTGTTCTCTCTGATTTGAGAGAGGAAACTGGTAACTGGGCTTCGGTCTCCTCCAAACCAAAACTGAACTATGCTGGGGAGGGTGTGGGGGCAAAAACATGTGAAAATACCATGAAATTTCTTATCATTTTGAAGGCAACTTTTTTTTTGATTGAGCATTCATTTGGTTGCTCTTAATCCTAGACTGTTTTCCAGAGCTTCTAGCTCAGCCAGCTTTAGGGTTTTTATGTGTTTGTTTTGTTGGTTGGTTGGTTGGTTGGTTGGTTGGTTGGTTTGGTTTTGGAGTGTGTGTACATGTGTGTATTTTGAAGTTTCCATGAAAGAATGAGAGCTTGAGTATTCCCAGTCCATCACTTTGCTGATGTTACCTGGACTTTTTTCTTTAATAGCTTTATTGAGATATGTTTACATACCACACAGTTCACTAAATTATATGGTATAATCTAAATATGTACACTTTAATGGCTTTTAAAGTATAAAATCCAATGGTTTTTAAGTATATTTACAGATATTTGCAACCATTACCACAATGTTAGAACATTTTCATCACCTCTAAAAGAAAGCCCATACCTTTCCACTATCACTCCCATCTCCCCTATTCACCAGTCCACCCACCCACAGCTCTAAGAACCATGAATCAATTTTCTGTCCCTATATATTTTCCTATTCTGGATATTTCATATAAAAGGAAGCATACGATATGTGGTCTTTTGTAACAAGCTTCCTTCACCTAGCACAATATTTTCCCCCATCCCCTGCTCCAGGGTCTGTAGAGGGCACAAAGGTACTGAGAAGATAAGAGGGAATGGGGAGCAGCAAGGGTGCACAATGGACGAGGCAGACTGGATCAAAACTGGAGTTACACCCAATAGCTACAACATGAGGGTAAGTAGGAAGGAACTAAGTGGTGGCAAGTGAATAGTAGAAGCAAAGATTCACAGGAAACTAGGCACCAGAGAGAAGGAAGTCAGAATAGGTAAGGAGAAAAGACAGTGGTCAAGGGATTGGAGTTCAGAATGAGATGGAAGAGTAGATGCAGTGGGAGTAACAAAGTGACAGCAAAGGACGAAGAGTTTGTTATCACAATGGCTGCTTGAATTTAAGATTTTAGGCACAGAATGGTTTTTAGTGGTGACAGTGTCCAAGAAGTTGCCAGAAAGGAGGCTGGAGAGGAGGGAGAAGTGTTGGAAGAGGTATCTCCAAGTGTTGGAAGAGGTATCTCCATTAACCCAGGGTTAATATCAAGATCTGGAGCAAGGGAAAGCTTCCATGCCAAGTAGCAATGTCTTCAGTGGGCAAGGAGTGATAGGAAGACAGATAACACCAATTAGGAGTGATTCAGATGGAGTAAGCCTCAAGAAGTGTAGATTTTGACAAGAAGGCTGAGGATCATGGTATAGAAGCAGCAATGGGGAATGGGGTGCTAGTCAACCTTACCTCTCAACCCTGAGTCATGTTGGGCATGGGAGACTGAACATTCCACACTTTGAAGAACTTCAGGAGAAGTTGCTTTTCAAGGGTCAGAGAGATTCTGGTTACAGCAAGGGGTAGAGGTGAAGTGATATCAGTGGGAAAAGCAAAGTCTTTTCATCAAATGGTGTTGGAACAACTGGATAGAACTGAAAGAATAAAAACGGACCTTGCCCAACACAACATATAAAAATTAACTCACAATGAGGGGGCACCTGGGTGGTTCAATTGGTTAAGCCTCTGACTTTTGGTTTCTGCTCAGGTCATGATCTCAGACTCAGTGGGGAGTCTGCTTGGAGAGTCTCTCCCTGTTCATGCTCTTTCTCTCTCTTTCTCTCTCTCTCAAATAAATAAATCTTTAAAAAAATTAACACACAATGGATCAATGATGATCTAAGAGCTAAGATTGGTAAACTCTTGGAAGAAAACATAGAGGAAAAGCTTCATGACACTGAATTTGTCACTAATTTCTTGAATATGACACCAAAAGCATAGACAACAAAAGAAGAAATAGATAAATTGGACTTCATTGCAATTCAGTGGAGTCCACTGAAATTACAACCTTTTGTGCAACAAAGTACATCATCAAGAAAATAAAAAGACTGGGGCAGTTCCTCAAAATGTTAAATATGGAATTGTCATATAACCCAATAATTCTACTCCTGGGCATAACCCAAGAAAATTGAGAGCATATTTTCACAAAATGTGTACAAATGTTTATAACAGCATTATTCACAATAGCCCCAAAGTAGAAACAAACCAAATGTCCATCAACTGGTAATTGGCTAAACGAAATGTGGTGTGTCCATGCAATGGAATATTATTCAGCCATAAAAAGGAATGAAGCACTGACACAACATGGGTTACCTTGAAAACATGCTAAGTGAAAGAAACTGGTCACAAGAGACTATATACACAGTTGATCCTTGATCAACATGGGTTTGAACTGCATGGGTCTACCTATATGCGATTTTTCGGCAGTCCAAGACTATAAGTGTATTTTCTCTTTCTTAAAATTTTCTTAATAATGTTTTCTTTTTTTTTTTTTAAGATTTTATTTATTAATTTGACAGAGAGAGAGACAGCCAGCGAGAGAGGGAACACAAGCAGGGGGAGTGGGAGAGGAAGAAGCAGGCTCCCAGCGGAGGAGCCTGATGTGGGGCTCGATCCCAGAACGCTGGGATCACAACCTGAGCCGAAGGCAGACGCTTAATGACTGCGCCACCCAGGCACCCCAATAATGTTTTCTTTTCTCTAGTTTACTTTATTATAAGAAAACAGAATATAACACATATAAGACACAAAATTGTGTTATTTTACTGTTTTTAGGTTATCAGTAAGACTTCTGGTCAGCAGTAGGCTGTTAGTAGTTAAATCCGGGGGGAGTCAAAAGTTATCAGATTTTCAGCTGTGGGGGATTGACATCCATAACCCCCATGTTGTTCAAGGGTCAACTGTAGTATGATTCCATTTATATGAAACATCTAGAATAGGCAAATCTACACAGGTAGAGAGCAGATTAGTGGCTCCCAAGGACTGGGAGAGGAAGAAATGGGGAGTAACTGCTAATGAGTTGTGCTTTGGGGCTTCTTCTGAGGGTGATGAAAATGTTCTGGAATTAGGTAGTGATGATGGTTGCATAACTTTGTGAGGGTTGCAAAACCTTTAGTGATTTCTATGCTAAAAACCACTGAAATGTACATGTTAAAAGAGTGAATTTTATGGTATGTAAATCTCAATTTTTAAATGTAGAGTGAAGGAAAGGAGTAGATTCAGAGATTCCAGAGGTCATAGGTGAAAATATTTAAGGGAGAGGGAAAGCGTGAACATCTGTCTGGATAGAGAAGGAAGGTGACACCTGGGCAGGGGGGTGGGGGTGTCAGGCACAGGAGGTCTGGAGGGGGGTCGAGTGTTCCAAGAACCCTGGCCCAGGAGATCCCGGGGTTTGGAGGGACCAAGGCATCTCAGGAAGCCAACAGGCTCAGCCTCCCTGATAGTATTGGGATTTGGTTACAGCCCAGATGGCTGGAGGCATGGAAGTAGGCTCCCAGGGTGGCTACCTTGGGATCTAGAGATGGGAGTTTCCAGAAATAAGGCAGTTGAGCAAAGCAGGCTGGCAAAGGGAAGGGGATGCTGTGCCTTCCTGGGTTTGAATGTGGTTCCCAGATCTTGGACTCCATGTATGAAGTCCTGTGAATCCCCAAGAGAAAGATCAGATTCGAAAATGCCAAGAACCGCTGCACTCTGTCAGAGCTCTCTGAAGAAAACAAGCCAGAGAAGGTCAGATAAATAAGCAAAAGGGATTCAGGGCCAGAGTGGTTGCT